>NC_133770.1:93588549-93769511 GCF_003597395.2 Chelonoidis abingdonii | reverse complement strand
TAAACTCTGGAATAAATTGCCTAGGGAGGTTGTGGAATCTCCATCTCTGGAGATATTTAAGAGTAGGTTAGATAAATATCTATCAGGGATGGTCTAGACAGTATTTGGTCCTGCCATGTGGGCAGGGGACTGGACTCGATGACCTCTCGAGGTCCCTTTCAGTCCTAGATTCTATGAGTCCCTCGGCCCGCGCTGCTTCCAGCAGCTCCCATTGGCCTGGAGCAGTGAACCGCGGCCAGTGGGAGCTTCGATTAGCCGAACCTGCGGACGCGGGAGGTAAACAAAATGGCCTGGCCCGCCAGATGCTTTCCCTGTACAAGCAGCGGAACAAGTTTGGGAACCACTGTACTAGATTGATGAGGCATGATATTCCTTTACAAAAGTTATGTCGACTCTGCCCCAATAATTTGTGTTCATCTATGTGTCTGATATTTCTGTTCTTTGCTATAGTTTCAACCAATTTGCCTGGTACTGAAGTTAGGCTTACCAGCCTGTAATTGCCAGGATCAACTCTGGAGCCCTTTTTTAAAAATTGGCATCACATTAGTTAGCTTCCAGTCATCTAGTACAGAAGATAATTTAAGTGATAGGTTACTTACCACTGTTAATAGTTCTGTAATTTCATTATTTGAGTTCCTTCAGAACACTTAGGTCAATACCATCTGGTCCTGGTGACTTATTATTGTTTAATTTATCAGTTTGTTCCAAAACCTCCTCTACTGATACCTCAATCTGGGACAGTTTTTCAGATTTGTCACCTAAAAAGAATGGCTCATTAACACCCCTTCAGTCAGAAGGGGAGAAGCAAAAAAAAAAGAAAGAATGGCAGGCACCTGGTTTTCTTTCAGGATGAAGACTGATAGGTCACATATAGAATGATTGCTTTGTGAAAAGTGTTCACCCACAAGTGATATGGTGTGTTTGTCTTTTATTATTTTCCTACGTGAGTTCATTCGAGATTGTAGAGATTGTCTGGTATCACTCACATATTACTGGGGCATTTAGTATTCTGGATGAGGGATACCACATTGTGATGGGCATGTGTGGGATCCACGGATCTTAAATAGTGTGTTGTGGGAAGGTGTGTGTGACACTGTATGGAATCTGGGGGACACTTTAGGATATTATGAATATCAATATTGTAAAACTGCAATGACATATGCCAGGTATGCCATGTAAGAGAGATCTGTAAAAATGTTATGATTTGCCAGATATAATAATTTTGTTTATGTTTGTATCACCTTTTGTATTATGAGTTATAGATATGTAAGTATGTCTGTATTCAAACTTGGGCTATGCTTCTGTGTTATACCCCCAGACAGTTTGGCACCAGCTCCACCTAGTCTGCTTGATGGCCCATTAGAGATCATCAGCTATACAACTGACTCAGTGAGAGAAGGCAGAGGATACACCTTATGATGCAGCAAGGCATGCATGGGTATGCCTATGGACAGAAAAGGTTTCCAAGCCATGTGCTGGGCAGTTTGTGTTGGAAACAAAGGAAGCACAGGCCACATGGCAAAAGACTATAAAATGCAGCTGCATCTTCTCCATTTTCGCTTCATTTCTCCTTCTTACCTCTGGAGCAACTTTTCTACAAATGAAGCTCTGAACAAATGACTGAATGACCCATCCAAGCTGTGAATGTGATCCAGAGGGACTTTCAAACCAGCAAACTCACCAGTACTGCTAGGAACCTCATGGACTTTGAATCTTTATATGTATGTGACTGCTTTACCGTTAACATCTCTCTTCTTGTTCTTTCTTTTTTCTTTATAATAAACCTTTAGTTTTAGACACTAAAGGATTGGCTGGCAGCGTGGTATTTTGTGGTAAGATCCAACCCTATACTGACTTGGTAATGTGGCTGACCCTTTGGGGTTAGAAGAACATTTTGTATATGTGAGTAGAGTTTTAAAATAACTTCTCACTGCACTGGTCCTGGGTGCTGATTGGGAGCCAGAGAACTGGAATGCAATAAAGGAGGCTGTGTGATTTCTTTTTTGCTTCTTGATAACCAGTGTCAGGGATCAGAAGTACAGTTTGCGACTGGTTAGAAGGCTTAACTTCAGTGTTACCCACCAGTCTTAGGAGTATCTGCTCTCCCTTTTGCAGCCTTCCCTGACCTTGGCACTTCCAGTGAGGGCAGCTCAAGGCACCCCTGGTCACAGGGGCTGTTGATCATTTTAGTAGTGGAGATTTGTCTGTAGGTTTTGCATCTGTTCTGGCAGAGTATGGTGCCTCTTTGAGTTGGTGTGTCCTGGTCTGTGGTGAGCTTGATTCTGATGACGAGAAGTTGGGAGTTGTTTGAAGACCGGAAGAGGGAGTTAAAGAAATATTTCTTTCATGATGGGGTCCACATCGAGTATGGGTTGTTGTTGTTTGATGATACCCCTTATGGGTTCCAGTGTGGGGTAGTAGGTGACAGCTAAGGGAGTGTACTCTCTGGTGCTGCAGTTTTATGTCTGAGCCAGGTATTTATAAAGCTTCTCATAAAATAAAATAAGATAAAAAGCTGTGTTTCAAGAAGGCAAAATATGTTAAATATTATGAGATACTGGAACAATCTACAGGCCTGGAGGCCCATGGTCCTTTGATTAAGCCAGCCCTGAAAATAGGCTCAAGATTCTAGTATGGGATATGGCTTAGACAACAAAATCCCCTCTAACTGGATGAGAGGAGTTGTATCAAGTCTGTAATGGTCCCAGCTCTTTCAGAATAGCAGACAAAATTAAAACCCATATACCCTTCAAGATAGCTTGTTGCTGTTCTTTGCACCTGAATTCGAGTGATTCACTGAGGATTATTGAATCAGGGGGTGAGTGGAGATGGTATGAGCAAAATAAGAGCAAGCCAAAGTCTTAACCTTTTTCAGATTCTGCCTTCTGCCTTCTTAAACAGTCTGCAGAACAGTCTGCCTTCCCAAAGGGAGTCTGGCTCAGTCCCTGACTCTCTACATCACAGATGCCATTTAGGTCCAGAAGTCTCTTTTTGAGAACCTGCTGCCGTTCCTCTTAAATTTGATATCTCCCTAGAGTTTCCCCTGGAGTTGTGATCCAGGGCATGAGATGTGTCTAGGAAGCCCAGAGTACATGTCCTCTGAGACTTCTCGACATCCAGTAACAGAGCCCAGCTGAGAGACCACTAGGTAACATCAACTGTCCTCAGCTTCAAGGGAAAGAGTTTCTGGACTTCCCCTCTTTTCAAGGTGCTGGCCACGCAGAACGATGGCAAAGCAATCCTAAAAAGCTTTCTTGGCACTAGAAGGAAGCAACACCCTCTTCCCAGCCTGCACCTGGAGATCATGACGCCATTCTGGAACCAAAAGCAGAGGTGAACTAAGGTGGGGAAGTATGTCAGATTAGAGGTAAATGTGTCATACAATACTTTACTAAAGGTAACTCATTTCTATTCCAATCCCTGTAATCTTTAATTTAACTTCAATACCTTGCATGTAGACAAATGGCCAGACTGATTCTTTCTGGTCTGAACTGAGCCCCCACCATGTCAACAACTGGAGGGCAGATGTTCCTCCCTCAAGATTTCACATTGTTTATATTGCTTGATGTTCTGGGGCAGAAGAAACCATCTGATGCAAAAGCACGTACTGAGTTATCTTAATCCAGCTGAAAATCTTGCCAGTTCAGACTATGATGCCCCTCCAAGGAGTGAACAATTACACAAATTAATAGGTCCCTATCCATTCTGACAATAGCTTTTAATAATGACACTTCAGCTGATGGTCTTTCTTCGATCGCTATTTCCTCAAAACCAAAAATGGGCTTGAATAAAAGGTGAAGCATCTTTCTAGGATTTACGGACATTTCAATGAGCTGCCTCCCCCAGTCTCACTCTGCTTTGCAAAACATGTGTGGTAAAGCTGGGAATCAATTATATTCTTTTCTCTCACTCACGACAAATTTCCCAACCCCTCTCCCAAAATTTGTCCTTTGTATCTTTCTTCAAGACCCTACCATATCTACTGAGGTCACCTGTATAAAAAGCAAATTGTAGCCTTTACTACTAAGCATCACTAATTTTTGCTTTTTATTGGCTGTGAAATATTTGTATGAAAGTCACTATGCAGAAATATATTGCATTACATACATTATACGCCTGTGAAAAGAACCACTCACCTAAACATTTGGGGCAACAGTGTCCAGAAGGAATGTGACTGAGATGCTGGGGACATGACAGAATGGGGCAGACTTCTTGTACGCAGTGTGTCCTGCCTCCCTAAGGGAAAATAGGCTCAATTAGGAAGAAAAAAAAAAAACGTGCACACACACACACACTGGTGACAAGTCTTATAGAAGCCATAGCAGAGACAATATTTGCCCACATATATTTCTATTCATACCTGTCACAGAGACTATATGTAACTGCCACAAAGCACTTCCTACATTCCTAGAAGAATTTCTATATGTATTAGTGTTTTTCACTCTGGTAAACAATAAGCAAGTGTTAGCTTCACAAAGAGAAGTGCCTGGCTAACTTATTTCTCAATATGGATGTGGGAAAATCAAGTAGAATAAAAACATAACACATGATCCTTTCTTGAGATTCCAAAAAGTTGCTGAACACTTTTTTCCATTATTTTTTACTGCGAATGCCGCTGCATAAGATTTCTTGGTTTGTCTGTGACAGAAAGCAGAGTTAAAGAACAAAAGTAAGAGGAGAATGAGTCGTCTCCCAGTATATCCACCACTTCAGGAATCCCAAGTAGCCACAATCATTCATGAAAGCCCATTCTCAGTCCAACTGTGCACACCCCAAAAGTCTGCACTGTTCAGAGAACAAAGAACAGATAGTTAATGAGATAGAATGAGTGTGGCAGATAGAGAGAGGAAAGAAGCATGTACTGAAGGAACAGGGGAAAGTACAGGAGAAAATGAGAAAAAGGCAAAAGAGAAACAGCATAGAAAGCGTAAGAATAGAGAAACCAGTTGAAGGAGATCAATCAACAATATAGCGACAAGGGGGAAAGAGTAGAAATAAGGCAGGGCTTGGTTCAGGGGTGATTTCAAAGGAAAAATGTTGGTCTTGCAGATACTGGGTAGAGAAAGAGGCAAAAGTGTTGGGACTGGAGGAAAAAAAGTGAAGGTGACACAGAGATCAATATTCTTTACTGAAACATTATTTATTACCTATAATGCAGTAGTGCTTCAAGGCCCTAGTCAGGAATCAGGGCCCTATTTCCTAGATGCTGTACACACATACAGTGAGAAAAGACCATTTGTTTCTCGAAGAGTTTTCAGTCTAAATAATAGCCTATGTTTTATTCTAAAATGGAGGTGTGTAGGGGATGGTGGGGAGTAGGGTCACCAGATCACAAGTGTGACAAATTGGGACAAGGGGTAATAAGTGCCTGTATAAGCCAAAGTTGCTGTCCCTGTGAAATTGGGATGTCTGATCAACCTAGTGGGGAGGAGATATTTTTTGGCTAAAGATAGAGAGAGAGACACCTTTCCTCTCTCCACTGTTGCCAAAAACTTTCTGAGTACATGTCAAGACCTCAACCAAAACGTCCTCCACACCCAGGACTGGTATCCAGGTTTTTCACTTTTAAAATCTGGTCACCTTTTTCCCCATGAAGGGAGTTCAGTTAGTTTAATCTAATGTCCTGCCCAATCCATAATCTAGGGCAGAAGATTCAACCCACAATATACTTCGTATTCCTGGATGCTGCAATGAAAGAATTATTAGTAGTCTACAGCCATATGCATTCAGGATGCCTCTCTGACCTCCTTTGAAACAGATGAAAAAAGCCATTCTTTTAAGAAAAAAGAACAAAAGTACTTGTGGCACCTTAGAGACTAACAAATTTATTTCAGCATGAGTTTTCGTGAGCTACAGCTCATGCTGAAATAAATTTGTTAGTCTCTAAGGTGCCACAAGTACTCTTGTTCTTTTTGCGGATACAGACTAACACGGCTGCTACTCTGAAACCATTCTTTTAAGAGTTCACTGTTTGAAATTATGGTACAAGACTCCACCCCCAAACAGTACAATAGCACAGTGAACCAGGAGTGAGCTTTTATGTAGCAAGAGCAGACTAATGTAGACAAATGGACAGATTGATACTATAATGAAAAAAAATAAAGTTCTGTCTGTACCACATACTGTAACAAGATTTCAGACCCAGAACTCTCCGAAAATAACATTTTTTCCTTCTGCCCCAAGGGGACCAGTGAAGTATCCTGAATGCACATGGCTATGGCCTGCTCATAATTCTTTAATCGCAGCATCCAGGAATACAGAGTTTATTGCAAGCTGAAACTGCTGATCTAAATTATGGATCAGACAGAAAACTCTGACAAAACTAAATGAATTCCTTCACTGAGGATTCTTCTGATGCACAGGGAATAGCTCTTTAGGAAGAAGCACAGGTGTAGAATGATAGAATGACTAAATCTCTCTCCGTGGCTCACAGAAATGGTGCTGTCACTCCACGGAGGGGAAAGCTCATAGAAGACAGAACCCATCCTGAAAAGATAATGTGAATGAGTAATTAGGGCATGGAGCTGTTGATGAGATTAGGGGGCGAGAGAGAGAGACAGAGAGAGAGAGGAGAACATTGATGGTGAGTTAAGGAATGATCTAATAGCTTGGTTGACCAGAGCCCTGAAATCTGAAAGGGCCCCTCCCCATAACCTCACCTAAGGATTTTGTTTTCTGCATATACACATCCCCAGAACTGTTTTGGAGCCCTACTTCTTTGACTGATCAAGGCAAAACTCAGATGTAATCCTTCTTTGAGAAACCCCTTTCTAGTCTGTTCTGTTCTACTTAGGTTTTTATACTGCACTCTTCACAGTGCATTGAAGAGTTTAGGTGTGTATACACAGACACAGTGTGGTTTCTGAGGTTACCCTGTCAAGCCTGTGTTCCGGGCTGAGTATGGGAGTTAGAGCAGTTTTGCTCATCCTACCTCAAATAAATTTCATCATTTCTGCATTTGATTTATAATCCCCTTGGTGAATTGAATGAAAGTCCTAAAAAAAGGGGGAGCCTCTAATAAAAAATGTTCTCTTTTCCTACAGATCACCTCAGCCCTGGCTCACATTTATTTACAAAGCAGCTTCAGTCCATGTCCCCCAACAAGATTGGCTGCTGCAAAGCCACAATAGGCAAACATGCTCAGCTTAAATTATATTACATGGTATAGAAGGTCCGGTTATTTTCAGCTGAACCTTAATTAAATGGGGGGAGGGTATTATCCCCCCAAACACCTAAAAGCACCTCCTTCTGAAAATCAGCCCCCAAAAAATGTGTCAGAAGTTGGGTATCCAGAAATTAAAGTACCCAAAGCCACTAGCCACTTTTGTAAATCTTGATTGTCACTAAACATAACCAATATATAAAATATTACACAGAAGTCTAGGGGATATTTTATCATCAATAATCTCACAAAATGTTGTTCAGAAAAGGCTCTAGGAAATGTGTTTTCCACCAAACAGAAATGTCTTAATTTGAGAAGTAGGGCCTTACCAAGTTCACAGTCCAGTTTGGTCAATTTCACAGTCATAGGATTTTAAAAATCATAAATTTCATAAATGTCATGATTGTAGTATTTAAACCTGAAATTTCATGGTGTTGTAACTGTAGGAGTCCTGGCTCAAAGGGTATGTGGGGGGAAGTCACAAATCACATTATAGGAGGGTCAAGGTATTGCCACTCTCATTTCTGTACTGCTTTTTCGCAGCAGCGCTGCCTTCAGAGCTGGACCCTCAGGTAGCAACTACCACTCTCTGGCCACCCAGTTCTGAAGGCAGCAGCACAGAAGAAAGAGTGGCAATACCATACCATGCCATCCGTACTTCTGTACTGCTGCTGGCGGTAGCACTACCTTCAGAGCTGGGCTCTCAGCCAGCCACTTCTTCTCTTTGGTTGTCCAGCTCTAAAGGCAGCGCAGAAGCAAGGGTGGCAGTACTGTGGAACCTCCTACAATAACCTTGTGCCTTCCCACCTCCTCTTTTTGGGTCAGGACCCCCAGTTTGGGAAACACTGGTCTCCTCCATGAAATAAGTATAGTATAGGGTAAAAGTACACAAAAGATCAGATTTCATGCGGGGAGACCAGATTTCACAGTCCACAATGCGTTTTTCACAGTGGTGAATTTGGGAGGGTTCTATTGATAAGTAATGCTAAATGCTTGTTTGTTTTTGCCTTTTATTTTTAGTTCCTTTGTGCTCAGCACCTTTTCCCCTTCTATTTACCTCTCCTTTCTCTCATCTAGGAATTTTTTCTCAAACTGAATCATGTCTGGCTTTTTATCACTCGTTTTTGATTCCAGCTGTTATGCTGTTTAGGTCCTAAGAGTGAAGCAACATTCCAGGTCTCTGTTACCCGAGATAGATATTCCAGGCTTATATGTCATCATATAGTGCATGTTCAAAAAGACATAAAACAAATCAACCTATTTCATTTAAAATTATAGTAACTCCACCTGGCCTTCAGTTATTATAGAGAGTTGGTGAGTTTCAAACTTTAAGAAAACATCAAAACCTGTATAATGCTATGATCTGGACCTTTATTCTCCTTAAAACACGTAGCATTACTTGTCCTGAGTTCGAAGTTCCAGTAGGAGTCTCCAGTGCTTCAAACAGCATGAAAAGAAGTTGTATACAAATACAATATGTTGCTACAATAGGTCAAGAAAAAAGCAAATGGAAAATAGTTTGTCTCTCTCCTTCTCAGTATTAACTTTGGTGAACTGAAAATTCCTGCAGAAAATTACAAATTATTTTGCTGTGACAAAATTAAATGGCTATATCCATAACACAAGCCAGAATAGGGAAAGTACAGGTTAAAGATTATCTAGATAAGTTAGGCCTGATCTACACTACGCGTTTAAACCTATTTTTGCAGCGTTAAACCGATTTAATGCTGCACCCGTCCACACAATGATGCCCTTTATATCGATATAAAAGGCTCTTTAAACTGGTTTCTGTACTCCTCCCCGACAAGAGGAGTAGCACTGAAATCGGTATTACCATATCGGATTAGGGTTACTGTGGCCCAAATCGATGTATTGGCTTCGGCGGTATCCACAGTGCACCATTGTGACGCTCTGGACAGTGATGAACCAGATGCACTGGCCAGGTAGAGACGCCCGCGCAATTTGATTTCATTCCTGTTTGCCCGCGTGGAGCTCTGTCAGCATGGGGTCGTGCGTCCATCCAAAAGAGCTCCCACTGGACCATATGGGGATATTGGATCTGAGCTGCAGGAGGACAATCTGTTCTATCAGAGCTCCGTACGAAGATGAATGGAAAGCTTTGAAAAAATCTCCAGACTATGTACAGTCCACGCACCAGTGCTGTGTGACAGCGTAACGAAAGCAAGAATCAAATGGACGCTCTGGGAGGAGGGAGGGGGTACTGAGGACTCCAGCTTCCCACAGTCCCGCGTCTCGAAAAGTATTTGCTCTTGGTGAGCTCCATACCTGTAGGGTCAACCTTGTCGGGTGGTTCAGGGTATCT
This sequence comes from Chelonoidis abingdonii, assembly GCF_003597395.2. Taxonomy (NCBI): domain Eukaryota; kingdom Metazoa; phylum Chordata; order Testudines; family Testudinidae; genus Chelonoidis; species Chelonoidis abingdonii. The sequence continues at coordinate 93,760,026 of NC_133770.1, read as the reverse complement.
TGTCATTTACCCCCTCCACCCATGAAGGGGAATCGTTCTTGACTTTTTATATGTACCCTTGTCTACTGCATGCTGCTGGTACGGTGCAGTGGCATGAACGCAGTATCTCCCTCCTTCCCGGTGGCAGACGGTACTATACAAAGAGATGCGTCCTGTCATCCCTGAGTGCTCCTGGCTGGCTCAGGTGAGATGGCCGGGGGCGCTGGGTAGATAGATGATGATCTCAGTCCGAGTAGGTTAGTGTAAGAACAGCTGGTACTGTCTTCATCATAGAACTGGGGCTGGCTCATCAGAACCCCCACTTTCATGTCTAAAGAAAGATTCTGTACTGCCTGGCCTATCTGCAGCAGGATCTGGTTTTTCTCCCCCGACTGTTTAATGTCCCCTGGATTCATGCAGCTGGAGGGCTCCCCTCCTTTTATCTCACTAAAAAAATCAGTGTTCTTATTCCCACATTCTTTATTACTTCATCCACATGGTGGGACACTGCAATGGAGCCAGGAAGGTTGGGGAGGGGGAGCCATGTGGCGGTTGTTGCAGGGGCAAAAACCCTAGAATGGCAATGTGGTCATCTATTATTGCAAGAATCGTGAATGGACACTGGCTTTCTGGTACACTGGTTCTTCTAGCACACGCCGCGATATTCTATGCAGGACCAGAGATCTAATTTTTAGTACAATAAGAGTGCCCGGGTCTTCCCTTTTTGTTTTGCGCCCCCGGCCAACCTCAGCCAGGGGCACCCATGACAGCAGCAGACAGTACAGAACGACTGATAACCGTCATCTCATCACCAATTTACAATGGCACAGCAGACGGTACAGAACGACTGGTAACCATCTCTGCTATCTTGCAAAAACAAATGAATGCTGCTGTGTAGCGCTGCAGTACCGCCTCTGTTAGCAGCATCCAGTACGCCTACGGTGACAGTGAGAAAAGGCAAAATGGGCTCCATGGTTGCCATGCTATGACATCTGCCAGGGCAATCCAGGGGAAAAGGGCAAGAAACGATTGTCTGCCGTTGCTTTCACTGAGGAAGGAATGAGTGACGACATTTACCCAGAATCATCCGCGACACTGTTTTTGCACCATCATGCATTGGGATCTCAACCCAGAATTCCAATGAGCGGGGGAGACCGCGGGAACTATGGGATAGCTACAGGATAGCTACCCACAGTGCAACACTCCAGAAATCGACGCTAGCCTCGGTACATGGACGCACACCGCTGAATTAATGTGCTTAGTGTGGCCGCATGCACTCGACTTAATACAATCTGTTTTACAAAACCGGTTTATGTAAAATTGGAATAATCCCGTAGTGTAGACACACCCTTAGAAGTATTCTAGTCAGTAGGGCCTGAAATTCAACCCTAGGTTGCTTTTGGAACTAGCTCAAGCATTCTCAGAACCATTAGCAATTATCTTTGAGAACTCATGGAGGAAGCGTTGGGTCCCATATGAAGAAAGGCAAACTTAAAAGAGGGAACAAAGAGTATCTGGGGTATTACAGACCAGTCAGTCTAGCTTTGATACCTGGAAACATGCTCGAATATATTTTTAAACAATTAATTTTTAAGCACCTGAAGGATATGAAGTTATGAAAAATAGCCAACATGGACAAATCAGTCCAAATCAGCCTAATTATTGGCTTAGTGGATGGAGTGGGAAGCAGGAGACATGATTTATTTCAATTTTAATAAGGCTTTTGACACTGACTCACATAACATTCTGTGACAGCATCTGGGCAAAGAGTTGCTGATTGAGCCCTCTGTCATGCCAGCTCCCATTTAGGGTGACAGATTACAGCTGCCTGGGGAAAACGTGGCCCTAATTGGGAGGTGGAGACAGCTGCTATCTAATTAGCCTGGAACTATATAAAAGCCTTGGGGGAAGGACAGAAAGAAAAAGAAAAAGAAAAAGAAAAGGCAGGGAGTCCTTCCCTCCTGATGCTGAAGGGCCAACTACACGTGGTGAAATGGTGGTGGGAACAAGCCTGTCGATAAACTACACCAGTGGATACTAACTCCAGGGTCTCAGAGTGATTTTGGGGACTTAGCAGAGGCAGGAGCCAAAGGGCCCTGTTGCACTCTGCTATGCATGGGGGCTTGTCTGGGATCCTGTAACAGAGCAAGTGTTTGGCAGCCTAGAGATGGAGGAGCCCCTGCAGTGGCTGGTCAAGCAGCACAAGGAATGCAGAAGACAATGCAGTTTTCAGCAAGCTCACCAGCTGGAGAGACAGGCCCTGCTCACCTAGCAGGTAGAACAGCAGAAGAGCCTGCAGGACTTCATTCAGGAGCAGGCTGGCATCCAACAGTAGCTCCTGCAGAAAGTGGAGAGCCCCATGGGAAGTGATGGCATTGATGGCAGTATCCAGCCAGACTCACAAAAGATGCCCCCCCCCGGTCCCCTGCTGAAACCAAAACCCATCAGAGGAAAAAAACTTGCAGAGAGCAGTGAAGGAGGGTGAGATACACACCTAGATCCCTCCTGACAAGGGCGACAAGATTAAGACATCTTCATTAGCATACAGAATGGAGAGCAAAGACCACTCTCCTAGCCTCATCTGCATGAGAGATGGGACAGAGACACATCTCTATAAGCATACAGAATGGAGAACAGAGAACCATACTGAACTCTGGGACCAGAAAAAGCAGGGAAGCTCTGCAAAAATCCCCACTCATCCTCCAGTCAGTGTTCTGAGGCTTAGATCCAAACTATGCATCAGTTCCACCAGGACTTCATATTCTCCTGACTGATTGTGTTAAGGACTCTGCCTGTCTCCTGCCCTCAGGAGCCTCAGCTACCAGCATCATCTGGGAACCCCAACCAGTTCAAGCTTCAGGGAGCAGTGAGATCCCCTTCTCTTTTTTTTCCCCTCTCTCTCTCTTCGTTTTCCTTTCTACCTTAGGTATTAACCTTTAATAATGTATGTTATGTTGGTTTAGTCCTCCTTGTGTAGTTATCACTGTTATTCAATAAATAACTTCTATGGTTAAGCTGGTTGCTTCTTTCTCTGAACTTTACTCTTTTGTCTTTTTAGCTTCCCCCATTTACAGCAACGCTTCTTTTATATAAGCTAAAGATCCCTGCAGCACCCAAAATACAGTGGGGTTTGCTCAACAAGTAGGTTACTGCCAGTACATTTGTGTTGTGAGAGTGGGGATAGAGACGTGCTGAATCTGGGATGCATAAGGGTAACAGCTTGAAAGTGCTGCTTCACCCAGTCCATGGAGTCCAGGGGCATATAAGGAGAGTCAGCTTGACAGTGCTGATTGACCCGGTCTGCTCAGACTTGCTCTGTTAATGTATGTGTGGGTGTGTGGATGTTCATCTTGTTTTGGGCTGGAGAAGCCCAGCCCTGGGGAACCCAGGTCCTGCAGGATAGTTCCATTGGGAGGGAACTTGCAGAAGGGAGAAATAAAGCTCCATATGAAAACACAAGTGACACAAGCAGCACATTGATAGAATTACAGAATCCCCTTTCCCAGAAGAGTAACCCGAATAAATGAGCATACCCCAAAGGAATGGGTAAATCTGGTAACAGCGTTCAGGTGCCAGGCTAAGGACTGTGTAAAATGGGCCCAACAGATGACCCCGATGCCTTCCTAGGCACATTTAAGTAGGTAGCTGTGGGGTCTGGACACTGGGCCCTCAACTGGCTCCCTGCGTAGCTGGTGAAGCCCAGTGGCCTACATGGCCCTAAGTGAAGAGCAGCCCAGGAAAGAAGCAGTTAAGGCAGCCATTCTGGATCAAGTGAGGCTGTCCGTGGAGAAGTACTGCCAGATGTTCTGGTGGGTGAGGTGGACGGGGGGTTGAGGCCCCAGGCATTTGCCCAAAAGTCAATGCACTGGGCCACTCCAGCTGAGGCCAGACACCCAGACATTGAGGGAGATCATAGACGTGCTTGTCCTAGAGCCGTTCTTACAGGACCTCCCTGAGATTATAAAGGTGTGGGTGAGGTGGCACCAACCAAATACAGCTGGGGTGGCTGTAAAGCTTACAGAGGAGTATACGGAGGTGGACTTCCCCAGGAAGAAGGGATGGCTGAGCATGTAAGTGGAGACTGGGAGAAGGCCCAAAGAACCCCTACCCAGGAAGAGCCCGGAGAACAAACTGGAGGACATCCGAGGGGCTCCTACAGGATCCAGACTGGTTGTCTACTGGCAGTGCAGACAACCGGGACACAAGAAGGAAGACTGCCTGCACATGAATAGTGGGTGAGCAGTTTTGGGGCTGGGCAAATGCTGGAGGGAAGGAGAGGAAGCTGTCCACCATTCCAGTGATGGTGGGGAGGAAACCCCAGCGAGGCCTGGTGGACTTGGTCTTGCCCTTAGCCTGCTCTCTGTTACAAAGGAAGCTGATAAGGCTGCATTCGTGGATTCCCGGTGTGAAGATGGACGTAGACTGCATCCACTCGGATAAGAGGCAATAACCTATGGCCCAGTTGCCTCCCAAGGTTTGGGGCAGGTTTAAGTGGCAACAGGTCAGGATAGTAAAGGGCCTGCCTTATCCAATGATGGTGGATATGGACTGGGACCCCTTCCCAGGCAGGAGGAAAGGTAGGCAGAGGGAGAATCCCCAAGGACAGGGGTATAGACCCCAAGCAGAAAACCCCTAGACAAGAGAGCTCAAGAAAGGAGAGGGAATCTATGGGCAAGATGTCCATCCCAGGGTCCTTGACCAGAGAGCAAAGCCCGGTGAAGGCCCTTATTAGCAGGCCCGCAGAGGAAGAGCCCAGGCCCTGTTGGACGAGCTTAGGGGACAGGAAGCCCTGACTGTCTGGGAGAGAGCCAGGACCAATCCCAAACCCCTGATGGAAAAGAAGGGGGAAAAACAAGAGAACACTAAGAGGGCTGTGAATGGTATGAGGACCTGGGGGTTGCAATGGAGCTGTGGGGCTGTCCAACCCCCACACAGTGTAGTTTTTGTGTGTGGGGAATGAAGGATCCTCACATGGCAAACCCTGGAACTGCCCCAAAAGAAGGGAAAAGACTCACGCGTAGATCCCCTCCCCCTCAGTAGAGGAAGGAGAGGATTTGGAGGGGCGAACCTGATGGCCAGAGAAATGGGGGAGGTGTATGACAGGGTGCTGGGCAAAGGGTTGCTGATTCAGCCCTCTCTCATGCCAGCTCCCATTTAGGGGGATAGATTACAGCCAGCTGGAGATAATGTCACCCTAATTGGGGAAGCAGAGACAGCTGTTGTCTAATTATCTTGGGGCTGTATAAAATCTTCAGGGGAAGGAAGCAAAGGGGAGCAGAAAGAAAGGGAAAAGGCAGGGAGGTAGTGCCTCCCTCCAACAGATCGTGAAGGGCCAACTGTACATGGTGAAATGATGGTGGGAACAAGCCTGTGAATAAACTGCACCAATGGATACTAACCCCAGGGTCTCAGAGTGATTTTGTGGACTTATCAGAGGCAGGAGCCAAGTGGGCCCTGCCATGCTCCGCTACACTTTCTCATAAGCAAACTAGGGGAAAGTGCTCTAGATGATAGTTACTATAAAATGAGTGCACAACTGGTTGAAAGGCCATACTAAAAAAGTAGTTATCAATGATTCACTGTCACACTGGGAGGGCATATCTAGTGGAGTCTGATATTAAACAATATTTACATTAGTGATTTAGATAATGGAAGGGAGAGCACACTTATAACATTTCCAGATGACTGGGAGGGATTTCAAGCAGTAAGGAGGACAGGATTAGAATTCAAAATGACATTGATAAATTAGAGAATTAGTCTGAAATCAACAAAGTGAAATTCAATAAAGACAAGTGTAAAGTACTTCACTTAGGATGGAAAAAAAATCAAATGCACAAGTACAAAATGGAGAACTACCGGTTGGGCAGTAGTAATACTGAAAAGGATCTGGGGGTTACAGTGGATCACAAATTGAACAGAAGCCAACAATATCATGCAATTGTGAAAAAGGCTCATATCATCTGGGGGGTATATGAACAAGAGCATCAAATGCAGGAAACAGGAGGTAATTGTCCCACTCTACTTAGCACTGGTGAGGCCTCAGCTGGAATAGCGTCCAGTTTTGGGCACCACAGTTTAGGAAAAATGTAGACAAACTAGAAAATCCAGTGGAGAGAAACAAAAATGATAAAAGCCTTAGAAAGTTCAGGAAAGGTTTAAAAAACTGGACATATTTGGTTTTGAGAAAAGAAGACTGAGAGGGGACCTGTTAACAGTCTTCAGATATGTTAAGGGCTTTTATATAATGAGGACGATAAACACTTGCTCTCCATATCTGCTGTAGATAAAACAAGAAGTAATGATTTTAATCTGCAGCAAGGGAGATTGAGAAAGTTTTGTCTAAGTATAAAGATAGTTAAGTACTTGAACAGGTTACTAAGGGAGGTTGTGGAATCCCTGTCACTGCAGCAGTGATGGGGGAGTTAACAAGACTAGACAAAAACACCTGTCAGGGATGGTTAAGGTTTACTTGGTCTTCCCTCAGCATGGGAGAGGGATGGATTAGATGACCTCTCAGAGTCCCTTCCATTCCTACATTTCTATGATTCTATAACTCTGTGAATGGTGCTAACTTCAAGGTGGAACTAACTAAGGAATTCCTCATACAGTAGCTTCTGCTGAAGTGAACCTGTCTTTGCCAAAATCCAAGAGAAAGCTTTTAATCATGTAGGAAAGTATGTTGTGGGATGAACAATATATTTATATTAGATTTATGAAAAATGCTGGTCAGAATCTAATTGGGGTCTGATTCCGCTCTCACACTGATAAAAATCAAGAGGAAATGCAATGAAGTCAATGGAGCTACAATAGTATAAAACTGATGTGACGGGAAAATCAGGCCGTTTGTGCATGTACAGTGGTCTCACTTTAAAAGTGTTTGAGACTTTTTACTGATTCTGTTAGTATGGCCTATCATACTGTATGTATAGGAAATATCTAACCAACAGGTAAATAGCTTCAAAACTGCAGAAACACTTTAAGTGACTATTGTCATTTTAAAAACATACATTAATTGACAATTCATAAATTGGCTAAAGGACTTTAACTCACAAACCTAAAAAAAAATTGGACCCCTGGACAGTCACCCAACACAGACAAAAGTCTGTAAATACACAGGGTTCTCAGAATATCCCAAAGGTTTCTGTAGGCCTGGCACAATAGAAATTATAGTAAACACCTTGCCACCACTTCCCCATTTAAATCTGGGGATTTTAGTTCAAGTGTCTCAGTTACCTGTCTCAGATAACCAGGTGTCAAATCATGAAGGGTATTGCAGGTCAAAACAAACATCTTGAATTGCATCTGAAAACAAATTGGAAGCCAGTACAAACTAAGGAAGTACAGGTGCCATATGTTTCCTGTCAGTAATGCTGTTAAGTAAATAGAGATGAATTCTGAACTACTAAGTGATGTCCAGGTCTAATTCCAATTAACTCTGCAGCTTTTCTCTTCAGACAGAGATCTTGTCAATCTCCTTGCCAGATGTAACGAAAAAACCCCCCACAAAACTTAAAATCAGACTACCTCACTATAAAGGGGAAGGAGATATTAATTTTCACCAGTTAGCTAACTTCACCTAAGAATTATCCAAGAGCCCCTCAACTAACAGCCCCCCCCCACATCCCCACATCTCTGCTAACCATTGGAAAACCTGAGCAACCCTGTCACCAGAGTCAGGCAAAATGACTAACATCAGCATACTGATGGCACTGCAGTCCAAGACATCTAATTCTTTCCTCCAGTGTTCTCATACACACATCAAATAGAAGGGGTGACAGACTAGCACCTTTCTTCCCCACACATCCTGGTGCACTTGGGTCAGGAAGAGTGCACAGAAACTGTTAGGATGCTATACCCTGCTTTCACTGGTATGTGGAGTGGAGCAGAGCCACAGGCTTTTGGGACACATATAGAAGCCATCCTTGTGCTTCCCTGAGTACAAGCACTGCAACTATGGGTGGCCTATATGTAGGCTGGAGAGGGGGGAAAATCAGTTGCACCCTCCCCGTCTTCCAGTGCACCCCTATAAAGGCCAGCTACAATCTGGTCCCACCTATCTCTTCTGATTCTCTTAGATCTATCAGCTGCCCTTAATACTGTTGAGCATAAACTGTTGTGGGATGACTGTGGGTTCTGAACTTCTGGGAGGGTTGGAAGAAGTGGTATTTGAGTAGCTCCATTCTTGTCTTTATAAGAGGGACCACTGCGGTTGCCTTTCTTTCCCTGAGGGCTCTCTTGTGATATGCTGGAATGTGCTTACTTAAGGAACAATCCCTTCCAGAACTCCCCCTGGAGCAGCACATCTCACTGCAGGAATGTGCCTCAACCCCTGGGTCTTTGTCCACCACCAGAGAGAAATCATTGTCCGATATGAGCAGAGCTGTCTCTGTACCATAAGTAGATCTAAAAAAAACATATTGAAAAGGGTCCGGGAAAACTGAAGACACCAATTATTGCAAGAGTTGCTTCCCTCACAAATTTGTATTTCATTGATAACAAATAGGTCTAAAGACATTATTTGACATCACATGCCCTGGCCTCTTCATCATCATCCCCCTTCCATTCCACTCACAGCATTTTCTCTGTATGTTCAGTGAATACATAATCTACTGACAAAACTGTCCCCTCCATGATTCTGATCTATGTTCACCTTGTCACTGTAGGGCCAAATCTTTACACAGGCAAAGTTCTCATTGGTTTCAATGAGAATTTTATCAGAGCAAAAATGTCAGGATTTAGCCCATGATGAACTGTTACACATTTGTTCTTAGGTTTCATTCTAGAAGTTTGAAAGGTTTCATGTGTCACCAGATAAACTCTCCTTTCCTTTAGGAAAAACCTATTAAAATAGCATTATCCTAACCTCGGGACATACATACATACAGAGATGCAGAACAATGTCAGATGCAGGCTATAGTCACAACAGGGGTCGATGTACAAACTAAGACAGATGTTCAAGCTTGTCTTGGGCTTTGAATAAGCATTTTACTCCACTACAGACCAAAACTAGCTTTCGATGAGTAAAGCCTCAATCAGGGACATTGCTGAACAGGCTCACCCCCCAAGTAAGTGGCTAAAAGAAGCCCAGTGAATCGGAACAGATTAACCAATCAGATTGCTGTTCATTCTAAACTACTCCCAGGTTCTTTCAGGGGACTAAAACCTATAATAAATATATTTTGAAGCAATGCCAAGCTGACAACATCAATGGTTTAAAGGTGGTGAGTGGAACCATGCTGATAGAGACATAAGCAAGTAAGAGAAATCTTCAGCTGGGATTCAGGTAATGATAGTATTCCTATTTTGAGGGGGAAAAATCCAGATTTACAGGCAAGAGCATTTGTAACTCCTGTTTCATTAGGCTTCCTCCATTAGCTAATCTGTATGAGGGCTACGCCCTGTAGAGACACAAAATTTATATCTGCATCCAATCTGTGATCTGCAAAAATGGTCCATGAATATCCACAGATTTGCAGGGCTGTACATCTCAGAAACAGGACCAAGCTGGTTACGCAGATAAGGCAGCTCACTTCAGCTACCCACAGGTGGTTACACAGTGCTCACTCCCTGAGCACTTATTCCTTTTCTCTCAGCATGACCAATAAGAGTTCCATTAAATGGGACAGGGGATTGTTTTAAGCATTAGCAGGTAGTTTTGTACTGAGACACCCTTTATAATTACATCATCTTTCTCCTTTCAGGAGCTACAGAAAGTTCTCTGTTCCCTCCAAAAACTGTTCTATTCTATGCTTAGTTTCACTTGCCCTTCCCCATCTCTCACTCAGTTTTCTTTCCTGGAGGAAGAAGAAGAGCAACAGAGGGCAGGAGCACATGCTTCTGTTGCCAATAGATACTATCTGCTGGTACACAGGACCTAATTTCTTAGCTGAGCACTGTCTGTGCTTAATACTAGCCACAGGAGTCAGATGTTCCCCAAGTAGGTTATATATTTTTAAAATTCACAGGTTGCAACAGCTTTCACAGTCCCCTTGTGACTTGACCAGTGAGCAATTCTCGGAATAGGGAAACAGTGGCCGTTTCCTTTTTCTTTTTATCAAAAGTAAAACTTAAAATTTGTCACATCAGTGTAACTAAAGCTAACTTCTGCCACATCTACAAATAATTTATCACCAATCTCACCATCTTCTGAGAGTTAAAAAAGGTATAATTCAGTAAGACTTACTAACCATTCATGGAACACAAAAAATAACCACTGTCTATATAATTTATATAGACAAAAAGGTAATACTGAATTATGTATATTCGGGCATGCACATACATACACTTAGAGAGGAGCCAAGAAAGAAACATTTTGTTTAACACATAGCCTACTTGAGCTTTCCTAGAATCAGGGGCATATGGATAAAATAGGACCAATATCTGGATAACTCAGAAGTTTGGTTTTGCAAAGCCAAAACCTGCATGTCAAAGTTTTGGAAAAACAAAACCATTCTACTTACATTAGAGTGCTTGTAGTAGTAAAGCTGCCTCAAGTCACAAGTAAACAAGTTATAGCTTCAGAATTTTAAAATAATAATTAAGCCATTTGTTTAGAAGTATCAAATGCTTGTGATGTGTTTTTCAAAATCTGTGATAACTGGTATCCATGCTGCAGATAGTAAAGCTTTAGTACTACCCCACAGCATATTTGTTAGTCGCAATAAACCACTTTGAACAAAGGAAGCAAGCTGTTATTACTCCTCCTCCCCCAGTCATTAAGTTTAAATCTAAAGCAGAGGCAGCCAAAGTGCAGCCCAAAGGCAATCCATGGAGTTCTAAAATTGGGATCACAGCTGCCCTTCTCTCTAATGCTCAGGTGCATCCTGTGGAGACAACGGATCAGATCTTCAACTGGTATAAATCGACATAGCACACTGAAGTCTATGGAGCTCTGCTGATTGCACCATCTGAGGATCTGGCCTCATCATCCCAATTCTTTATTTTGATGCAAGTAGCCAGTCATACTGATAAATGTGTCACTTGGTTGTATTAATGGGAAAGTTAAACCAATCGGTTCCATTTTATGCAAATTAGCTGTGTTCCTGAGGTTCCTAGCAAGTTACCAGTGTGGTCTTTGATATCTCAAAGTTAGGATATTGTGACTTAAATTAACTATGAACTGACAAGCCTTCCTTTTTTGGAATTAATTTTTATAATGGCTGCATCCAGCTGTTGAGGACTATCTAAATTATCCATTAGCTAGTAATTTAGATCAGGACAAGCCTCTAAATTACAGTCATGTTTTCCAAAAACCAACAGCAATATATATAAAGTGGCTAGTACCAAAAGCCAAATCAATCTAGCCACTTGTCAGCTTTTCCAGTTCTCAAGAGCTGTGATTCCGGTGATGGCTGAGAGGAAAAAGCATTTTTCAGGTGTAAGTGCTGTTTGGTACTTACTTGCAAAATGCATCCTCAGAAATTCAAATGATTCTCTTAGCAAAGAAGTGGAGCTAACCTGTGGCACACCAGTCTGGCACTCCATACTTACATCTTATGGTTGTCAGTATCCAAAGGACCTGATTCTTTCCTGTTGTTTAAAAATGATGTAATTCTATTTACTTTAGTAGAATTACACCTGCATAAGTGAGAGTTGGATAAGGCCAAGCATAGTTGCTTAATCTTGAAGTTCCCAATTAAAGGGAGCATTCTTGAATATGAAGCCTTCGGGTTACACAGTAGTTCCCTTCATTTGTATGCAAACAGAGAAAATCCTTCTAAGGTTTCACTGTTCCTAGAATTCTTGAACATGTTTCTGATACAGTTTTCCATGGAGACTTCTTTGTGGGTCATTTTAGCAACCTGCATTTGCCCACTGGCCTCAGAATGGTTTTAGTGTACATCACCAGCACTTGATCACATTTCTTCAATCTAATATTGCTGCTTAGCAGTTTTGCTGGGACTACACTGCAGCTGGCGCTTCAATCCAACTGGAATTGAATTGGTTGTTGATCTAATAGCATAGTTACAAATATGGCAGTTGAATGATTGGCAGCCTTCTTCTGCAGTGCATGTATTGAGAGTTTGGGATCCGCTAAAGTCACAGTGCAGACATTCTCCTTCATATGGAAGTCTCTAAATCCTCAGTCACTGATATAATGCCGCTTTTTTCTTCCTGGATAGCTGCAACATTGGGATAGAAAGTGGTTTTGTTTCCCAAGTCTCTTGCACTGTTGCCCATAAGGTGGGAATTTTTCTTTCCTCCTTTCTTGTTACTTTTCACAGTATATTACTCCTGCTGGAATTCTGTGCTACTGCGAAATGCAGAATTTGCACAGAATTAATGTTCCATGGAAATTTTTATTTTTTTCCCCACAGAATTTATTTCGCTCTAGCACTCCCCACAGCAACTGGCATGGACATCCATGGCTGACAGAGGGAGCATGATTATTTTGTGTTATTTTGACAAATAAAATATGCAGAATTTTGCAGACTTTTAAATATTGTGTGCAGAATTGTTGGCACAGACTTCCCCCAGGAGTGATATATGCACTGGACCATGTCTGCATTCTCAGTTAGACTGTCTCTAACTTGCCTCCTGGCTTCCTTTAGCTTGAGTCTGTACTTGTTCTGCACTCTTGGCTATTACTGTTTTGATCTTTTCCCACGACAGTTCAGTAGCCCTTGGCATTTATAATTATTTCTCTGGTTTAGATCAGTTTGTCTCAATAATCTCTCCTTTAAGATGGAATCATATGTTTCTCAAACAATCCTGTGTCTAATTATGGAATCTTTAATGTCTCCAAAGTTACCTGTGGATGCCAAAGTTCTCAGATCTATAATGTAAGCATCTATTCCCTCTTCTGCTTCTTGGTTTTGGGTTAAAAAAAATCTTTCTAAAGCCTCATTCTGTCTAGGATCCAGTATTCCTCTAACACCTATTCAGTTGTTCCAGTGTTTCAGGTATTAATCCTGGCAACAGCGTCTTGCTCACTGTCATGGGGCATGTCAGTCATCACTGGACTGGCGCCTCCTTTTGGTCACTCTGCAGATTAGCTCAATACCAACATCACCTGTCTATGGCTCCATCTCTGCATCTGCCTGCCACATCAGGAACATCTATGCCCTCTTCACAACTCAGCCCTTCAGCTGTGTCAGCATCCATGTTCCCCCTTCCAGGGTTAGTGTCTCATGCCAATAATCATGCCACTTCCCCAGTGGTGAGTGGGAGAGAACCTGGTCCCACTCACTACTCTGGGTCCTGGCCCAGAGACCCTGTGGATAGCAGCCTCAAGCTGAAACTCTAACTTCTCCCAATGCTGCTATGTTTCCTGGGCCACTTCCCCATAGCCCCCAGCCCCTTCTTCAGCCTGATCTCAGGGCACACAGGTACTCAGTCCCAGCAGTCAGCCAGGAGCTCCCTCTCATTCCCCCAGTCCCTACCAGCAGCTGCTCTGTCCAAGTACTTACAGTTCTCTCAGCCTTCCAAAGACAAGCTCCTCACTCCCTGAGCTCCCAGCAGCAACTGACTACCTCTGGCCCAGCAGCCCTTTTTACATGCACCTGCTAGGCCCTGATTGGCTGCTCCTCACAGCCTCTCTCCTACTGTCTTTTCAAAGTGTTGTGCAGGAACAAAGGAAACTTACACAACACTTTTAAGAGACCAGCCTGGGATCTTAAATTCATAACTTTACTAGACACAAAAAAAATAATGGACTGAATAGAGATGGGATTTATGGCTTGTTACAAAAATCAGCTACCCACTAACAACACCCCGCCATGCTGCTTTTCCCCCCACGACTGGAGTGATGTTAGTGGGCCACTTCACCCTGTATGGTCCCTTGAAATATGTATTTACTTATGCTAAACAATCTGGTCCACCTTGTATTTAGCTGTGATACCCTGAGTATGTGTCCCAGATCTGTAGAGAAGTTCTATATGAGCTTGAAAGCTTGTCTCTCTCACCAACAGAAGTTGATCCAATAAAGGATATTACCTCACCCACCTTGTCTGTGGAAGGAGGGGCAATTAGAGACTAGAACTTGAACAGGGAGACATGGACCAAGGTGGGGCAGCATTTGGAAACGAGATCCAGTATGTGGGCACAAGAAGAGCTATTCAGGGCCCTGAAGGCAAGAACAAAGAACTTGAGCTTGATGTGGATGGCGTGTAGAGAAGACATTCAAGTAAGAGACTGATGCTGGCAAGGAAAATTATTTTGACATTTTAAAAAAATGTTTTAAGAAACTTCAGTGAAAATAGAGGGAGGAGCTAAACTATTTGTGATTACTGTAACTGTTACACTAGATATTTCCAGAGTATTTGGAAGCTTTACTATGAGCTACTGCAGAGTTATTTATTTCTTTTCTGAAGAGAGCTGTTTCTATAAAATTGTAATAGAACATGCTATATTAAAAGCCGTCTCTGGACAGAAAAACAACTAAAAGTTGCTCAGTTTACTCCTACCTCCCTCTAGATAATGAGAAAGTTACAGTTAAAGCCAAGAGAGACTCCTCTAGCTTCAATTTTTAGCTGCTCAGCAAAGTAGTGATTTTGAAAACTAGATCCTGGCCTTTCCCAGCAATGAGTATTTCCCTAAATTATTTGGAGAACACTTTGTTTTCATTGGCACTAGGAACACATGAAGTACAGTTCAATGGGTGTGCAGTGGTGTACCCATCACCAATGGATTTGCATAAAGTTTCAAAAGACTAACTTGATACTTACAATGTGATAGCCACTGTCATAATATATGTATATGAGTAGTACTGTGTTTCTATAAAGTAAACTTGTGCAAAAGGTTGCTTTTCCAAGGATTTTTTGTTAACTCGTCTATCTCATTGCAGTATAAGATTTATGATATGCACTTACAAGATCCTTTTGCTAATATCACAGACAGATGTTATTCCTGTAAATTCAACATTAAGGCTTACAGTATATCATAGTGGCATGGTAGCATCATTATAGTGAATGTTGCATCATGACATCTGTTTAAAGGTCAACTTTTCTAGGTCCTCTAGAATTGATATGCTTAGTCTGATTTCTTTGAAATAGTGTCTGACGCCATCAGGTGGTCCAGAGACATCTACACAGAACACATCACCGGACACTGTCAGTACCAGGTCAAGTAATTGAGACTGCTAAACAGGAAAATAACCTACTTCCTTCCTTCCCTGACAAACCAAGGGACGCACCCCACCCGTATACTTATTCACTACACCTATACTGACCTATTTAGAACTCTAAATATATTCTATGGGTGGTGAACTGGAGACCACTTATCCATTCATGCTTTAAAAACTCCCACACCCCAATCACGGTCTATGAAGGTTATGTACTACATATGTATCCTGTGAACCTTATAACCAATACTTGTAATCCCTCATAACCCAAATCTGACCCCAGATGTACAGTACCTTTCCTCTTAACTTGTGTAAATTTGATTTTAAACATTAACTTTAATTTCAAAATGTATATCTGCTGCAATTTGGTGAATGGCAGAATTAGTATAATTTCAGCTAGTGGTTCCACAGACACTGCTACAAAAGCCTTCTGGCTCCAGCCACGTTTGGAATACATATAGGGACCAACAAAGAATAGCCATTTACAAAAAAGTTTTTAGGTGGAGTTTCTTTTGCCCACAGCTAAAGAGCAAACTATTGATGTGATGCAAGTTAAAATAGTCTCAATTTGTTGAGTTTTGCCCCAGGTAGTGCATGGCACCCACTTAATCTTTGGGGACCCAAATTGAGAATGGTATTTAAGAAAATGTAAATTTTTTGCATCCAGTAGTACAGAAACACAATTAACAGGTTTCCATTCCTGCCATTTTATATGCTTTAAAGATCAACCTTTTTAAGTGCTCTAAAAATCTCAATAGTTAGTTGGATTGCTTTGATATGTGGTATGCCTAATGGAGGCATGAACTAGCATTAGTGATCCAAATTTGGTGTCATTTGACCAAGGGGTTCCCGAGTTACAGCCCCCCCCTCAAAAAAATCATTATTGCTTTGTTAAACAGAGAGATACTAATGACTGGATGAATCACAGACCTCTTGATGGCTGTGAACTCACCCTTCAATTAACATAACTGATAAAAAAGAATAGAACCCCCCGTTATGGTATGGTTCTCATTAAACACGCTTTGCAATTGTTTTACAGGCCCATGTATGTAGGCCTCAGGCTTTAGCTAGCCAATGCAAAATAAAAGCAACTTGTTTATCAGCACACAGGGGTATGAAACACTAACAAAAGAGGAACTGGGAGGGGGACCAGGGGTCCCTTAAGTGCCAGCTCAGCTATTAGCAAATATAGTGTGGCAATTATTGCTTGCTTAGGGTAATTCCAAGGAGGGGTCACAAGATAACCAGCTCAACACTGCCCAAGCACATGATATCTGTTAAAATAGCTTGCTGATTTGCAATATTCTATATGGTAATGGCTTTTGCAATATGTAATTGCAATCAAGGGGTCATAGAACAGTCAGTATAATTAACAATAACTGGAAATACCCCAAACTGGACTTATTGGAAATAACCTGCTGATTTTCAATATTAACTCACCAAAAAAGGAAAATAACTTGTGTAATCAATGTGACGTTTTGCGGTTTAACCTTTATAAGCTTGGTGAAATTTGTAAGGGGCAGAGCAGCCTACCCTTTGCAAGGGGACTCACTGGCTCTCCCTGTATGCATACTTGTATTCCTGTAAGATCAGTAAAGGAGCCTCAGGCTGTTTAATCAAATTAACAAGGTGGTGGTCTTTTCCCCGACATAACTAAGGCTAAATTAGTCACAAGCCCCCATCAAAGAGAAAAAAGAGTGAGGCCTGGTCTACATTACAGAGTGTAGTGTAGCCACCCTCCATCAACCTATTTGTGCATATGTCTACACTCAAATTTATCACTGGTTGGCACAAGTGCCCCGTTATGGTGATGCAGTAACAGCATCTCCCTGAATGGCAATGAGCTGTGATGGAACTGCTGAGGTCAACACAATGTGAGAGTAGACAGTGTGACCTATAATGACCCTAACAGTCCTTCAGCAGCTGTCCCACAATGCCGGATACTCACCTCTCTGATCACAATTGTGAATTTCACTGCCCAGGAGTTATGGAGACCGGAAGCCACCCCCACGAATACCTTTAAAACCCCTCATATTTTCGAAATGCCTTTTCCTGATTCCTCAGCTTAACAAGCACACCTAGCATCTCTCCCGTGTTGTGTGCTTTTTTTCTTTTCTTTTTTGGTCCTTTAACTTTTAGATGGAATCCTGTGGGTGAGAATGAATGGGTTGTAAAAGGAGGTGAAAAGCTTGTATATTTCAGCAACTGTAGGGTTGGCAGAGTAAAGTTGTGTGTGTTAACAGGGCATATTGGGGAACTGGTGAAAGAGAGAAGAGTTAAGGTTGAATGGGCAGCCTTAACTGCATTTCCTGGTTTTCAGAAGTTTGAGTTTTGCTCAGCTCAACCCACAGAGCTGACATACCACCCAGAAACCTTAACTCTGCATTAGTGTAGTTATTTTTGCCATTGTGTCTACTATTTTGAGAATGACCATTCCCTTAACATAGTTCATTAACAGAGAAATAAATACCTTCAATGCCCTGCATTAGTTATACATCCAGAATAGTGGGAGTGGGGTGTCCCCAAGGAAGTGAGCCATTCAGATTCCCTCACTGTTCCATCACAATTCTGTAAAGTGCTTTGATTAGCAGCAGATAAATAATAAAAAATTACTAGATTTGGACGGATTAAAACCCAAAGAGTTCAGATTTAGACACCAGAATGTATGGTTAGGCACTGAAATAAGGGCTTTATTTCGTAGTACATTGAGTGCTGGCTCAAAGGCAATAGGAGTAGACAATGCTCAGCAGCTCATAGGATGGGAGTTTGAAGTGGCCTGATATTGAGTGGTGCCAGACACCCATGATTCCCAATGAAGTCACCAAGAAATGCACTTGGCAATTCTGAAAAACCAAACTGCTTTTGTTTAGGTACCCACAAAGGAATTTAAGTGTTTTGGGCACCCAAACCTGAATTTTTTTGTCTTAGGGGCATGTCTACACTGCCCCACAGTTTGGACGACTGGGGTGAGTATGGCAGTCCACACTCAAGGGCCTCACTGTAATTTCTCTGCATGGACACTGCAAGCATGAATTTAATGGTCTTTAGTTCGCACTAACGTAGTCCCCTTCAAACAGGATTAGATTAGTGTGAACTAGGGACCTTTTAGTTCACACCAGACAGGAGAGTTAGAGCTCAGTACTTTGGTGCACACTGATATTTGCACTTCCATACTCCAAACTGTGGAACAGCGGAGACATGCCCTTAGCTCCACAAGTGCCAGAAAAACTGATCAGCTCCCGCCAAATCACTGTTCAACTCAAAAGCAGGGTGGCGGGGGGAAGAGAACACTTTCTAGCCAAGGTCAGAGACCAGAGATCAGAAAGCAAAGTGAGGTCTGGAGTCACAATAGGCCAGAGCTCTATGTTGTTGCCCCGATAACTTCCTAAGGACACCCACCAGGGTTAAAATGAGCAGTGACCAATCAGAAGGCTGCAGAATGCTGTCACTCAACGCTTTGGGAGGTACTCAAAGACTGGGGTGCCCAGTCTTAATAGTGCTTCTTGGATGTGCTCTGAATAGCCTCTTGGTGGCAAATGTGGGACCCTCAGCTAACCCAGGCTCTGCAGACCCAAATTCTAGTCCTATAGATCCTTACAGAGGGCAATTATCAAATGGTCCGTTCCCTGTTGTCCAGTCCCAACTTTTGGCAGTCAGAGGTTTAGGGCCATCTGCTGTATGCTGCTGCATCCCTGATCATCTTGCCTAATATCCACTGATGGACCTAGCCTCCATGAACTTATATAATCGGGGGGGGGGGGTAACCTAGTTATATTTTTGGCCTTTACAACACCTTGCAATGAGTTCCATGGGTTCACTGTACATTTATGTTTTTTAAACCTGCTGCCTACTAATTTCATTAGGTGACCCTGGGTTCTTGTGTTATGTGAAGAGGTAAATAACACTTTTTCTCCACATAAGTCATGATTTTATAGACCTCTATCATGTCCCCCTTTAGTCATCTCTTTTCTAAGATGAACAGCTCCCGTCTTTTTAATCTCTCTTCATATGGAAACAGTTCCATACTCCTAATCATCTTTGTTGCTCTTCTTTGTACTTCTTTCAATTTTAATATATCTTTTTTGAGCTGGGGTAACCAGAACTAAACACAGCATTCAAGGTGTGGGTATACCACGGATTTATATAATGGCACTATGATATTTTTTCCTCATTACCTGTCCCTTCCCTAATGGTTCCTAACATTCTGTTAGCTTTTTTATTGTCTCTGAACTTTGGGCAGATGTTTTCAGAAAACTATCCATGACAACGCCAAGATCTTTCTTAAGTGGGTACAGCTAATTTAGACCCCATAATTTTGTATGCATAGTTGGGATTATTTTTTTCAATGTTCCTTACTTTGCATTTATCAACATTCTACTTGCCCTCTCCACAGCTTTGTGGATTACCTTTCCCCAGGATTTGAAGCTAGGGTACCCAATTCTTTGAACGTAAACTCAGAACATTCTTATTCATTACTGGATTTTAGCTATTTCTCTTCTTTGTGCATGGTCTGCCTTGTATATAACACAAGGAATGTTGTGCTTATGGCATTATAAAGGACATTTATACACACTCCACTTAAAACATTTGCACTCCACACATATTACTGATGTAACCTCAGGAAACATGAGATTTCATATGTGTGGCTTCTTTACAGGGCCAGCTCTAGCAGTTTCGCCGCCACAAGCACAGCAGCACACCGCGGGGGGCACTCTGCTGCTCACCGGTGCAGCGGCTCCGGTGGACCTCCCGCAGGCGTTTCTGCAGACGGTCAGCTGGTCCCGTGGCTCCAGTGGAGTTGCCACAGGCGTGTGTTCAGGAGGTCCACCGGAGCCGCGGGACCAGCGGACCATCCGCAGCCACCCCTGCGGCAGGTCCACTGGAACTGCCTGCTACCCTCCCAGCAACCAGCAGAGCACCCCTTGCGGCATGCCGCCCCAAGCACGTGCTTGGCGCGCTGTGGCCTGGAGCCAGTCCTGCTTCTTTAATGTACCCATCAAAGGTTTGTAATAACAGGAAATCCTGTTTGTTCCAAGCATTTAGCAAAGAGAGAGGTAAAAATATGCTGCAAAGTGTTATGCCTACTTCACCAAGAGAAAATGCAACATAGTAGGTCTTTCAAAGCACTACTTGGAATATTTTATGAATCTTTGACACATGTACAAAACCAGCTTCCTTAGATCTATAGTACAATTATCACAAAAATTACTTCAGCACTCAAGGACAATATATCTGAAATGTATGTGATTACTTTTTATGTAACACCATGGGATTTATACATAGTCCATACAGTACCCTTACTCGCACAGATAGTGTCTAATTGCTTCACTGTGCACTAACTAGGATGGCTACACCCCAAGAACAAGGGTTAGATTAACTCTGGGAGAGGGTAGGTGCTGTTTATACTGCCACCCTCCCTCTAGGATGTGATTAAGGTGAAGCAGAAAAATTTAAGCTAGGTTTTGGTTTAGATACAGGCCTGAGCAAAGGATTCTGTGGCATCTACAGTGCTTCAGGATTAGCCTTGGGAGCCGTTGGGACTAAAGCAGTGTGGACAACAGGGGTGTGAAGCAGTGATTTCTGCAGACCCCGCTAGCACAAACTAAAAGTTGCCTTGTTTACATTTATGTAGTCCTGTTTGTAGCAGGGTCTACTGGGGTCAGTTATAATGCAACACTTGAGTGTGTGCTGTAATCCCCACCCCCATAGGCCACGCTGTGATGGGGCATAGACAAGCCCTAAGAAATGCATGTGAGAGTCACAGTTTCCTCCACTGCTTCCTCGTTGCTCCAGGGGTGATAATTTGTTACTAGCCTGTACCAGCAGCAAACTATGACATTTTTCTATGTTGGCCAAGAAATGTATGTGTGGTAGAGGAACCATAGCTCTGCCTTCTCTGCCAACTCTGAAACCAGCTACTCAGGGAAGGCAGTAACCCTTCAGACCCATACATAACATCCAGGTACACCATGTAAAAGGAGTTCTTATTCCCCCTTACTACCCTGCCTGGTCCAAATCACAATCTGGCCTACAGTGTCCTTTTCCCTCTTCCCATTAAGTTTCCAAGGGCTTCTCAAATATATCACCACACCATGTCCACTCATCGTTGGTAGTTTATTGTTAGGATGATATTGTTAATTACTGATTTACCAATTTCTCATTTGTAGTATTTTAATCGTAAGAGGTTTACCCCTTGGATAAACACTTCCATAATATCTTTGTGCTGCTGTTCATCTTATTAATGCCTAAGGTGTGCACTGTACTAACACAAACATATGCACAATGCTTAATGTTATTTAAAGCTACTATTCCAAATGCTGGGACTTTCAAGAGAGTCTGAGGGATGGTGCCCAACTCCCACTGAAAGTCTAATTTCTTTAGGCATCTTTGAAAATCCCAACCCAAGCACCTAGAATCTAGATTCTCAGATAAGCAGGTGAATAGATGCATACTACTACAAAGAGAGCATTAGCCAACTGTCACCAGGCTAGGCCAAAGCAGAGCACCTCAGAAGTGTCCTTGTACATATGCAACCAATTTACACTCCTCCTTAAATGTCTAGGACTTGAGGGTCATGCCACATACCATAGGAAATGCAAATCCTGAGGAAACTACAATAAAACATTTCTCAGATTTGATCCATGACCTCATTATCATGAGGTAATAATCCTAATACAGATAAACAGGGAAACAAACTTCAGTGCTGTACGGCTGGGACAGATAAGAGGAAACAGAACCAGCTACTCACATTTCTATATGAAAGTTTTGCCAGAATGTATTAATTTGAAAGGATAACCTTAATTAGTAGGACATATTTCTAAAAATGCCATTCATTTACACTCCTATTTCTTAGGTAAGTAGCTCTACCCTGGATATAATATTTGTTCAAATGTACATGACAGAAGTTCTTGAAGACTTGTTCTTTTCTTAGTTTCATTGAATATTGAAAAGAATTTCCCCCTCTCTTTTTTCCCCCTGCATATTTTCAGTGTTTGTAGTGTTCTCAGCTGTATAATCTTGCAATTATTAACCCTTCTCCTACTAGTTTTGTTCTAGCAGTGCTAATGGTTTTCTTGATAGTGTGAGAAGGTGTCGTTTAAAATTACTGTAAAAGGGAAAGAGAGGAACTATGCGCTCTAACCCATAACTGTAAGTCGATGGTGAATGGCAGGGCATATCTTTCATAATGATATAACAATTCTTATCATTATTTAAAAGGCAGGTCCATTGTATGAAACCGCTGCCATATTTATTTAGATAAGTGCCCCTCTCCTTCTCTAAGTGGAGGCTGATGACAGATCTGTTTTTAAGGGAAACATATTAACTCGAGATGTCGGCATCTGCTCTTTTTCAGCCTAGCCTTTCAGATTCACACTTCATTTTTCATCTATGAAGAAGGGTCTCCCTCACACACACTTTTTATGGAGAATCTAAAAATACTGGTGTGAATTACTGATATTGAGGCCTGACAGTTTTATTAGGATGTCACTGGGGCTACATGTGTTAGGTCTGGTTAGATGTAGAAAATGGCTGGATTCAACAGGTTCATTCTTCTCCGAATGAGGGATGTTTGCACTCCCTTCCTTCCCTGCCCCCATGAGTTTTCCACCTGACTGTTTGAGACTTGTGAGTCAGTATTTGCTGAGTTAAGTCATGCTTGTACAGGAATCCACTGGGTGATTCCTGAGGTTTTTTGCAAAAGCACAAATAAAATATAATACTCTAGATTTGGCCTGAGGTTAAGATAAAGCCCAACCATTTAGCTTGGCCTAAGAGTCTGTTATCATTTTCATATTATTTTAATGTAGCAATGGTATTATAAATAATTTAGAGAGAGCTGTAAACTTGTATATTGCTTTACAGAACACACAGGGCTAGTTTTGTGCACTGGAGGCACCAGACCACATTGTGGGGGAGCAGTATGATGCTTGGATTGCCTCTCAGAGGCACAACCTCTACAGGAGGGAGAGTGCATGTAGCGCCTAGGGCATATTCTCCACTCCCCACTGGACATTTTGCTGGCTGGTGTCAAGGGGAAGGGACTGCACATTTTTGGTATGGTTAGCACTTTAAGAGATGCTAGAAGGAAGCAGTAAAGCTAGATGACATAGCAGACCTTTTCTATTGTTAATACGAGTGGGCCAAATCCTGCAGTCCTTCCTCAGTAAATTTATTATTAATTTATTAGTTTATAAATCGACAGTGTACTAGGTGCTTTAGAGAATGGTCTGAAGAGAATTCATTCCTGTATGGCATCACTTAACTCAGCAAGCACTGATTGACAAATCTGAAACAAGCAGGTGGAAAACTCGTTGGGAAATAGGGGAAGTCCAAACGTCACTGAAGAGCCTCACAGTCTTAATAAACAATATGCAAACAAAGGCTGGGAAATGGAAGGCAGTGCAACTAAACAGTGAAGATGTGTATGTCATTTAATGCCTTGTTTTTTTAATTTGCCTGAATTAATTAGGTGGGTGTTCTTTCCTTTACTTGCATTTCCAGGCTTGCTGGGAAAAGTGTATTTTTAACGATAGGTCTAGAAGTAGATGCGTGGCAGAAGAGCAGGCTTAAACAGGAATCAGGGAGATTTTATAAGGGGGTATATGTGATTTCCTGTCCAAGGGAAATCAATATTAAAATATTAATTGTAATTGACATTTTAGAGTTTTCTTTTCGTGCAAGTGGTAATCATGTTTAGCACTGGCAAAAAAACGGTTACCCACATTTTAGTAACTGTTGTTCTTCGAGATGTGTTGTTCATGTCCATTCAAAGTAGGTGTGCGCGCACCGCGTGCACACCAGCTGGAAGATTTTCCCCTAGCAGCATCTGTAAGGTCGGCCCGGGCGCCCCCTGGAGCGGTGCCACCACAGTGCCCTATAAAGGGGCCCGCCGACCCTTCACCCCCTCAGTTCCTTCTTGCCGGCACTCCGACAAAGGGGCAGGAGGGTAGGTGTTGGAATGGACATGAACAACACATCTTGAAGAACAACAGTTACTAAAAGGTGGGTAACTGTTTTTTCTTCTTCGAGTGGGTGTTCATGTCCATTCAAAGTAGGTGACTCACAAGCCTAACCTTAGGAGGTGAGGTCGGAGATCACTGCTGACTGGAGTACTGCGCGACCAAAGGCTGCATCATCCCTAGCCTGGTGCGTGATGGCATAGTGAGAAGAGAACGTGTGGATGGAGGACCACGTGGCCACTCTACAAATCTCCTGAGTCGGAACCTGAGCCAGGAACACCGCAGAGGAGGCCTGCGCCCTAGTGGAGTGGGCCGTGACCGGAGGGACAGGGGTATTAGCTATACGGTAGCATTCCCGGATGCAAGTCGCGATCCACAAAGAGATTCGCTGAGAGGAGACCGGGAGCCCCCTTCATCCTTTCTGCCACTGCAACGAAGAGCTGGGTTGAGCGTCTGAACGACTTGGCACGCTCTATGTAAAAGGCTAAGGCCCTACGGACATCCAGGGAGTGTAGCCTCCGCTCTTCGCTGGAGGAGTGTGGTTTCGGATAAAACACCGGGAGAAAGATATCTTGGCCCATGTGGAACTGTGAAACCACCTTGGGTAGGAAAGCCAGATGAGGTCTCAGTTGGACCTTGTCCTTGTAGAAGACTGCGTACAGGGGCTCAGATGTTAACATTCGAAGCTCCGACACCCGTCGGGCCAAGGTTATCGCCACCAGGAAGCCAGTCTTGTATGACAGGTACAGCAGGGAGCACAAAGCCAGAGGCTCAAAGGGAGGCCCCGAGAGGACAGAGAGGACCAGATTCAGGTCCCAAGCAGGGGTTGGCTAATGCACATGTGGGAGGAGCCTGTCCATACCCTTGAGGAAACTCCCAACCAGCGGGTTCGCAAACACTGAGGTGTCCCTCTCTCCCAGATGAAAGGCGGATATGGCTGCCAAGTGAACGGGAATGGAGGAAAGGGAGAGGCACAGTTGTCGTAGGTGAAGCAAATAGTCAAGGACAAAGGGAATTGCAACCCCCAGCGGGTCGTGACCCCGCTGACCTGACCAGATGGAGAAGCGCTTCCATTTAGCCAGGTAGGTGGCTCTAGTTGACAGTTTCCTGCTACCCAGCAGCACCTGCCTGACCTGCTAGGAATACTGCAATTCTACCGGGTTCAGCCATGGAGCATCCAGGCTGTGAGGTGAAGGGACTCAAGGTTCGGATGGTGGAGGGAGTCCCGGTCCTGCATGATCAAGTCCGGGAACAGGGGCAGCGTCAGGGGCGCCTGAACGGACATGTGCAGGAGTGACGTGTACCAATGCTGGCGCAGCCATGCTAGAGCTATCGGGATTACCCTGGCGCGATCCCTGCGAATCTTTAAAAGCACCCTGTGCATCAGGGGGATCAGAGGGAAGGCATAGAGCAGGCCGTCCTCCCATGGCTGAAGGAAGGCGCCCGACAGAGACCCCTGACTGCGGCCTAGAAGGGAGCAAAACCGTCGGCACTTCCTGTTTTCCCTGGAAGCAAACAGGTCTAGCCGGGGAAAGCCCCAACACTGGAAAATTGAGCACACAACGTCCCAATGGAGGGACCATTCATAACCCTGGAATGAGTGGCTGAGGGTGTCCATTAACCTGTTCTGCTCCCCTGGAAGATAGAATACCATCAGGTGGGTGGCACTGTGGATCCAGAAATCCCACAGCGTGAGAGCTTCCCTGCAGAGGGGAGAGGAATGTGCACCCCGTTTGTTGATATAAAAGACTGCAGCCGTGTTGTCCGAAAGGACTGAAACACACCTGCTGGCCAGGTGGGATCGGAAGGTCAAACACACCAGGCAGACCACTCTCAACTCCCTAACATTGATATGCAACTCGAAGTCCTCTGGCGTCCACAAGCCCTGCGTCCTGAGACGTCCCAGGTGCGCTCCCCAACCTCGATCCGAGGCGTCTGTCACCAAGGAGAGGGAGGGCAGTGGGGCAGCAAAGGGAACGCCCATGCAGACTTCCCGTGGGTTGAGCCACCACTGAAGCGAGCACAGCACCAAGCGGGGAACGGACACCACTGAGTCCAGGGGGTCCCTGACCCGGCGATAAACTGTCACCAACCACGACTGCAGTGGGCGAAGCCGGAGTCTGGCGTGGACCACCACGTAGATGCATGCTGCCATGTGGCCCAACAGCCGGAGGCAAACTCGCGCCGTGGTGACCGGGGTGCGGTGCAGTCCGAGGATGAGCTCGGAAATTACACGGAACCTAGACTCCGGCAGATACGCTTTGGTGTGTGTGGAGTCCAGAACTGCTCCTATGAACTCTATGCGTTGCGTCGGAGACAGAGTGGATTTGGCATCGTTCAAGAGGAGGCCCAGATCGAGAAAGGTCCACCTGATGAACAGCAGCTGGGTCTCTACCTGCTCCATGGAGCAGCCCTTTATGAGCCAGTCGTCCAGGTAGGGGAATACCTGGATGCCATGCCTGCACAGGAAGGCGACCACGACCACCATGCACTTCGTGAAGACCCAGGGAGCAGCTGACAGGACAAACAGGAGCACCGTGAACTGCAGATGGACGCCAGACACGACGAACCTGTGGTACCGGCGGTGCCATGGAATTATGGCGATGTGGAAATAGGCGTCCTTTAAGTCGAGGGCGGCATACCAATCTCCTGGATCCAGGGAGGGGATGATCGAGGACAGGGAGACCATGCGAAACTTGAGTTTTCGCACAAACTTGTCCAGCCACCACAAGTCTAGCATGGGTCTCAAGCCCCCTTTTTGCCTTTGGTATGAGGAAATACCGGGAGTAGAAGCCTTTGCCCCTGAGCTCCCGCGGGACTTCCTCCACCGCCCCTACCTCCGAGAGAGACTTCACTTCTTGAACCAGAAGTTGCTCGTGAGAAGGGTCCCTGAAGAGGGATGGGGAGGGGGGTCGGTGGGGCGGGAGAGAGGAAAACTGGATAGAATATCTCCTCTCTTCCGTGCGGAGAACCCATTTGTCCGGAGTAATTTCTGGACCAGGCACGGTAGAAGTGGGACACAGGTGACCCAAAGGTAGGGGTGGGAGGATCCAGAGTCTCGATCGGTAGGTCATCCTCGACCGTACCATCAAATAGGGGGTCTAGGCCCAGATGGTGGTCTCGACTGGCAAGACGCCTCCTGCCATTTCTACTCCATCTGTGCCCCAGCTCCTGGCGAGCCTGTGGCTGGTATGGGTGAGGGGCCGCCTGCGGCCTAAATTGTCTGCAGTGGGTCACAGGGGCATGCAAGCCCAGCGAGCGAAGCGTGGCCCTCGAGTCATTTAGACTATGGAGATGATTGTCCATTTTCTCTGAAAACAATGTCTGCCCTTCAAAGGAGAGGTCTTGGATTGTCTGCTGGACCTCAAGGGGCAGGCCCGAGACCTGGAGCCAGGCACCCCGTCGCATGACCAAGCCTGTGGCCAGGGTGCGCAAGGCTGAGTCTGCCGCATCTAAGGCGGCCTGGAGGGAGGCTCGAGAGATGAGTTTGCCCTCCTCCACTAGGGCCGAAAATTCTGATCTCAAGTCCTGGGGAAGGAGCTCCGCGAACTTCGACATGGCCGAACACGGAATTGGAGTCCCCCTGTGGAGTACACCTTCCTGCCAAAGAGCTCAAGTCTTTTTGCGTCTCTGCTGTTCGACATTGACTCCTGGAACCCTTGACGCTCAGGCTGGTTAGCCGCATCTACCACCAGTGAGTCTGGGGGAGGGTGGGTATACAGGTGTTCGTGCCCTTTAGAGGGGACGAAGTAGTGGCGCTCCATTCTCTTGGCAGTAGGGGCCAATGAGGCTGGTGTCTGCCATAGGGTGCGAGACGTATCCGTTATCGTCTTTATCAGTGGAAGGGCCACCCTGGATGGTCCTGAGGGGGCGAGGATGTCCACTACAGGGTCCGCGTTCACCTCAATTTCCTCAGTTTGGATTGCGAGGCTCTGAGCTGTTCACCGGAGCAGTTGTTGGAGGATTTGGGTGTCCTCCAGGCCGGTGCCGCAGCCGTTCCCTAGACCGCTTCATCCGGGGAGGAAGACGAGGAAATTACATGGAGCAGCCCTTCCTCCAGTGCATGCAGCCCCTCGGGGTCCTGCAGCACATGGTATTGAGGTTGCGGTGCCGGTTCTGAGTCCAAATGCGGCACCGCAGCCGGTACCGGAGTCGTGAGCGAGCGACTTGGCATATCATGCGGTGCCGACAGAGCCCGAACTAAGGCCGCTGCCCAATTAGGGGGTGCTGAACTTGATGAAGGCACACCCCTGCCCAGCAACGGTACCAGTGGGGGAGGCAGCTGTGCCGGGGCCACCAACATCGAAGACATCGAAGCCGACCATGACCGAGGACCAAATGCCTGGCCTACTGACTGATGGTAGGCCCAGGGAGTCCAAAATGGCCACTGCGGGGCGGCTGCCATTGTTGCTGCCACTGTGGATAACCCTAGTGACTGGCCCCCGACATCGATCTCCTGCTCCACGACCTGCTGGAGCGATAGGAGTCCGCCTCTGAATCTGAGGTCTCCGAGTATGAAGACCTGGGGGGAGCAGCACCCGGCACCGAAGGTGAGCTGTGCCGAGGCAGCGGGGAGCCTCTCCTCTGGTCCGGTGCTGCCTTTGCAGCTCAGTGTGGGGAGGGAGGTGATAGCATGGCCGGCTTGCCTCTAGATTGTAGTGGTGGGCGGACCACAGTAGGCAACTCCCTATGATGCGGGGAGGTCGGTGCCAGGAGACCCATCAGGTCTGATGCCGCCTCGAACGCCTCCGGCGTCGACGGGGGGCGTATGTCTCCACTGAGGGCCGGAGAATTGGGCTGGTCTGGACTCGACTGCCCTCTCTGTGGTGCAGGAGTCGACGGAACCTCGGGGGGCTGTAGCCCAACCTGTCCACTTAGCCCCACTAGCGGAGTTGGCCTCGGGTCCTGGTGGGGAGACCAATCCCTCACCAGCTTCTTTCTCTTGGTGGGCACCGGCGAAGGTGCGCGGTGCCGCACTGAGGCCAACTTCCTATGACCCAACTCCGCCCGGTGCCGGGTCTTGGATGACTTGGGCTGGGCCCTAAGTCCTGATGCCGGTGCTGGGGCACTCCACACCGAGGACGACGTGCTAGGGCTCGCCTTGGCCGGATCTGGGTCCGAGGGTGGTCGCAGGGCTGCCTCCATCAGGAGGACTCTAAGTCTTTGAGCCCTGTCCTTAAGAGTTCGCGGGCGGAAGCCTCTACAGATAGAGCACCGGTACTTTTGATGGCTCTCTCCGAGGCACCTCAAGCACGCAGAGTGCGGGTCACTCTTAGGCATGAATTTCCCGCAGTCCTCTCAGAGTTTGAACCCAGGCATGCCCCAGCAGGCAATGAAGACTGTGAGGGAGGGGCCTCTCAACTACGAAAACCATATACAAAGTTCTATCTAACTATCTATATAACTGGATACACGAACTAAACGGTACGGATAGGACACTGCCAGATTGCTATGCAAGAGAAGTTCCAGCTAGCCGTCACCGGCGGTAAGAAGGAACTGAGAGGGTGGAGGGTCAGCGGGCCCCTTTATAGGGCGCCGTGGTGGTGCCACTCCAGGCGGCGCCCAGGCCGACCCTACGGATGCTGCTAGGGGAAAAACTTCCGGCTGGCGTGCACGCAGCACGCACACACCTACTTTGAATGGACATGAACAACCACTCGAAGAAGAACATCTGATTTCAATACCTGTTTAATATTTTTTAAAAAATTAAGTTCTTTTGATGAACTTTAAAGCAGTATTTAAAACAAACACAAGAGACACTGGATTACAGTGTCTTTCACTGTATTTCAAAGGCTCCAAAATGCCAATTGCAATTTAAAACTCTATTTTAAAAATCACGTAACAATTTACTTACGGAGAGAAGTGCTTTTTGCTGAGAGGCAACTTTAGCTTTTTGTAGGTATAAAGCATGACCCTAGAATGAGCTGGGTGCCATTAACTCCTAGTCAAGTAGTTAGCAAAAACGTAACATTTTGGGAAGAGGAAAAAAATATTACCATGTGTTTGGGGCTCTCTGTTTCTCCCACGACCTCTACGGTATAGATTGCAGATGCAACTGTAAAGTTGATGAGTCAGATTTACTCAAAGATCTACTCTGGCATGGTCCCCCCCACCAAGTGGTGAAGCTTTGCAATGTGGAAAGGGGCCAATACCTCTCCTCTGCCAGAGGACCTAAAACTGGCACTAGCAAGAGAGATGACATAGGCAGAGCAGCTGTGGGGTAGTGCTGCTTCATCACATGAGTGCTGAAGCATGCACAAATGGACAGAAGACAAAGTAAAATACACGAGGACTAAAGATTCATGCTGAAATCCTCTCCCAAAATGCTGCCTCCTCCTTCAGACACACAAAACACATACACAACAAAAAAGGAGAAAAAAACCTTTACTAAGGGCACGGAATAGATCCCCAGGGCCGGTGCAAGGAAGTTTCGCACCCTAGGCGAAACTTCCACTATGCACCCCGCACCCAGCTAACCCCGCCCCTCCACGGAGCTAACTCAGCCCCCCACCTGGAGAGCCCCCTCCACAGCAGCTACCCCCCCACCGCGACAGCTAACCCCTCTCACCCCCCTGCCCCCATGGCAACTAACCCTACCCGGGGAGACTTCCCCCTCTCCCCCCGGCCACGGCAGCTAACCCTGCCTGGGTAGCCTGCCCCAGCTCACCTCCGCTCCGCCTCCTCCACTGAGCACTCCGGCACCCCCCATCCCGCCACGGCAGCTAACCCTACCTGGGTAGCTCACCTCGGCTCCGCCTCCTCCACTGAGCAAGCCAGTGCTGCTCTAATTCTCCTGCCTGCCCAGGCTTGCAGCGCTGATTGGAGGAGACTTAGAACTGGGCTGCGTACTCAGCGGAGGAGGCAAAGTGGAGGTAAGCTGGGGCGGGGAGCTGTTCCCCTGTGCGCCCCCCTCCCATTACTGCAGGCAGCCCTCCCCGCGCGCCCCCCCACCCAGCTCACCTCCACTCCACCTCCTCGCCTGAGGGGATTTTTAGGTGCCCTCAATCACTAGGTGCCCTAGGCAGCCGCCTAGTTTGCCTAAATGGTTGCACCGGCCCTGTAGATCTCATCACTATTTCTATAGAACATATTTTTTTCTAGCTCTGCTTTAAACAATCTGGAGTAATTGAAATAAATGTAAAGCAAGGGGGATTATTATGCATCCCTCTCCCCGCACCTCTAAATGTTAAAAACTTGCTTAGGAAGGCTCTCCTTCAAAGCAAAATGAAGCATTCTCTGTTATCTCTTCCATCCATGGCCCTCTCAAATATTCTTCATTCATTTTACTGCTAGTTTCAAAGAGTTTTCCAAGTTGGCTCAAATCCCTTTAAATCACATCAACATTAGCAACAGAAGATATATTACTGTTCTTTTTTTTCTGTCCAAGAGGAAACAAGGAAGGATGATCAGTCACGTTAACACTATCAACAGCATGAGGCAACTACTGAATCTCAGTCAGATGCTGAATTTCTTGTATATTTTCCCCAAGTTTGATAGATCCTATGGCTTTTGTTTATTTTTTGGCAACTCCTAAAGGGATCAGTCCACTCCATAATAATCTCGTTTAGTCAAGACAGGACTGAATTATGTTCTCAGGCATTTTCTTTCTTTCCATCTTCTTCCAAGTTTTAGTGCAACACACAAAATTTAACTTAGATTTTTCAAAAGCCCCTCAAAATGGCTAAATAGATACTGTTGAACCCTGTTTAAGCAAGACCTCTGACAGGAATTTTCCTCATGTAGAGAATTCTTACGAAGAGGCCTGATGCTTTTCAGTGTATGCCAGTGTAATTTTAGGGCCAAATTTAAACCCAGGTAACCAGGTGCCAATCTAATAAAGTCTGTTTTGAACACAAGGAAGTTACAGTCATTTACAACAAGGCTAATTTTTTTTTTGCAATTAAATATTCACCATTTGCTCTTTCTAAAGAAAAAGAGAAAGAAAACAAACCTCTTTAAAACAGTAAGAAACCAATAAAAAAAGATTCTACTGTTTTTGTAAGAATTCTTCGTAGATTGCAACATGCATCTGTCACATTTACAAATCCATAAAAAGAGAGAGAGCTCATTCCTGATAGTGAAGCTTTTTAATTACAAACAGGGCTTCTCAATGGTATTATAGAACTATATAATGAAACAGCAATCCAACATGTCTAGCTATTTTTAAGTCGAATCATACAAATAAGTAATCTTGTTTGCAGTATGCAGTATAGAATTACTAAAACTTCTCTCACAACATCCATCAGGAATTAGCAGAACATTGAGCATAATAAAGTTAACTGTTAAAATGTTTTGTAAAGTCATGTTTCACTATATGAACTTCTTAAACAAAACAATATATCGTACGTCCTTTTCATGGTCCCAACAGTCATGCCTGAAAAGAGATCAGCAACATCCACTTCTCTGTGTTTCTGCTGCACCAGGATTTGGAAAGAAAAGTTCTCCATACACTAAACAATTCTTTAGATGGCAATACATTAAATGGAATGGCAAGGATGGGGAAACATGAAATAAATTTCCATTTCCTATTGCTTGGTGGGTAAGTAGTATTATACCCATTTTACAGGTAGGTAAACTGAGGCGCTGGCAGGTTAAAATCACACATGACTGAATCAGAAATAGAACCCATAGGTCATATTCTCAGTTATGTTTAGTAAAATGAGCAGAAACAGCCACCTCAGAAGAATATAATCCCCTCAGAAACTTGAGAATTTCGTCTATGATCCATCATCACTGCTTTTCTTATCTGAAGGGTGGATTTCTATTGCATGATCTTCACTCATGCCATGTCCCTAACTCTTACTGAAGGTAACAAAAATTCTGGACAGGAAATAAGAAGAAGAATATGCAATAGAGACTCTCTCTATGGATACCTCAGGAGTGCACACTAGTGAGTGGAATTTTTGCCCAAAGACAGTAGAACAATATGGTGTCTGAGTTGGACGGTGATACACTGCAGATGCCCAGTACAATACACGTACTGCAAAAGGATTTCTTGTAAATCTTATCACAGAATACTGTATTCATCAGATTGTCCAAGTCATGAGCCACACATAAAGAAAACTTGAAAGCTCAGATTCTCTACATAAAATTATTTACACCAAAGACTACTATGCAATGTTTCTCTCATCTTCTCTCTCTTTGCACCCCCTCCCTCTTTGTGTTCTTCACAATATTTATAATTCATCCCTAGGATTTTTCTCATTTGGATGAAACATAGTATTAAGCTGTTCTCTTTGCACTGCCCAGAGTAACTTCCAGTAGTAGTATGTCATCCAGTAACAGCACTGCAGGATTCTCCCTTGTGGAACCCCAGAGAACTCTTTCCAATGTGTCTTGGCAAAAGGACAACTGGGAACTGAGCCACAATCAGCTTTGAAAGTCAGCCCTGTAGCTCTGTTCTTCAGCCACCGTGCCACACTGGGCCCTTGTTTTCTCTCACTGAACTGTCTGCTCCATAGGAGCTGGAGTTTGTGTGATCGTTATACAGCTGTATGGAAACAACTGAATTCAGCAGGCTTAATTAGAATAATATTTTGCACTTATATAGGACATTTCTTCCAGGAATCTCAAAACACTTTATAACTGTGAGTTAATAAAGCATCCAATATCCTTGTAAGGCTTGGCAGGTAAGTAATTTTATATCCATTTTACAGGTAGATAAACTGAGGCACAGGCAGGTTAAAGTCACATGTGACTGAGTCATAAATAGAACCCATAGGCCTTATTCTCAGTTATGTTTAGTAAAGTGAGCAGAAACAGCCACCTCAAAAAATATAATCTCCTCAGAAAAAGAGCCTCCCCAGTCAGCACAGAGCTGATATAAAAGTTATATGCCAGACTTGTTCCCAACCCCTGAAATAAGGAGCAGACAGGAGTGTGGCCAGGCAGCACTGTACTAGAAATAGTCTATATAAGATCATAAGAAGCACAGCACCAGTTAGAGCAGCCTAGAGGTTGCTCTAATTAAAGGGGGTCAAGCACTCTTTGCACAGTCTCAGAGTGTAGGGACCACAAAGGTGATTTAAAGTTACTTTTTCCCCATCCCTGCCCCAAGCACAGGAATGGAGTAACTGAGAATCAGACCCTCGAAGTCTTGGCTCTCTGTCTCCTGTTCCAAACACTAGGCAACACTCTTTCTACAGGTACGTACACTAGAGCCAGCGCACTTAAAATATCAGTGTAGTCAAGGCAGGATGAATGGCAGAAGAGGCTAGCTGCTTGAGTATGTACTTAGGGTCCTGGATAGTGGACCATCTCATCCTGCTGTTCATGCCACTGATGCTACGCTTCTATTTTTAGCATGCTAGCTCAATCAAAGCTAGCATAGGTATGTCTGCTCAAGCTGGATTTACACCTCCAGCTCCAGTGTAGACTTACTCTCAGATTCACCCTATGGGACATGTCTGCACATAATACAGATATCTGCTCAGGCTCTAAGAAAATGGTGTGTCTGACTGATTCTTGAATGTAGTGCTAGTCTAGATGAGCCACACTGTAAATAAGACCTGAGAATGGAAGGGGAAAATATTCCACGTGGCTTTATAGCCTTACCCATGCTGCATTCTACTGTAGATGTAGGGTAATAATGATGCAATTCCCTCAGACTGCTTTCTTTCCAAAAACCATAACATATGTTCCCTCAAGTTTAAAATTTTCCAGCTAGTAATTAAATGAGTTGTCCAGCAGTGCTTCTATATGTAAGCAGAGCCATTATTTATTAACCCTCTGGGGCCTTCTCCTGAGCACTGCTGAGGATTTGACAAGCCTATCAGATACCAGGCTAATGCTATCGTCAGCCATGTCATGTTCCCCTCATCTGTGTTGCTGCATGGATCATGCATTAGGAAATGCTACCACTGCTAAATGACATTTGTTAAGAGCAGAGATGGACCCAAACCAAAACATCAGCTCCACGTACCCTATGCTCTTGAGAGAAGTTTTGAATTCTAACCCAGATCTTGATCGGAGTTTAGAAGCTCAGGCCAACCTCTACCTAAGAGTTCTAATTGTGTAATAACATTTGCACAGTAAGCACAGCTGGTAAACATTAAGCGAGAATATTTATTATTCAAAGCTTATCTAAATCTCTTCACTCTGGAAAAATCCCGATCTTATGCTCTCAAAGTTTGCCCTGAAAGTATTGCTTGCTTCTGCTGGGAGGGCAGCATTGAAAGAGCAGCCTGTCTCTCTCATTTTATTCCATCTCCAGTTGTAATCAGGAAATGCAGAAGCAAGTGAAAAATTAAAAAAATAAGTTCAACCCTGTTTTTGAAGTTTAAATAAAAGGCTCTGCTGAAGTTCTGCACTATAGGACAGCTTGGTTCTTATTTTAATCTCAACTAACATTTCTATTGTGGACCCCATGATTGGTGTCTTGAAGGTGTCCTCTTCTCAAACCATTTGTGCTAAAACTTGTTGTTCTTATCAAGGCCCTTCTAACAGAATTCATTTAGCATCTGGGTCAATTTATGCATTCAGCAAACCACGGGACAGCAGAAAGATGATTTATGATTTTCATATCACCTGTACAAGAATTGAGACTCACATTCCATTCCTTGTTAACTGAGCCAAAACAAAAGTAATTTCCAAGGATCGGACAGCCTGACAGATCTGTTTCCTAGATCAACCTAGGAACAGCAGGCAGGTCAGCAGAGCCATGCAGGAGGTGCTAGTCTTAAGAGCCCCTAATGTAGGATCCTGGAAGTTCAGGACAAGTGTTCTTTATGCAGAGTACAGTAAGATTTGCATCCTAGTTGCATGTTTAAAGCAGCGTTAAATTGAGTGTTTTGTACAAAAAGAAAGTTAAAAGGGGACCTATGTCTCCAAACTAGATCACTGTTGGGAACTTCTGTATGGCTCTTGTCCGGCAGAACAGTGGTGCCATTCTGGGAAGCACAAGTGTGAGTGAAAGACAGAAAAACTGAGCCAGAATGAAAAAAAGAAGTCAGAAGTAGAGATTAGCAAGGTTGTGGGGAGATGACTGAGCACTTCAACACAACTGGGGTCTATTTCTCTTTTGCAAGAGAAGTCCAACCTACAGGGAGGTCAAGACAAGTCAGGATTTTGAAGTGCTCTGTATAGAAAGCTGAACTCTGCCCAGGAAAATTAAGGAACAACAAGCAGTATTTCTCTAAGTGACTGTTTCAGTCTTATTGCAATAACATTAAGTTCTGTTTCCTAAACAAATATTTAGGAATCTGCCTGTATGTTCCTTCCAATCCTCCCTCCCTTCAGAGTGCACCAGTCACACCCCACTATATGCCATAGGACCATGCAGATGAGGCAACACTAAGTTCACTTTCTTGGGTTGAAAATCACAGAGAAATTATGTGCCTTCCATTACCAGAAGATAGATGTGTTTCTTCCCTGCTCTCCCCTTAACATGCTTG
The DNA here is from genome assembly GCF_003597395.2 of Chelonoidis abingdonii. Classification (NCBI taxonomy): domain Eukaryota; kingdom Metazoa; phylum Chordata; order Testudines; family Testudinidae; genus Chelonoidis; species Chelonoidis abingdonii. Next base: position 93,723,634 of record NC_133770.1, on the reverse strand, counting down.
GTTAAGTACCGGTATGTCTGCTTCATTTGCTACCATTAGATCCATCTATGAGCAGCAGAGTAAAATCATTCTAGGATTAAATACCTTGATGTAAATGGTTGTTTCTGTAACATGTCCTGCATTTTGGGGGTTTTCTTTTTTACAAGGTAAATAGTACTATAATTTCTACAACTGTCTCATTTTGGACATTTCAAGGATATTAGATTAATGGACACTATTCAGTACCAAAAAAAAAAAAGAAAGAAAGAAAAAGAAAGAGAGAAAGAACACTAAAAGGAAAACCATGGGAAAATGTAAAGAGATTAAGCATTCCGGAATGAAATGTACTTTTCTGTTCTCCCGTTGGCTCTTTGCCTGACTTCACAAGATCTTCATGTGGGGAGAAAGATAAAGTGTGAAGCAAGGGTCAGGTCTCTTCTGATGTCTCACACAAGACAAGCCACAACTGAGGAAAAAGTACAGCAAATAGACCTTGCATGCAGATGCCTTTCAAGAAGTCAGGAAGGGTCAGTCCCAGTGGAAGATGAGCTCATACTAGAGCTCAGTTGGCTTGGTGTCTATTTTCTTCAGAGAAGGTGTTTCCAGTCCAGGGATATAACTGGGGTTTAATTCACATGGACCTATCCCTACTCCCTCAAATTCTTCTTCATTAGGCTTGTAACAATGTAACATGCAAACATTTGTGTTTCCAAACAGCAGCAGATTATACTCTCCACAGTTAAGACTTAATTTTTGAAAATTCAAAACAGCTCATTCTGAACTTTCTATTTCTCTTGCAAATTGAATAAGTTATATTTTAAAAGTTTCTTTTAATCCAAAGCTGTTCTCTGCTGTTGTGATAGGGCATGTCATAGATATGTCACATTTGGGCAGACTTAATGCTCAGATATTTAATGATACCTGATATCTTTATAACTCTTTCTGTTGCTCTGTTGCATGCGAACACTTCCTGACAAGTCTTGTTCTGCAAACGTGTTGAGATATTACTTAAAGATGTTGTTGTGGAATTGTTAGTGAAACAAAAAGGTGGATGATTAATATGCAAGCAACACTTGAGTGATTAGAGCAGCAACATGTATCACATTTGCAGTAGTCCTTATTTGAAGGCACCCTATGGAAATGGGCTCTTAAGAATATTGCCTAATAATCATATATATTTGGGACAGGGAGAAACTGGTTAGCTAGCACAAAATAATATGCAAAAATTAACATTCTGTCTTATTATCCAGCAGACATTACTCCAAGGAAACAATCATCTGGTATAATGAAAGGACACTGTAGCAAGGGGGCCCCACTCCCCTGGGCTCCTGAGGGGAATAGGCCAGAAAAGGCACGGCCGCGGGCGGAGGCCCCGCTGCCTGTCCCCACCCCCTGGAAGTCAAGGGGCGAGACAGGAAGTCCAAGGCCACCACCGCCTGTCCCCGCCCCCCGGAAGTCAAGGGGAGGGACAGGAAGTACAAAAGCCCAGCCCCAGCGCTCATTTAGGAGATGGCTGCCAGAGAAGGCAGATGCTGGGGCCGGCCTCCCTCGTGCCCGGTATCCGGAGGGGTACTGGCCTGACCTCCCCTGGGCCCAGTACCCCGAGGAGCCGACTGAGCTTCCCGACGCTTGGCCGGTGGAGGAGCTGTCCGGACCTCCCGACGGTTGGTACCCCGAGGAGTGGACCGGACCTCCCGACACCCGGTACCCTGAGGAGTGGACTGGACCTCCGACGCCGGACACCCTGAGGAACCCATGGTTTGGGACCCCCCGGACGACGCTGGCAGAGGGCAGGTACCCAGTGAGGGGGAGGTTGGAAGTGGCCCGGGGGCAGCTGACTCCAGTCAGGCTGCAGACTCACCTGAGCTGATGTCAGTGTGTTTCAGTCAGGATCCCCCACTGACCATCAGCGGTGTTGACCACTGCTAGGGCCCCAGGCTGGAACGCAGTGGAGTGGGAGGGCCTGCGTTCCCCCACCATCCCTTCAAGGGTGGCAGACTCCCCCTCCCCTGGCCTGAGGAGGCCATTCACGGTGGTTATTCACTCAGCCCCTGCTGAAAGGCCTGAGTTTAGCCTGTGGGCTGCCCTGCCCTGCCCAAGGGCCTGGGCTCATATACTGTTGCCTTATTCGCTCAGCCCCTGCTGAAAGGCCTGAGTTTAGCCTGTGGGCTGCCCTGCCCTGCCCAAGGGCCTGGGCTCATATACTGTTGCCTTATTCGCTCAGCCCCTGCTGAAAGGCCTGAGTTTAGCCTGTGGGCTGCCCTGCCCTGCCCAAGGGCCTGGGCTCATATACTGTTGCCTTATTCGCTCAGCCCCTGCTGAAAGGCCTGAGCTTAGACTGTGTGATGGCACCGCCCTGACCCAGGGCCTGGGTATCTAGAGACCAGTCATTTGCTTAGCCCTGCACCTGAGGGCCTGAGCCACTTACTAACTGTTGTTGGTTCACTCAGCCCCGCAGCAAGGGACGGGCCCAGGCCGACGGAATGCATTGAGCCGGTGTGGCTCCCCTCCACTCTCAAGGAGGGTTGAGCCCCAGTCCTGCTCCGCTACAGACACCTACATATGAAAGGAGTTGAATGGTCTGTCTTATGACTGATAACGAGGGCTAACCCACAGATACGTGCCCTAGGTGCTTCTTTTCTGGCAAGGACCAGTTTAATGATTGTTTTTGCAAACTTCCACACAAACATCTCTGTATTTAGCTAACTTTTATTTTAGGATGCTCTCTGTTTCTGTAAGATTGCCAATAAAAATGCAGTTTGATTCTGACCAACAAATTGGAGTAGGTCAACTTTACAAGGACTGGTGCACTCCAAGAAAACAAAAGTACATTAGCTTTTCAAAGGACGTAGACCAAAGGCAAAGGAAGCTGTCTGGGTACAAGTACATGGGCATGGAGAAAGCTAAAGCATCTCTTCCCAAATAATGCCACAAAACGGCTGGCAAGGGTCTCCCTGAGCACAGACAGAACAAGGCTAAGGACCTGAACCAACCCTTACTGAAGTTAATGAGGTTTTTCCAGGTCCTATATACTGACAAATGAGCAAATCCTGGGTAAAGGGGCTTTGGTCCAAGGAAATTTCTCAAGCCCAACAAAGAGGGGAAAAAAATCCTCTGTCCTAAAAAGTACTTCAGGACATTCAGTTGCAGTTGGCTGTTGCCGTTTATAGGGAGAAATAGTACAAGTGGCCTTTTGTCTCTCCTTCTGCACAGAGTTTGGCTCTGGTGGATCCCTAGAGTAAACTAATCCCTTGGTCACTTGTCCTTTCCCCAACGAGGCAGTGCAGTAAGCTACCATGATAGCTGCAGGAAAGTGCATAGTTCTCCTCTGGAAAATTTCCATTAGCTGATCACCCCCTCCTTCCCATTCTGTTGACTTTCAATGGAACTTAGATGCCTAAGTCACTCAAGGTATGTCTACACTGCAATAAAAAAAACGATGGCACCACATCTCAGAGCTCGGGTCAGCTGATTCAGGCTTGTGGGGCAGAATGGCTAAAAATTGCAGTAGATGTTCAGGCTCAGACTGGAGCCCAAGCTCTGAACCCACCTCCTCTGCAGTGCCTGAAAGCCCAGGCTCCAGCCCAAGCCTGAACGTCTAGACAGCAGTTTTATAGTCCCGCAGTCTGAAGCCTGCAAGCTCAAGACTGACCTGGGCCAGTCGTAACCTTTGGGTCTTTTATTGCAATGTAAATATCTTGAAAAATCTTACCCATTGTTTCTATTTTAAATGGGCCTTGTGCAGGCGTTTAGGGTTCTTCACAGCTTGGCTTATTCTGGGATCAAAGTATTCAGTCTTCATAAAAACACACATACGCATCTGTAAAATCTGGACCTTAGAATGCAATGTCGCTCTACTTTGTAAGGTATACTGCATGCAAACTGTTTCTCAAAACACTGCACAAACCAGTTTTCCCAGTAGAGCTGCCTCAATAGGGCATCCAAAACACATAATCAGACAGGCAAAACTGATAGTTATATAAGTGTCAGTTATATCCACCTGTATTCCATTTGAGCATGCAGGATATGGATGTCCTATTAAGCCCTCTCCCCCTCCCATGTTAAAAATAACAGAGCTACCGAGTCAAATTACACTATTTCAGAGTCACACTATACAAATTAAAGCAGAGGGAGAAAAAAGTGAAGAAGTCTGTGCAAGGGAGAAAATATACATTATCAGATGATAATCGAATATCTATGGGGAATCAGTGAAGCAGAGATATACCGGAAAGCTCTCACTTGACACTAGCTGCGGTAGGGGCAGGGTCCAACGCTAGCATGTGTGAAAGGATTACAAACTGATTACTGATTAACATGTTTATATTTGCTTTCAACACAAGTTACAGTACAGACCCGTCTATGCACGGATGTCAGGAGTCAGGATGTCAGGACAGCGTGTTAATGGGCCATGGGTTAAGAGGGCCATGCTGAAATATCTTACGATATCCATATATACACACATGTATAATTATCTAGGATTAGATATGTATTCAGAGCATCCCAAATACTACAGGCCTATCTGTTAACAGCCCTTTGCAAGAATATAAATTCAAATGTGCAATCTAATAAAAACATTATTACTACCACACAGGGCTGAAAGTACCTCAGGACACTTACTGGTATGGGGAAGGGGCAGCTCTGGCCCCCGGAAGGGGCAGGGCTAGGGGTCAGCATCCCCCAGCCAGCCCTTCCAGGCCTCCTGGTCCGCGCCGCCCGGGGTTCCCGTGGCAATTTAAAGGGCCTGGGGCTCTGTACGCCGCTGCTGCCCATTTAAATCGCGGACCCCGGGGCAGCTGCTCCCTTTGCCCACCCTCGCTGGTGGCTGGGGGGGGGCAAAAGGGCTAGGGACCTTAAAGCGCTGCAGGGTCCTTTGCTGCGGCAGTGCTTTAACGTTGCTGTACACACCCCCAGCGGTGGTCCAGCACTGCCGTGGCAAAGGACCATCCTTAAAGCACACCCTTGAACATCCTTGCCCTTTCTGCCTCCCCCATCGGCAGCCCTGCTAGTAGGGGGGAGGGGGAGAAGGGGGAGCAATGTTAAAGCGCTGCCATTTTGAGGATCCTTAAAGCACTGCTGCAGCAAAGGACTGTCCTTAAAGCGCTGCCATGGCAGCACTTTAACTTTGCTGCCCCTTCCCCCCCACCCACTACTCATCAGTGGTAAAGACGTACAACACATTTCTGCTCCACACTTCCTGTCAATTTCTATGTCAGTGAGTTAGTGAGCAAATCTGTAGCGCTACTTAGCAAGTTCCTGTACCGCGTGTTAACAAGTCTCGCGTGTTAAATAGGTGGCACAGGGAGCTATGGTGCTACCGTGCATTAAGCAGATTCACACGTAAACCAGACTGTACTGTACAAGCCACAGCTATGGTAATTATACATCCAATATGTACCAGTGTTACAAACCACAATCACATACACCTACAGCCACCTCAGTCATAAATGATAATCAAACTGAGGGCCTTCAGCACTAAAAGTCACAGGCTTTTACCATCCAAAGGATCATTCCTCTAGCTGTGAAATAGTAGGCTTGTGTAGTTTGAGACAAGCCACTAGAGGGAGACATGGCCTCATGCATGAAGCCAGTCCAATGCCTTCCACTTCTCTATTTCCCCTAACTCTGTTAATATGTCAGTTATGTCCCTGTACTGAATAGCATCTTTAGTGGTAACTATGAAGTTGTTTAATAAACGATTTCTCAGTGAGCTAAACTTTAGAAATCATAATCAGCTGTTTTTGGGAGATTATTTCAATCCCCAATATCACCTGGAGTACAGAGTCATCTGTCACACAATTCTTTGCTCAATAAAACTCTGGTCTGTGCTTGACAGAGTCGAATTACAGAAAATGAAAAATGTTTCACTCAGTTTAGAGTCTGATTATATGTCTGAAGCTGTCTATCAGTGGTTTACTGATTAATTATCTCATGGGTTGGAATTTACAGCCAGACTATTTAAAAGAATAAGGAAAGGTCGGTTCTCCCTAAGTCCTAAAGAGGGGATCAATTAGAAAGGGTAGAGCAGTGATGGTCTGTAAGTAATTGGTCATTCACTGTTTTCCAAACATTACAGGAAGAGAGCAAGGGTTGAAAGTGGGACCTTTCCTTTTTATTTCCCTATCCCTTGCCAGCCTTACAGCAGTTTTACGTATTGCTTGGCAACACTGCAGAGTTAATTTGATTTATAATTCTGGTATTTCTCCTAACTTGAGTCCCGTCCACGCACAAAAACCCTTAATTGTGTGTCCCATGGTCCTTTTAACTTGAGTTGACTGACTTGTCTGGGGGCACAAGCTACAGCATGAGTTAGCACAGCTGAGTCAGCTGCTAACACAATCACTCTGTAGCTCACATGTTATTTTACAGTGTGGCTGCACTCACTCAAGCTAGGCTAACTTGAAAGGAACTCTTCAGTGAAGACAGTTCTTTAGTTATTTTCCTACAACTATGCCCAAAGCAGCCATGGTTTGTGACCAATTATGTATACTGCAGTACCTGTTTGCGTGTTTTGTTGTTATGGTTTGCTAGGAAATTTCAAAAGAACGGCCATACTGGGTCAGACCAAAAGTCAATTTAGCCCAGTATTCTGTCTTCCAACAAGGGCCAAGGCCAGGTGCTCCAGAGGGAATGAATAGAACAGGTAGTCATCAAGTGACCCATCCCATCACACATTGCCAGAATCTGGCAAACAGAGGCTAAGGACACCATCCCTGTTCATCCTGACTAATAGCCATTGATGGACCTATCCTCCATCAACACATCTAGTTCTTTTTTAATCTTGGCCTTCACAACATGCTCTGACAAGGAGTTCCACAGGTTGACTGCATTTGGTGAAAAAAAATACTTCCTTGTGTTTGTTTTAAACCTGCTGCCTATTAATTTCATTGGGTGAGCCCTAGTTCTTGTGTTATGAGAAGGAGTAAATAACACTTCCTTATTTACTTTCTCCACACTAGTCATGATTTTATATACCTCTATCATATCCCCGCCCCCTCCCCAGTCATCTCTTTTCCATATGAGTCATCTCTTCATATGGAAGTTGTTCCATACCCCTAATCATTTTTGTTTCCCTTTCTGAACCTTTTCCAATTCCAATATATCTTTTCTGAGATGGGACTAGCACATCTGCATACAGCATTCAAGATGTGGGTATACCATGGATTTATATGGAGGTAAGATGATATTTTCTGTCTTATTATCTATGCCTTTCTTAATGAGTCCCAACATTCTGTTTGCTTTTTTGACTACTACTGCACACTGAGTGGATGTTTTCAGAGAACTATCCACAATGACTCCAAGTTCTCTCTCAAGTGTTAACAGCTAATTTAGCCCTCCATCATTTTATACGTAAAGTTAGGATTATGGTTTTCAATTCACCCTTAACCATTTTATGCTAATGATTTACTGATTTAATTTTGTTTTATTTATATAATAAACATTGTGCACATTTTTAACTCAATACTTGAAACTAGAATTCATGTAGATATTGCCTTTTAATTTCCTAGTTGCTTATATCTCCTTCCCACTTGGCATCTTTTAATTTTAATGTAGCTGAAACCTGAAGTCCATGTATTAATTCCCCGCACTCCAATGCTGCAACTATCAGCCTAAATATTAAAAATTACACATTTAAAAAAAACAGTGTCATTAGTAATTAAATTCAACAACTTTGTAGTGCCAAGCCTTGAGTTTCCTTACTAGAGAAAAGAAGAGGAAGAGAAAAGGACTATTGAAAAGCATCACTCAAATAGCAAGGTGCAAATATGTATAAGATAACATTTTAAAACAAGAGAATTAGTGTAAACATCAGAAAAATGTCAGATGTTAGTACAGTGCCTTTCAGTTCTGCAGATCTTGATTTACATTGGTTTTAGACTGCAAGTGAAAATGAATTTGGTCAGCCTCCAAACTCAAATCTGAAAGCAAATTTTAAATGTATTTTTAAATCTCATTATTTTAATGATAATCTCTATAATTTCGGACTCTGACTCATGGTTTTGAATGCTTGCAGTTGGCAGTACTATTTATGATGCTCATACTTAACTTGAGCATCTTAAGTCCCCTGGAGCACAATGGAACTAAAGCATGTACCTAAACTGCTTTGAAGAACGGTGAAGGTGATAGTGGATAATTACCTCCCTTTCCTTTCCAGCCTTTGAATACTGTTAAGTGATACAATAAAATTTATTTGCTCCATGTTTTTAAAGCATTTTTGAAATGTAGTAGTTAAAAGTATGTGGTGATGTCAGAAAATGGTTCAGTAACATTCCTACAGTGCTTTAAAATCCTTTTCTTTAGTTTTTATAAGGTACTAATAGAAATAAGGACAAACCCCATAAACTTCTTTGGACATAATCCTTTTCATTAAATGAATAATAGAATCATTAGGTATGTGCAACAAACACTGAAGCACTCCTTATTTTGGATTTTATAAAATGACTACAAAACAATAATGAAATAGAATATGTGTCTCATTATTTAATATAAGTGCACAGGGATCCTTTAAAACATACAAAGAAAAAAAACTGGCAGTATTAAAAAAAAAACACACAAAGCTCTATCCTCCTCTGTACTTGCTTTAAAATTAAGGGGGCGGGCACGGAAATGGTGCACTGCAACCCATTGAGTATCTGCCTTTTTGATTCGTGTTAATTTTGTTTTAAGAGCAGTAATAAACAAGCCAAATGACATGTGTACACTAAATCCTCTTAATTTTTATGTATATAAAATCTTTTTTAAATTGTGCTTTCTGGACTTCAGCTCAGGGCACTTAAATATCCCAGAACGGGTTCTCCATTGCCTACCAACCTTATATATCCAAGGGGAAGGAGACAGGGGCGGTTCTTGCTACAGTCAGTGAGATGAAGCTGTTCTATTATCAGACACTGGGGGGTTTCACCTTGTCTTTTCAATCTGGTCTGGTCTGCATTTTATTCTCTTTATTATTCTTAGCCCTATTACCAGCAATAATTCTCGTTCTAGCAAGGTGAGATAATCACCTTTCCCTTGAGAGCAAGGTAGTTTCATTAGAATACCACTAGGTGGTGCTGAAAACAAGATGGTTATACATGGCTATCTACAGAGAAAGTCTGGGTCCTCATCTTGTAGATGCAATGTGTGCATGACTATGTATATATATTTAGCATTGCACCAGCACCAGTCAAGAAGGATAACCTCTATAAAAAAGTGCATTTTCAACTACTCAAAAACTCTGGCAAAATAATCCTTTCACATCAAAATTTTCCATGCTTGATCTTAGTCCAAGTAATTTTGTATAATGTTTGACATTTGCGTTGCCCATTTTTGTTTTACCAGATAGTAAAACAATAAATAAAAATTCTAAACCCAATTCATCCCTGAATTAACTCTACTGAAATTAATGTAATTAAACCAGGGCTTAAGTTATCTCAATGATTTACACAGTTTTTGTGCTAAAATTACCCAAAATGGCCCTATTTTTAAAACCTAGAGGTAGCACAGACAAACTTTTAGTGACTACCAATCTCTTTTCCCAGTTAGGCTGTCAGAAATATGTAACCAAAAATTATATAATACTGAGCTTACTTAGTTGTCAGTTTCATAATGTCGATTGTGGTATTGAACTCTAATGTTGATGAAGAAAATTAATCTCAAAATGGTGGAATATTCCACTAGAATAGCCATTTTTATTTTAATGTTCTAATCTCTCTGTTGCAGTTTTGTTTCCCTAAGGTAAAAGATAAATACATTTCAAACTCCAACAAAAGAAGACAGAAGGGAATTGCGTTAAGGAAGGAGTGAAATCCCAACCCTAGTGAAGTCAATGGGATTTTTGCCATTGATTCCATGGGGGCCAAGATTTCATTCCTCATCTTACTGCAGCAGCTGCAGAATTCCAAGCAACTCTAACGAGAGCTGAAGGTGCTCTCTTTTCTTTTGAAAATCAGGCCTTTTATATTTTGGTATCTAAATATGGAGTTAAGAACATAACCTTAAGCAACCAAATTTAAAACTGTTGGCTTTAGTCTTTTTTAGTGTTTTTCCTCTCGGCTGAAATTTTGGAACCTTGTGTTCTTCAAGCAATTCCATCTATTAATAAGCTAAAGGAAAACCTCAGAGTTTTTGGTGGTACTATAGAAAGTTGGCAGTCTCATTCTAATTTCCAGCCACTAAAAGAGAAACTGTCATTCCTCAAATGTATTCCTTTACAATTTTTTTGATTTGGGGTTATTTTAGTATTAATTTTAGAAGTTTGTAAAGAGGACCACATATGAAAATTAATTTTTTTATCCAAACACTTTTGAAGTGTGGATATTTGAAGAGAGGGTAGTTGCTTATTTATATTTTATTCTAGAATGAATATGTACTTTTCAAACCTTGTTTTTGCTCCCACAGAGAGGGAGCTGGAGAGAGACACTGGAGTCTGATGCTATCTCTGATACATCTAGAACCAGGAATATAATACTTAATGAATGCATGCTTTATAAATTTGGCCTTTATTGCTCATAAATTGTGAAAAGGGGGTAATTTATTCAAATGTATCCACTATACAAAAATCACTTGTTTAATTCATTCTTGGTTTTTATCTTATTCACAAGCAGCTTTATTGCCAGTGTTTGAGAGGAAAAATTTGAGCTGTTTCGACTGGACAGACTTGGTATATTGCATATTATTCTTCTGTTCTCTGATTTGGCAATGGTCATCCCTAGGATCAGGTATCCTATATGAATAAAAATGATTGTTAATGTGATGTGTCTTTCTAGTCAATAAAAAGAACAGAAGTACTTGTGGTACCCAAGAGACTAACACATTTATTTGAGCATAAGCTGTCGTGGGCTACAGCCCACTTCTTCGGATCTGAAGAAGTGAGCTGTAGCTCACGAAAGCTTATGCTCAAATAAATGTGTTAGTCTCTAAGGTGCCACGAGCACTCCTGTTCTTTTTGCGGATACAGACTAACACGGCTGCTACTCTAAAACCAATTTGCCTCAGCATCAGTGGAAAATGCTGCCATAACAAGCAATCATCTCATTGAAATATTAAACATTTGATACCAAATTTGGCTTATTGTTCTTCTATAGCTTCCCCCAAATGAGTTTTATCCTTTGACTTCACTGTTATTATGAAGACTCAGAAGTATTAGATAACTGTTCGCTATTTTAATCTTTGCTATACTCATTACCTCAGTATTCAATATCACCGCCTACACCCTGCCAAAGGAATCAACTGCTGAAACTTCAAGTAATGTCCATCTGAACGCTATGTAAAATCTGTGGGACAATTCTACTCCTTGCACTTCAGAAAGCAGTAATCCTATAGCTGACCACCAGGAATGCAACACCAAAGGGAAAGAAAATGTCTTGCTGGCTTGGTTTCCTCCAGGTGCCAAAATTTATGGTTCTTGTTCCCATTTAGCTATTTCACAAAATGTTTGACGTGCTAAAAACAGATTCATGGGTGGGGGGGGGGGAGAAAGACCCTAAAGGAGAGACTGATCAAGTTTTTATGACAGTGTATTGTACTTGTAGGCTATCACTATTGAACATAAGGACAAACACATACACACCCTTGCCTTAATGTAAATCAAAGGAAGCCTATGGGCACAGAAGTGTGCAAACAGTTCAAGGGAATTAAGAGTTGCTTTCAGAAGGGACCCTCAGCTGGTTGCTGAGAGAAGTAGTGCATCAGCAATTGCTACATTAAGATTGCTAAGATTAATTGCTATTCAGATTGATTCAGGAGAAGGAGACTTACACTGTGCAGTCTGAGGACAAAGTGCTGATGGACACTAATTCCTCATCCTATTTGGATTTTCTTTATTTTGACTATAGATTGCTTTGTTTTTAAATTGCAGTGCAGTACCCTGAACACTCTGGTGTGTGAGTGAAGTTCATAGAAACAATTATATTTGAATAATTATTCAATGTTAAGATTTTAGACAAGACCCCATTTTTTTTCCAGTGAAAAAAGTTAGTGATAACGGCATTTTAAACTTCATCCTGCCCACAGCAAATTTCCAGGTGTTATACTCTGGAGGGGGAAAAACCCAAATCCTGCCTATTCTGAGCAAATATATGTGCAAACTGAAATATGAGATCTGAACCTGCTTGAAATTGGAAGTCAGACATTTCTCTAGTTCTGGGACATTAATTTTGACACCTAACTAGGGCTGGTTACAATTTATTAGAATAATTGGGTTTGTGACAATATTTTTGTGAAAAAGTGGAAAATTTCAACACTGCATAAAAGTTTCCAGCAGAAAACCAAAACCTGTTTTTTCAATAAGTCAAAATTTTTCACTGAAAATTTCTATGAAAGTGAATTTGTATATTTTTTTTGTTCACCATAAAAAACAAGCATGTTCCAACCATGCTGGATAAAACCTAATGCTGGATAAAATCAGAGAGGACAATACAATACAATAAATGCAGAAGAATCGGATCAAGAACTCTTTGAAAACAACTGAACTTTTTATCATTGACAAAATGAGAGTTGTGACAAAATCCCGGTATCTTGTACTTTAAATTAATAATCATGGACAATATACCTAATTATGAGCTAAACTGTGACATGAAAAAGCAACAACAGTAATGTGGCCATGGAAGATAAAACAGGAGAAAAGTAAGGGAAACAAAGGAGATAAGATGATGGAAGACATATACTGAATAACTTGGGAGCTCCTATATCTTGCCTTCAGACACACACACCTACAGTGAACCACAAGAATAGTTCAGTGCCAAATGTGTTGTGCTAGGTTGGCTGGCAGCCAAGCTTTACTCAAGATAGGTGCAAGGAGGAAAGATCAAATTATTGGTCAAGTACTGAAGCCATTTTTTTCTTCTCTGTTTTCTGTACCTATTTCAGTAGTTATGGAATAATTCTGTCTGCTTCTCTCTCAGTCAGACTGGTAGGATCCGTTACATGTTGCAAAACTTTATCTACCTGACAAGTTAATTTTACACTGTCTTCCTCCACTGAGCTCCCAAGTACTTATTAATTCCCATCATTAAAAGAGGCATTGAAAAATCAGTAATAGGTGCGTTAGCATTTAAAAAAAGAAAAAAAAAGTCCATGGATCTCAAAAGTGCTTTATTAGCATAGATTAGTCTTACAATATATAGTAATCATTTTACCCATCAGTGACATTCAGCTATGTCAAGGTTGGAACACAGCTGTGGTTTAACAACACAAACACTCATAGGACTGAAAATTAAAAAATAAAGTAATATCCAATTTAAACCACAACATGAATTTAAGTAGATAGAATGTATTGACAAGATGGAATTTGGCCCTGGCCCTAAAGCATGACATGAGTCCTTATAAATGGCAATTTTAATTATTACAAGTGGACAGATCACTTTTTATGTCTCATATAAAAGACTAACTCTGAACATTTTCAGTGCCTACATTTACTCAAATATGCTTTAAAAATAAATGTAAAGCACTATAAAGATCAGCATTAGTGAAAACAAAATCAAAGCACCCCAAACATCAGTGAATTTCCTCTAATCTTTAAAATTTTCTAGTCTGTGTAGATCAAAAGAAATCAGATATGAACTATATAGTGAATTTTGTGCACTTATGAAAGTTCAATTTAGTAGCAATTTATGCTATTAAAATGTTGTGGCACAATTCAGAAGTGATGTGTAACTACCCCCCGATCTGTTTATGATCACAGAGCTCAAGAAATACAGGTTCAGTTTCAATCACAACAGCAATAAACAATGAAACAAGCACTCTTACCCTTCAGGGTGTCTCTCATACAGTAGAACCTCTGAGTTTCAAACACCTCAGGAATGAAGGCTGTTCGTAACACTGAACAAAACAAGATGGTTGTTCTTTCAAACGTTTACAACTGAATATTGACTTAATACAGCTTCAAAACTTTATTATGCAGAAGAAAAATGCTGTTTTCCCTTTTTATAAAAAAAAGAGTTTTCATATAACACAGTACTGTACTGTACTTGCTTTTGGGGGGCGGGGGGAGGGAGCAGTCTCTGCTGCTGCCTGATTGCACACTTCTGGTTCCAAATGAGGTGTGTGGTTGACTGGTCAGTTTGTAACTCTGCTGTTCATAACTCTGAGGTTCTACCATACTTTTCATGAGGGGAAGAAGAGGGTCTAACACAGTGTGGAGTGGCTCACACAGTGCTTTTTCTATTAAAAACAAAAAAGAAACAAACAGCTAGATGTGAATCTTAGAATGTATCCAAACTGCAACATAATACCAGCCAAGTGGCTCTTGGACTCATCATAAAATGTTTTGCAAACAAATGCTCTGATAATTGACAAACTGTTGCTTTTATGACTTCCTACAACAACTTGTGGGAATCTTTTAGACCTAAATCAATTTTACAAACAAGTTGTCCCCTGAGATGTCATACACATTCAATTTAAAGCAATTTGTAAGAGTGCTACCGCAGACAAATATAAACTAATTATGCTTTTTGGACACATCACAAGGCAACGTGCAGTCCCCCTTCCATCCACTGCTAGCTACAGGTTTTTATTTTTGTTTGTTTTTTAACCAAAAAGGTCCCTTGTTTCCTCACTTGCATGCCTCCCTTTCTGCTTTGTTTTCTCTGGGAGATAGTTTTTGTGCATTTTCTAAGAAGTTACAGCGAAGGTGTTTGCAGTCTTTAGTGAAGCCAAGAAAAAGCAGCCTCTTCTTCACAGGCAGCCTATTAACAGTCCACTTTTATTGTCAAAACTCTATGTACTTAATTCTTCTTTTTCTGTAAGAGCAATCAATTCTGGCTTGTTAATTAGGAGGGTTTTACAAACTACTGGGCAGATCCTCAGATGGTATAAATTGTTGGCTCTGTTGAAGTTGAAGGAGCTTTGACAGCTTACAGCTACTGACGACGTGCCCATACGATTTGTTGCCCTTTAGCATTATCATATAAGGCCTGGTCTATACATAAAATTAGTCAGTTTAATTATATTGGTCAGGGATGTGAAAAATCCACCTACCACCTCTTGGGGAGGTGGACTATCTACACCAATAGTAGAAGACCTCCCACTGGAATAGGTAGTGTCTACATTGAAGTGCTGCAGCTGCACTTTTGTAATATTTTAAGTGTAGACATACCCCAAGTTTTCAAGCAGCATTCAGTTTATAAACATCAAGAACATAAAAGTATCTTCCCCTGTGTACTCATTTTGTCTATAGCGTCCTTCAGACGGTTAAATGAAATGAACAGGCAAAGGTCACTTATCTCAGTTTTTATATCCCATGAAACTGAATTCTGTGTAGTGTCTTTCATGCAAGCCATAGCCCACAATGCTGCAGCAAGTTAAACAACACAGTTGCTGAGGTCCTGTCTACATCAAGGAAATGTACAGTCACGCAACTACATCAAAGTCGATACATCTGCTTCAAACCACTAAAGGAGGTGTGCTACCACAAAACTGGGCTGACTGCTGTGCTGCTTTATCTGGTAACATGCTGAAGAAAATGGCTCTGGTGGCAGCCCCACATTGTGTCAGTGCACTGTATCTCCTTTAGACACATTGCCAATATAGTTACACCATCATGAATTTTATCAATGTAAACAGGACCAAATCTAAAATCAAGATCAGTGCAGAGGGAGGCAGAAATTATGAGTTGTAGGCAAGGGAGAAATGTTTTTTTCAGATGAGATTTGTGATAGGTTGGAGGCAGAAAAATACAATACAGCAAGGCAGGAACTGAAAAGTTCCTCTTCTCACAATAGCGAGAGGACAGAACTGGTGCTCCAATATCCTGCCTTTACTTTACCGGTGTACCCAGCCTTTGCTGTCCACCATTCAGTTTCTCCCTCAGACTCCTTCATGCTTTCTCCCATGTCATCCCACTGGATCACTCTGAATCAATGACCTGTTTGCTTCATTATTTACTATTTCCTCCAATTTTTTGTATGATCTAAAAACTTTATCAATGATGATTTTATTGTTTCTTCCAGGCCATTGATAAAAATGTTAACTAGCATAGGGCCAAGAACCACTCCCTCAGGGACCCCACTGGAAACACACCCACTTCATGAAAATTACACTACTGGAGCAATGTAAAGGGGCCTTAGTACAAATGAGAATAAAGTCCATAGAGCCGAAAAGATGTGTTTGGATAGGAGCTAAACCAAATATGCCCATATGTGGTCCAGGAAGATGGAGTGATCCACATTGTCAATGTCTGTCTCATGGTGAAGGTAAATAAGAGTGGAGAACAAACCTTCATCAAAACCAAGCAGGCCATTAGTACCTGGGAAAGAGCACTTTGGAGAAGATAGACAGAGTGCAATCCAGTTTATAAATGGCCATGGATAAAGTTGTGTGAGAGGCAGTATGAGAGGTGGGAGTAAAACTACTTTCTTACACACCTTCCTGAAGAAAAACATGGCAGATGACTCAGCTGTAGTGACAGACAGAAATGAGCAAATAACTGATTTTCTGATTTGGTGACCAAACTGGAATATCTGAAAAAAAATTGTCTGGTTTCAATTTATAACAATTTCCTTTTTTTCTGCCAAAAAAAACCAAAAAAAAATAGTTTGGGTTGAATAAACATTCCAAATATAGTTTTAAAACAACTTTTTCTTAACAAAATGTCAATTTGAAATGACATTTTCAAAATGAAATGAACGATTCTGACATTTTGAAAATGCCAAAATGCAAAGATTTATTTGCCAAAAGTATTCACCAAATTTGTTCCAAATATGTGAATAGCTTTGGTGTCCTAAAAAACGCATTTCTCCCCCTGCTCTAGTAAGAGATGAGATTGGAAAATTCTTAATGGAAGCAATGTGGACAAAGATGGCTCAGTGCAAAGCAGGAGGGAACTGCTGATCACATTTTAAATTAACTACAATTTTGGGTAATAGCAATTAATCACTTGTTTCACATACCTAACCCTTTACCAGCAGTCACATATTCCCATTCAGTATCTATTTTTTTTGTTTTAAATGTGGCACTTTATGTCTAGTTACAAACTAATGATGCTGCCTGGTATGACCTTGCGCAGATCAGTAGCATCGACAGGGCTCAGAGTGAGGATGAAGGAGTCAGGGGGGCAGGCTGTGTTCCCATCCATCTTCCAAGTAGGGCACAAGGTCACAGGCAGAGACACACATCCTGGAAATGTATGCATAATTGTGCAGGTAGTGTTGATAGGAGGGATTTGGCTTCCTTGACCATGTGATGCTGTTCTGGGAAAGAGGGGAAGAGCACATTCATGCACCAACTTACCACCCTAGTGAGAAGGACTTTAAACTAGTTTCAAAGGGGGCAGGTGACAAAAGCCTACAGGTAAGCATAAAAACAAGGTGATCTTAAAGTATTAATGTTGGAGAAGAAATGGAAAATTACAATAGACTCATAGGAGCAACAAGAATAAAATCATTGGGGGAAATCTACTCCACATCTTATCTGTCAATATACAAATGCAAGGAGTATGCAGAATGAATAGGAAGAACAGGAAGTGTTAGTACTTAACCTAGATTATGACTTGATTGGCATCAGAGAAAATTGCAGGGACAAATCTCATGACCAGAATATTGGTATAGAGGGGGATAGCTTGTTCAGGAAAAAAGGGAGTATGTGTGGCATTATACATCAAGAATACACACAGATGTTCTAAGGTCCTGAAGGAGGTGACAGGAAGACCAGATGAAGGCCTCTGAATAGAGATAAAAGGGGGAAAATAGGAGTGACATCATTGTAGGGGGGGTCTACTAATGACCACCAAATCAGAACAAGTGGGTGGATGAGGCATTTCTTGAACAAACAACAGAAATATCCAAACCACAAGACATGGGAATAAGATAGGTGAGTTTAACTACTCAGATATCTGTTGGAAAAGTAATACAACAAAACACAAAATTTCCAGTAAGTCACTGGAATGTATTGGGGACAACTTTTTATTTCAGAATCTGGAGGGACTAATGAGGTGGACACCATTTCAGACTTATTCTGACCAACAGGGAGGAATTGGTTATGAATCTGAAAGAGGATGGCAATTAGGGTGAAAGTGATCATGAAATGATAGATTTTGTGATTCTAAGAAAAGAAAGCAGTGAGCAGAATAAGGTAATGGACTTCAACAAACTCAGAACCGGTAGGTAAGAAAATCTAAAGAATAAAGGTGTTCAGGAGAGTGGGCAGTTTCTCAAGGAGATAATATTAAAGACACAACTGCAAACTATCCTGATGCAAAGGAAAGACAGGAAGAATAGTAAGAGGTCAATCTGGCTCCATCAGAAGCTCTTTCATAACTTGAAAATTAAAAAGGAATCCTACAAAAAATGGAAACATGGACAAATTGCTAAGTACAAAAGAATAACACAAGCACGTAGGGACAAAAAATCAGAAAGGATAAGGTTACACCTAACAAGAGACATAAAAGGCAATAAGATGACTTATTAAAAATACATTAGGAACAAGGGAAAGACAAAAGGAAGTGTAGGTCCTTCATTTAGCAGGGATGGAGAGCTAATTGATGAAATCAAGAAGGCTGAAGTGTTTAATGTCTATTTTGCTTCAGTCTTCAATCAAAAAAGTTAATGGTGACCAAATACTCGACACAATATTAATAAGAAGGAAGAAATGCAAGCCAAAATAGGGAAAAAACAGGTTAAAGAATATTTATATAAATTAGATGTATTCTAGTCATCAGGGCCTGATGAAAGCCATTCTAAGGTACTTAAGGAACCAGTTCAAGCAATCTCAGAATGTTTTGCAATTCTCTCTGAGAACTCATCAAGAATGGGTGAAGTCCCATAGGACTAGAGACAGGTAAAACATAGTACTTGTCTTTTAAAAGGGGGAACAAAGAGGACCCAGGAATTAGACTAGTCAGCCTAAATTCAGTATGTTTAAAGATAATGGAACAAATTATTAAACAATTTCTAAACATTTAGAGGGTTATAAGAACAGCCAACAGGGATGTGAAAAGAACAAATCATACAAACCAATCTAATTTCTTTCTTTTATAAGGTTACTGGCCTAGTGAATAGGAGGGAAGCAGTAGATGTAATAGATCTTGATTTTAGTAATGTTTTTGACAGTCCCAAATGACAGTCTCATAAAATAAAATAAAAATAAAATAACTAACCTAGGGAAATGCTGTCTAGATGAAATTATTATAAGGCAGGTGCATAACTAGAAAGACCACACTCAAAGTGTAGTTAAAAGTGGTTTACTGTCAAACTGGAAGGGCATGTCTAGGGGAGTCTCATAGATGTCTGTCCTAGGTCCAGTACTATTCAATATTTTCATTTAGGAGTTGGATAATGGAGTGGAGAGTATGCTTATGAAATTTGCAGGCAATACCAAGCTGCGAGGGATACAAACACTTTGGAGGATAGAATTAGTATTCAAAATTACCTTGATAAATGGGAGAATTGGTCTGAATTCAACAGATGAAATTAAATAAAGGCAAGTGCAAAATACTTCACTTAGGAAAGACAAATCAGATTCACAGCTACAACATGGGAGATATTTGGTGAAGTGGCAGTACTGCCAAAAAGGATTTGGGGATTATAGTGGATCAGAAATTGAATATCAGTCAACAAAGTGATGCAGCTGCAAGAAAAGCAAATATTCTGGGATTTATTAACAGGACTGTTGCATGTAAGACATGGGACACAGTTGTTCTTCCCTACTCAGCACTGATGAGGCCTCAGTTGGAGTATTATGTCCAACCCAGAATGCCAGACTTTTGGAAAGATATGGATGAGCTGCAGAGCAGTCCAGAGGACAGCTAACAAAACGATAAATGCCTTAGAAAACCTGACCTATGGGGAAAGGTTATAAAGCATGTTTAGTCTTGAGAAAAGAAGCCTGTGGGAGGACCTGATAAAAATCTTCAAATACATTAAGGACTGTTATGAAGACGATGATGATCAACTGTCCACCAGGTACACTGGAGGTAGAACAACTTTTGAGCTTAATCTACAGCAAGGGAGATTTAGGTTAGATATCAGCAAAAACTGCATAACTATAAAGGTAGTTAAATTCTGGAATATGCTTCCAAAGGAAGTAGTGAAATCCCCATCATTGCAGGTTTCTGATCACAGGTTGGTTAAACACCTGACAGGGATGGCCTAGGTAACAGGTTTATTTGGTCCTGCCTCAGCCCAGGGGGCAAAACTTAGTGACCTCTTGAAGTCCCTTCCAGCCCCACATTTTTATGATTCTGTGCATTATTATTAAAGTATTTAATTGTGTTTCAAATAAATTGTGGTTTATTTTGCAAGTATTTTTACTCTATGGCCTCATTTTTGTTGGTTCCTTTTGGACTAAAAGTTCTCAGACTTGCATTGAATTTTTGAGGGCAGTCCGAATGGCTAAACAGACACTAAAGCATGAAAAAAAAATCAGTATTTTTCCAGCCATTTTGTTTTTAAATAAAAGATTGTTTAAACACTTTTTTGTACTTGGATATATCCAGAATTAAATGGATTTAAAATTTCAGACTTGGCACATACAGTACGCGGTCTTCAGGGAGGAATGCATATTTTTCTAAGTTTGAAGAAAATCTATTGAATGAACAAGTAATGTATAAACAAGGGGAAAATCTCCAGTCCACTGTTTGAGGGGGTTTCTGGTAGGGGGAGGGGTTATTTTTTGTTTTGCTGATTTCAGTGCACTCTGAGCCCTACACCCTGCAGGTTGCGATGCATTCAGAGCCCTTCACCCATTAGAGGCAGCTCTCAGGACTGGGTCCCTAATGAAGCTATCCAGAAAAATAAACTTGCAAATGTTTACCTAGATAGCTACATAAGGTCCAACACAGCCCTTGAGTGTCTCACACTATCCCTGTATCCTAGTAAGGCCTCCCTCCCCTGAAAATCCTTTCAGATCTCAGGTATTAGTGCTAATTGTTCTCCATTATCTTTTTTTAATATAAATCTTTTTTATACTTAGGTTCTGATGGAGGGGAAGTGAATACTCTACTCTTACCAAAAGCCCAACTGGTCACTTTCCCATTTCTGCACAAAATTCTGTTTCCATACGCTGCCCCAAGTCAAAAGATCCACACAATTTGGAGTTGCATCAGAGCACACCCAATGAATGGAACAATCAACAATGGTCTTAGGCGCAAAAACAACAATATGGACGACATCTGAAACTGCTTCCACCAAATTGGTGGTTAGTTGAAAGATGGAGTTATGAACAGTTTGTGCCCCCTTCAGTTGCCAGCTATAGGGATTTAAAAAAAAATTGTCTGCAAATTCTTGGAATACCTGTCCTCCAAATTCAAGTCTTGTGGGAAAAGAATCACTTTTCAGTAGCTCTCAATATTTGTAAAATCAAACTAATGGTATCATGGTGCCATATAAATCAGTTATTAACTGACTGTAGGTAATTAAAATGTTAACGTGTGTCTACTTATTGGTTTAGAACCAAATTTTCTCAGTGCAACTTCCATTTCTTTGTGCACAACTTTCTTCACATCATTTTTGCACACTAACTTTCTATAAGCATAAATGTCACACACTTCCTGCACAGACTCACATTTATAGATGCAAATCAGGAGCAAATTAGTTTTCTACATATTAATTCTACAACTGGTACACTTACACAATAGCATGAAAAATTTACACATGTATGAATGAGGTTGGGGTTCAGGCCACTTTTAAATTCTGTCTGTTATAGGCTCCAATTTCACGTGCCCCAGTTTAACTAATTTAACACATTCAAACATCATTTGTTACCAATCACTTCAGAAGACTGGCTTAGCAGGTTGGTATTGCCTGTATGAAACTTAGCTGCTTGGAAACAAATGGCAAATATGTTTTTGGAAGACCAACATCAGTAACTGCTTCCCTGGGAATTCCATAGAAGACATCTATCCCTCATTCCTCCAGTTCAGATATAGTGCAACACTCAGCCATCCCAACAATGCAATAATCCAGCCTCCAGTTGTTTTACTTATGGGGTAAGCTATTACCTCTCTCCCTCTCCCTCAGCTGGACATTTCATGTAAAACTGGTCCTCATCTGTAGCTACTCAATAGCTCTGGTTTCTCTCAGCATGGTGGTACCTCATACCTCCACATACCTCACATGCCAGAGCTCACAAAGCCTAGAGTCTGGGTAACACTGGTATATGAGTGCTTGTGCAATCAAAAGGACCTAGTTATGAGTTTGGAAAACTACCATTTAAAGATAATTGTAACCATGGAGAAGTTTCTCACACAGTCACTTTCTTGCCAAGACTTCCCTCACCCCCGCTTTAAAAAAAAAAGTGCTACTTCAAAAGAAGAGACATTTAAGATAATTAGAGTCTGACTATTTTAATATAGGCTGTAAGAAAGAAAACATGTAAGCCAACTTTTTTTCCCCCCACTATGTGAGCAGGAACTCACTCTCTCAGTCTTGTAGAAATAGTACCTGAGAAATAACAGATTACAGTCACCAGTCCTTCACTTAAGTAGGTGCTTACTGAGGGGGAAAATATCCAGGTCTTCTCCTAAACACTCCACTGGCTTAAATCGAGAAATGTAGACTAATGCTAGACAGAAGAATTACAGTACAACAGCTGGGTTTCAGTCTATGTGGGAAAAGATCCACATTATCCTGGCCATCTTTCCCCAAAGAGAGTGAGTCACTTCCAGCCAGCTCACTCCTGACAGGCAATAGAGTGGTGACACATTTTCATTTTCAGCAAAAAACTTGGAGTCACCCTAAGGACTAAATAGCTCAGTGAAGTGATAATAGAATATAGAGTCTTTCATCTCCATGTCACCACTATGAATACAGCCTGACTCAACAACGACCCAAAAGTTATTAGCTAGCAGTTGTTTAGTGACCCATGTGAAATGAATTGGATGGTAGTTGTTGTTGTCTTGTCCTGTGATCATCATATTAGGCCATGAAGTTCAAGAATTAGGGTGACCAGACATCCTGTTCTTAAAGGGAGGGTCCTATATTTAAGCCCTTCTACTAGTGTCCCTACTTTTTCTTAAAAATGGGCAAATTATCCCATATTTTCTGTCTCCCCCATCCCCTCCAAATCAGCACTGGTGGGTCCTGCTGCTGGACAGATCCCTGCTCACCAGCCACCCCCCTGCCAGCAGTGAGTGGGGGCGGGTGTCCAGTGGCTGACGATGGGGGTGGGAGATGCAAGGCTGGGGGTGGGGCAAAACTGTAGTGCATGGGGCTCAGGGCTGGCTCCAGTTTTTTTGCCACCCTGATTGGCAAAGGGGGGGGGGAAGCAGCTCGGCGGCACTTCGGCAGCAGCTCAAAGAAGAAGAGAGGGACTGAGAGACCCGCTGCCAAATTGCCGCCGAAGACCTGGACGTGCCGCCCCTTTCTATTGGCCGCCCCAAACACCTGCTTCCTTGGAAAGTGCCTGGAGCTGGCCCTGGTGGGGCCAGGCACTCCCTCTGTTGGTCAGTGCATCCCCCACTGCATGCCAGCTCTCCGCCAGCAGGACCCTGCCTCCCCATCCCATTTCCAACTGGCACTGTCTGCATGCTGCTCGCTGTAGTGGCTGGTAAATGTGGGCAGGCACCAGCCGGTTACATGTCACCTCTGCTGCCCACCCATTGGCCCTTTACAAGCTCCCCGTCTCCCTGCTTTTCCCTTTCACCCCCCTACTCCACCCCGCTGCTCCTCCATATCCCTACCAGGCCATCAGGTATCTCACTTCCACATACACCAACGTATGATGGAACCTATCTGGAGGTTTCGGTCTAGTTTCAAGTAGAGAATAGCTAGCAACACAAATGGGGCTAAGTGGGGAGCCTTATTAGTGAGCTCAGCAAAGAGGATAAGGATTGAATATCCTTGGAGACTGAACTACCTATACACCCATAGAAACAGGCTCTGTCTAGTTCAGAATTAAGAAACATGGGCATAGCAGTGTGAGGAAGATTGCACAGCCACTGCCTAGTCTGTATATGGTCTACAGGTGAAAAAGGATACTTCAGTCTCCAGGGCACTCAATCTGGCACTATTCTGAGGCACTAAATTCACATAAAGAAACAAACAAACAAGTCGAATTTACCCTCTCTTCTGCTTTTTGGGCTCAGCCATATTCAACAGGCAAACTTGTGTTGCAAACAGTACAGAATTGCATCACTTCATTGGGTGAAGATGTGCAGGAATTCTGATTTTTCCTGACTTTGGAGGTAGCTTAAATTTGCTACCTTAACATTTTAAAGGCAGATTTTTGTAAGTAATATCAGTATAGCTTCTTTTTAAGAATTTACTGAATGCAGACCATCATTCAGATAAGACAATACTCATTTTTGTTGTTCTTCCAACTTTAATAGTTAACTTTAATCCCCTGGCCATTTATCCTACCAGCTATGATGGAGCTATATCCTGGACCCCCTACCATAGGTCATTAAAAAGGTAAATTTCTTAGTCCATCGTTTTGTCTAACACTGAAATGTGACTGTCACAAGGCGTTTAAATCCGCAAGTCCTTTGTCAACACCTCAAACAATATCCTTGCAGTAACTTTTTTTCAATTCATCTCCTCTTCCCCAAAAGCCATGTGGAATAGTTCCAATCTCACTTCACAGTAGAAATCTAATTAGGGGTGAGGAAATACCTTTCATCTAATAAAGTCTTCACATGTTACAGCACATCACTCACAAGGCTGTTCCCATACTATCACATGACTAGATAGGTATCTTAAATAAGACATCCGCTGACCACTCAGATAAGAGATTCTCTACAAACCCCTTCTTTAAAGGAAAAGGACACAGAACAGGCAGTAAACTGCTATCAGAGTTCTTAAGCTGGTCCATTGTTTGCCTCCAATTTAAATTACATAGAAGGTAATATGGCCCCAAATTCTGAAGAAAACAAAATAGGCAAGAAGCAGTTGGGGGAAGAGTTGGGAGCAAGAGAGATAACAATGAGCACAAGTTAGAAAAGGAACACTGCCTTGTTACTGTGTGCAAGATTCAAAAGGGACTGGACTTTTGTATGGATATCATAAATATCTGCAGCTGTTATAATGAAATATATCAGCCTTTTTTTGGAATTGATATTAAAACTCATGCTTCAAGGTTTAAATCAACCTCTAATTAGTAGAAACTGATGAGACCTAGATGGGGGACAGATTGTCCTACTTCTACGTGCTGCAGGGTTCTTGTACCTTCCTCTGAAGTATCTGGTGCAGGCCACTGTCAGAGACAGGACACTAGCCTAGAAGGACCTCAGATCTGATCCAGTAGGTTCCTTCCCCTTTCCTCCCCATGACAAATATCCCATCTTACCTCACTCAGTTATGCTTCATTCATTTTGGTTTTTTGAAATGGAGAAGAGTTGATATAGGAAATATTGCATATTGACAACTCATTTATACAGAACAACATGACTCCTGTTTGGTGAAGTCAGGGTGGTATCCACTAAAGGACAAATATGCTGCTGACAGCAGCAAGCATGACACCATTGCCTTCTGTGGGACTGCACCTACTTATACCAATGATGAATTTAGCCCATTATGGGTAAGAGCTTGTAAGGTAGAAAGCACTTCCTGCCAGGCACTGAGCAGCCTCGACCACCATTAAACCTAATTCTGCTCTCACTTGGGATAGTGGAAATCAGGAGCAATCCCACTGAAGTCAGTGAAGTTACACCAATGTAAAAAGATGTCATAAAACTGTTTTCAATGAGAGAAGAGTCCATGGACTCCACTTGAAGTTGAGGCTGCTCAGCACATCACAGGAGACACTTAGTCCGCATAGGGCCTGTGAGATGCTATTTCCAGTGCATTTTAAGGATAAAAACTTGAAATAAAAACTATGAACATGCTAACTTATTACAGGAAAAATGATGATTTAAAGTAGAGTTAATACTGAGCAACACTTCCACAGTTCAAAAAATGACTTTTCCCCTGAAATGTTTTTATTTCTTTGTAGTAACATTAAAAAAAGAGGTTTCTAAAACCCCATTTTGTTCCTTTTTCCTTTACTTTTTAAAACAGGATATCTGTAAATGGTACTTATAAGAAACTGGATGTCTCTATTGAAACTTAAAGCACCCATCACATAATTATTACTGATATTTTGCCTATCTATTGTGATGTTAGCAAATAATCAAGTCTTGCACTTCACTGATCTTAGAATGCAGCTTAATGAAGTAGGTCTTCTCTCTCAAGTGGTATTAAGTTCTGATCTCAATGCAAGAGCATATGAATAGCCATACTGGGTCGGACCAATGGTCCATCTAGCCCAGTATCCTGTCTTCCTGCCAGTGACCAATGCCGAATGCTTCAGAGGGAATGAACAGGACAAGGCAAACCACTGAGTGATCCATCCCCAATCTCCAGTCCCAGCTTCCAGCCGTCAAAGGTTTAAGGACACCCAGAGCACGAGGCTTGCATCCCTGACCATCTTGGCTAATAGCCATTGATGGACCTATCCTCCATGAATTTATCTAGTTCTTTTTTGAACCAAATTATACCTTTGGCCTTCAAAACATCCCATGGCAATGAGCTCCACAGGTTGACTGTGTGTTGTATGAAAAAGTACTTCTTTATGTTTGTTTTAAACCTGCTGCCTATTAATTTCAAGGGGTGACCCCTAGTTCTTGTGTTATGTGAAGGGGTAAACAACACTTTCTCCACACTATTCATGATTTTATAGACATCTATCATATGCCCACTTGGTAGTTTCTTTTCTAAGATAGAGAAACTTTTCCATACGCCTAATCAATTTTGCTGTCCTCCTCTGTACTTTTTCCAGTTCTAATATATCCTTTTTTTGAGATGGTGCAACCAGAACTGCATACAGAATTCCAGGTCTGTATGTAGCTTGGATTTATATAATGGCATTATGATATTTACTGTCTTATTATCTATCCCTTTCCTAATGGTTCCTAACACTAACATTCAAATAGCTTTTTTTGACTGCTGCTGCACATTGAGCAGATGTTTTCTGAGTATTATCCACTGTGACATTGCATCCCATAATGCTTTATAGAAATATGCTTATGAATGTAAATTGACATAACTGGAATATGTTTTACGCTAGATATGCCATGTAACATATCTTTGCAAAGGTTATGATCTACTGAATATATTCATCCTATTTGTATGCATGTACCATTTTATATCTGGAGTTATGAGTGTTGGCTCTATGATTATATTTAAAGTGCTTGCTGTAGGAAGCATATAAGACAGATTTGGTCAACATAGTATGATGGTGTTATTCAAGTAATTGGGAGTACTTAACCAACAATGGACTTTGGGAGATGCCAATCCACATATGAGTTTTCCTGCGACCATTCAAACTAACATGTAAACAATGGTGTCGGCCTGCAAAAAGCTGAATCATTCATAGACATGTGACTTGCCCAGGTGACTGCAAATTCTGGTTAAGGGGTTTCCACTCACAAGAGAAAGACTATATAGGGCCCTGGAAGTCCCTCCATTTTGTCTTCAGCTGGCTCAAAAGATAGCCTCTCCACCCCAAAGAGATGCCTGAAAGAAACTGGAACAAAGGACAGTAACTACGGGGATGTGAGTGATTCCTGAACCCAGACTGGGAAGAAGTCTAGTTTGTCAAAGAAGCTTATTGGAACATCTGAGGGTGAGATTTACCTGCATTGAGTTTCCTACTGTAATAGACTTAGACTTGCTTGTTTTATGTTACTTTGCTTGGTAACTTCCCTCATTCTGTCTGTTATTACTTGGAACCACTTAAATCCTACTTTTTACATTTACTAAAAATCACTTTTTGCTTATTAATTGACCCAGAGCAAGTAATTAATTCATGGGGGAGTAAACAGTTGTGCATCTCTGTCTATCAGTGTTATAGAGGGCAAACAATTTATGAGTTTACCTTGTGTAAGCTTTATACAGAGTAAACTGGATTTATTTGGGATTTGGACCCCATAGGGAACTGGGTATCTGGGTGCTAGAGACAGGAGCACTTCTTAAGCTGTTTTCAGTTAAGCCTGCAGCTTTTTGGGGATGTGGCTTTTGGGGGTCTGTGTTTGCAGCAGGCTAGTGTGTCTGGCTCAACAAGGCAGGGTACTGAAGTCCCAAGCTGCCAGGGAAAACAGGCTTAGAGGTAATCCCAGCACATAAGGAGGCAGTCCCAAGGGGGTTTCTGTGACCCAACCAGACACAGCCACAATGACTCCAAGGTCTCTTTCTTGAGTGGCAATCTAATTGAGACGCCATCATTTTGTATATATAGTTGGGATTATGTTTCTCAATGTGCATTACTTTGCATTTATCAGCATAGACTGTCATCTGCCATTTTGCTGCCCGGTCATGAGAAATCCTTTTGCAGCTCTTCGTAGTCTGCCTGGGACTTAACTATCTTGAGTAGTTTTGTATTATCTGCAAACTTTGCCACCTCACTCTTAACCACATTTTCTAGATCATTTATGACTACGGTGAACAGTATTGGTTCCAGATCTGGCTGCTGATCTGGGTGACTCAGCTATTTACCCTCTCCATTATGAAAATTGACCATTTATACCTACCCTTTGTTTCCTGTCTTTTAACCAGTTACTGATCCATGAGAAGACCTTCTTTCTTATCCCATGACTGATTACTTTGTGTAAGGGCCTTTGGTAAGGGACCTTGTCAAAGGCTTTCTGAAAGTCCAAGTACATTATATCCACTGGATTGCTCTTGTCCACATGTTTGATGACATCCTCAAAGAATTCTAATATAGATTTGTGAAGCATGATTTCCCTTCCAAAAGCAGTGTTGACTCTTCCCCATTATATTATGTTCATCTAAGTGCCTGATAACTCTGTTCTTCAATATAGTCTCAACCAATTTTGCTTGGTACTGACATTAAGTTTACTGGACTGTAATTACCTTTTTTTAAAATTGGTGTTACATTAGCTAGCCATCAGCCATCTGATTCAGAGGCTGATTTAAGTAACCGGTTACATACCATGCTTAGTAGTTCTGCAATTTCATACTGGAGTTCCTTCAGAACTTTTGGGTGAATACCAATTGATCCTGGTGACTTATTCTTTAATTTATCAATGTGTTCCCAAACCTTTTTAAGAGGAATACAATCTCATCATGACAAGGATGCAATTGCTAATCTCCATATACACAATTTTAAGAGAAGGACAAGAATATGCCCTTTCATAAGTGTCAAGCTAAAATCCCTCTGGGGTACCCCGAAGAAGAGAGGTTGGACATGGGTCCAGTGGGATAGTAGGACAGTCCTTACAATTTGATAAGTTTGAAGGTAACGCTATTCTGGGGCTTCACACTATAGATGGACACACTCAGATGACTTTCTCTGTAACGGGACAATTCCTAGGATGCTAAAAGCACAACCATACATTATTTCTTGCCTTTTGAAGGTTTATGCTGAACCAGTTAGTTCACTGGTGAGAGCTGTCCCAACACAAAGCCAACTGAATCATCTAGTCAGATCTACAAGAGACAAGCAAAGACAGGTGCCATGCCCATATTTTAATTATAGTGGTGAGGACTTTATTAGCCATCCACTTTTCATTACGCGACATAACCCACAGGATAAGTTTATGCCCCTTGCCATACGATTCTGATATGAAACTCTATGGAAAATCAGTAGGACACATAGAACAGATGTTGGCCAATAGATGTCATATGAAAATCCTGTCTCCTGTTGTCTTATCTCTCTGTAACCCAATCTCAGCAAGAAACAAAAGACTGTCACTCAGAACCAGCCTACCATTTGGACCATCAAATCTCCAGTTCCCAAATACATTGCTCTACCTTCTCAATTACACATAGCCAAGAAGCGTATGTCAACTTGGGAATGGAAGTAATGCTATAGAAAGCAATTGTGTTGTGAAATTTTCAAATAAAGCTTGAACTCCAACAATCAGGGGAGAGAAGAGTGTGTATTAGTGTCACTTCCCCTATATATATTTTGCAAGTTATGACAATAATAATATGCCTTTTGAAGACTTTACTGGTAGTTATAATATCAGAGAGAAATACTTACAATACAAGAACACTTGGTGCATTTGTTTCCTTCAGGCTGAAATTCCTTCCCTTCATGGTAATGTCTGCCTTCAAATATACAACCTGAAACGCAGACTTTGGGTAAGTGTGACTTAGATCGGGACACTTTGTTTGTTACATGATCATACTGTAGAATTATGGGAAAAGGAATCACTTCATTCTTTCAGTGATATGCATCCAACAATAAAATGTCATTGCAGTGCAGTAACCTGTGTAAGCCTTGGGAGCCCTAAAAAGTTAGTTTGGTGCCAGAATGGAGGAGGAAGAGCTTTCGTGGATTTACAGATAATTTCTTTTATGGCAGATAGTTTGTGCCACATTAAAAATGGGAGTCCTGGCACAATCAACTTCTGTTTACAGAAGATTTCACTTTTTTAACACAGTGCTTGTCCACATTAAATTTGGATAGATATAATAAAAAACGGTTTTTAAGGTCAGGTTTGACAAAGCCCTGGCTGGGATGACTTAGTTGGAAATTGGTCCTGCTTTGAGCAGGGGGTTGGACTAGATGACCTCCTGAGGCCCTTTCCAACCCTGAAATTCTATTATTCTATGAAAAATTAAACATACCAAGCCAATTATACCACTAGAGCAGCAATGTTCTCCTAGTTATATAGTTCTGTACAAACTAATTTGACAAAACGACCCACAAAACAACTCTCCAAACTATCTCTTTCGTTTATTGCCTAGTCATATCATACATTAGGCCTAAATAATCCCCTGCACACTCAACATAATCCCCATGTTTCCACTCCCAAAACAACCCCCTTCCTATCAATGCTGTGACATGTGACTCCTGGCCCCTTTCCATTCACCTTCTATACATTCATCCCTAAAACATGAACCCCAGCCAGACCCTGCACAGCTGCCAAAACCTCTGGCCAATACCTCACACATGAAGAACTAGACAAGCTGAGTTCCAGACTGTTTAAACTCTTTCCTATACTATCTCCCTCCCCTACTCCACAGCATTAAAAAGTGTGTCCCAATAAGGGTGTTAAAAAAAACAAAAAACTCACTCTATTCCTTATGCCATTCAATACATTCTATTTTATTGGTCCACATTTCAGTAACTTCCTTCCTAATCCCTCCATTATAGTGAATACTTACCAAATCCTAATAACTAAAAATATTGTGCACAGATGGAAGAGTAGAGTCCCTAAGAAATCTTACCTGGACAGGTGGGGCAACACATTCCCGGCAGCTCAGAAGGGTTTTTGCAGTGAACAACACACTGCATCTCAGATTCTGTTACCACTCCTTCCTGAAAGGTAACAAACCAAACTAAACACAATAATAAGGAGAAAAACAAAAAAACTGGATGCACAATTAGTGACAAGATATATGCTGTATAGTAAAAAGTTTTTAAATCTCCCTTTCTTTCTGTATCTGCAGCTCACTATCAAGATTCAGATTAATCCACACTCAAAAGAGCACTTGAATCTCCCTGACTACAGACATGAGATTTGTCCTATAATGCATCAGGTAAGAAACTAAGCACCTTTTTAGGAAAAGGAATTCTTCTTTATCAGGGGTCCCCACCCATAGGAAACTTGGAAATAATCTGCCATGTAGCTTTGATGTAAACAGAACAGACACAAAGCATTCCCTACACTCTCCCCTCAGAGGAAAAGGGCTTAGAAAGGAGATAAAAGCATCTCATTCTGTAGATGGGAGCCTCTTATCTAAGATGCACCACCTGATAGGTACTAGTAAATTATCATTTCCTGCACTTCTTGCTGAAGAAACCAAAATCCTGCTGAATGAATCTGGGCAAGAGAATCTGGATGCAAAGTCTGTTTTTTGTGAACACACCTTTAAATTTGTATACAAAGGAAGCCTAATTTTCAAAATGTGAGCACATAGGGTAAATAGGATTACCCAATTCTGCATTTTGGACATTCAGACTGGCACTTAGACAAATAGGTTCTCATTTCACATGTCCAATACTGATCGGACCATCCAAATGTAAGCTTTGAACATCTTATTATAAAGAAAGTGTATGGTTATATGCTATTGTTCTTCTTGTTTAACTGCAGCCCATAACATTCTCAACATATGTACATTTAAAAACTGGGCATGCTTTCTTTTTACTTTTTCTCTGTAAAGAGGTTTTGTGGACACAACCGGTTTTAGATGCCCATGAAAATCATTGATGCAGTAGCAGGCCTTAGCAAAAAAAAGTATCTGACTACCTGCTGCCAAAAGGTACTCATAAAGTTCCCTTTGAATATTTCCAGTCACCTTCAAAATATTTGTGCAGAGTATTCAAACTTGGTCATCTACCTTATTTCTAAATGTAGTACTGCCCCATCAGTGTTGAGTCACAAGAAAATGCAGTTCTTAGTAAAGGGTTTTTAGCAGAACTTTGTATTTTCACCCCCGAAAGATCGTGATCAGATCCATTTGTATGCACAAACCTAGAGACTGCAGAAACATCAATTTGTCAGTTACCTGGCTTGTTCACACAAATGCAATGTATGTGTCTGCAGACGAATACTCTTGTGGATTTTATGGGTGCAACTCAGGAAGGCTATAAGAAATGCAGCCCACTAGGTCTACAAATCAGTAGCTCAGGGGAAAGAAATGGGTTGTTTGTTGGTTTATTTTAATTAGTATTCCAGGTTGCTGTGTCTCACAAACAGGTGCACACTCATATTTTGTTAAAAGTCTAATGATTGCTGAGAAAAGCAAAATAATTCTCGTGTTCACGCTAGCACTCCATCCTTAGTTCATCTGGGTATGTTTTAGATTAGAATCACAGTATTTAAGATAAATAAGCCTGTTGTTCTGAACGTTGCACTATAGCTGGTCACAACTGGATGAGTTAAGGACAAAGCAGCAGCCTTAACTCTGAACATGATCTCTTGTTTTTCTTGGCTTAAGAAACTAAAGAAGATTTTAAATGTATTGTTTGGATTTAATACAAAAGATTCAGACTTTGCAAAGAAAAAGCTAACAATTCTGCATTTGTTAACTTCACGACTTCCAGCCCTTACCTGACATTGATATGCAATACATGGATTAGCTGAGGCTTGCCATTTCATGGAGCTGTTGTAGGTGTTTCCTTCAAAAGTGCAACCTAGAGAAAGAGAGAAGCAGCACAGTCTCTTATTTTAGGATCACATGATGTTCTGGAAGGAAACTGGTAGATTTCTGTAGATTTCTTTTCAAGCTCAAGCTGCAGAAAAGGTTCGTGTAAGGAGGACAGAGCTCAAGGTCTACTGACAAGACCTCCCCACGTCCAGTCAGTTGTCCACATATGGATACATTGTGGTACCTCTCTTCCAGAGCTATGCTGCAAGTACTTTGGTAAACACCATTGGAGTGGCTGAGACACAAAAGGGAAGCACTCTATTTTGATAATGTTCTTGGCCCACCGTGAATCTTAGGTACGTCCTATGTGATCGGATTATAGCTATGCTGAAGAATGCATCTTGAAGACTGAACAATAGGAACCAGTCCCTTGATTCCAGAGTGGGGATTACTGATGCCAGAGTAGCCATCCTGAATTTCAACTTCTTTATGAATGCATTGAGATGTCTTAGGCCAGGTCTATGCTGCAGGCCTATGTCAGTATAACTATCTCACTCAGGAGTGTGAAAAATCCATACCCCAGAGTGACATAATTATACCAACCTTAACTGCCCCCTCTGTGTAGGCAGAACTATGTTGATGGGACAGCTTCTCCCATCAACATAGCTACCGCATCTCGGGGAGGTGAATTAACTATGCCAATGGGAGAGCTCTCTCCCATCAGCATAGGAATATCTTCACTT
This sequence comes from Chelonoidis abingdonii, assembly GCF_003597395.2. Taxonomy (NCBI): domain Eukaryota; kingdom Metazoa; phylum Chordata; order Testudines; family Testudinidae; genus Chelonoidis; species Chelonoidis abingdonii. Next base: position 93,689,970 of record NC_133770.1, on the reverse strand, counting down.
AAGCAGTACAGCAGCACAGCTGCATCAGTGAGAGTAGACCTGCCCTTAGAACCAGGATTTGTTGCCACACTCCCTTTTCCTTAAGGATGAGAAGGCATCTGCTATAGAAGCCTTCCCCCTGATATTGATGGTGAACCTTCTCAACAGCCCTGAAAGGAAGTAGCAAGGACCTTTTGTTATAAGAGGACCTCATGAAAAGGGACAGGGAAGGGTGATTGAGAGTAGCTGGTGTCTGGAAATGGATAAACAAACTAGTGGTCTTAAAAACATGCCAGTTTTAAGAATTGGCTGTAGTAATTGAAGATCTCTCTTCAAAATCATATATATGATCTTGGAAGCAATATTTTACAAGAGTTAAAACCTATAGATAGTTCTATCTTCTAGTTCATAAATCAACGAGTAACAATGCACAGATTGGCTCATGTAGAGATGGTAGCAATATGATGAGTAGGAGTTTAGCAACGTTCCCAAGGAGATGCAAAGAGAACCAGGTTAAAACATTAGTATCACCTTTAAATGACAGAACCATATAAAGATAATACCCTTGTGCATGGTATCACAAAAGTGGGTAATGTGGCCTGCTGTAACAGTTAAAGGGCGATGTTCTTAGTAGGTGTAAATCAGCATAGTTACGTTAACATCAATGAAGCTATGGCAGTTTAAACTAGCTGAGGATCTGGTCTATAAAAATCACTAATATAGGCCAACCATGGAAAAGGTGTGGATCCAGGGCAATGAAGCTCAAGCCTTGGTCTCAAGCATCCAAGCATCGAAGAATGCCGAGAGGATGGACTTGTTTTCCTTGTAAATGTGGAGGCTTAAAGTCAAATGAAGAAGTCTTTAACTATCAGCCCCCTTCGTAATTTTAATCCAGGCAATTACTTTACTCAGATGAAAATTAAAACAAAACCAAAAAAAAACAACCATCACACAAAAAAACAACCATCACACACACAACTTTGTTGAAGCAGGGAAAGAAAGAGAGGGTTTAAGTCCAGCCATTTAAGTGTCAGAGACAGAGCAATTGTTCTGTCAAGTCTTGCCTAATATCATGAGACCTGTAGAAGCAGGGCTCACGTCAGAAGCAAGTGGAAAACAGCAGAATAGTCAGTGTGACCTACCCTTGAGAGAACGATGTTTGAGAAGTGAAAGCGAGAAAATAGCCTAAATCAAATGCAAATGTTTTTAATTAATGCATATCACAAAGAGGTATAAATGCTTGTGTCATTTTGTTTGTACTTTGGAGAAACTGAGGCAGAGATGCTCTGTCAGCTATGTTCTTCCCTTGCAATTGCATGTCCTGAATAAAGCGGTCTGTGATTTTGTTGATTCCAATCTGATAGTGGAGTTTGTTTCTTCAACAACTCAGAGGCACAATCTTTTTAAAAAATTAAAAATAGAAAGGTAAGCATACATAGGGAATCCAAACAGCATGTTTTCCCTCAAAAACTGATGAGCATATGGAATTAGTTCCTAGGAGAAACTGCTGGAGTAAATGGCATAAAATGGGATTTAAGATACAACTGAGAAGTCTTTCTGGAGGAGCAAAGGATGTTAGGATATAGCAAAATAGCAGGGGGTGGGGTGTGTTCAATGTCCCTCAAAAATGGAACAGGCTTGTAGGGTCCAACAGCCTTTTCCTGTTTGTTAAAGATAATATGCTTTTTTAGGAGAATCCCTTAAAGCACTTATCCAGTAGTGCTAGTGTAGAACAAGCTGGAAGCTATAGCAATACAGTAATTACAGGTCTGTTTATGAAAACAGGGACTTATCACAGTATTGATTCTCACTGCTCAGTTGCCTCAGACAGGGACTTTTATATGAAATGTACACGATTGCTGGGGGCTGGGGAAGGTCTCTTCAAACACAACTTTTTTCAAGAAGATCTGTATGGATAAGGCCTGATCCAAAGCTACTGAAGTCAATAGAAAGACTCCCAAAGAGCTGTGGAACAGCCTTAGCGGGACAGCAAAAGAGGAATATACAGAGATAATAAAATGAAAGAAATTACAATGTTACATAAACAGGCATAGATTATCTGTACCCTTCCTCCTCAAATCCCAAAAAAATGGTTATTTAGAAATTTGTTCTTTTTTTCAAAAACTTTCAGCGGTAAAAACTGGGATTCTTATAGGGAATACAGTCAATTCAGTGTCAGTGGGCAAGACTGTCAGTACTCTGGGTGGGAAAACTGTTCTGTTTTCTGATAAATCTATTTCATGTTGGCATTTCATGAGGAGATCACCCATTCTCAGAAATACCAGGCAAGGTAGAATAATTTGAATAACTGATTTAACTACAAGTTCAAATAATTTGATTTTTATTTGTTTAAATCACTGATTTAAAAATAAGGGTTGGAGTTTTGTAAAGCTAATTTGAAAGTTTAAGATATGGCATTTTTAGATTAACATTTATAATGAATTAGGTTATAAATACTCCTCTTTAAAATGTCACTACTGGTACAGTCTCTTATTTGTCTTCTATAAAACTGTGATAGGCAAAAAAGACACAATATTGCAACTGAAGGCCCTGATGCTTCAATCACTTAGATAAGAAACTCTGCTCATATGAAAGGGACTCAAATGAATAATCCCATTGTTTTAAAACTAGCATGTGCATAAGTGTTTACAGCCTCAGGGACTAAAATTCCATTTATTAAAAATGTCTTAATGGCATAAAACCTTTGTCACTTCAGAATAAATTGCTTCAGTGTTAACAATAGAAATTGAGACAAACACATTCACATTGTTATTCTGAACTGTTTGTACACAGAGGCCAAAATTTTCAAAATAGGAGCCTAGAGTTAGGCTCCTAAAACCATATTTTACCACCTAAATGTGGGATTTTCAAAAGTACTTAAGTGATTTAGCATTTCAGCCTTCTTGACTTCTGGAAGTCCAATATGGGCCCAGTTCTACAAATTGCTGAGCACTCTGGTCCCCATTCAGGAAAGCACTTAAGCATGTACTTGACTTCAAGCACTGCAGTGGAACCATTCACATCCTTCAAATTAAGGACCAAAGACAGAGTGCTCTGCACCTTGCACAATGGAGCTCTATATCAGAATGTGGGACTGGCTGCAACATAACTCCAGCTATTTGCCTATCAGTTTTGTGTGTGTTGTATGTACAGTTAATGAGACTCTGGACTGATCTTTTTCTTTATGGATGAGCATTTTAAACATATATCATAGTAGAAAAAATATTTCTGTGCAAAATCTGAAAACAAATTAGGAAACTAATAAAGGCAACATGGGTAAAATTTTAGCAGTTTTAAATTAAGACTCCCTTTGATTTCACTGGGGCTAGTATTTCACCCTTCAGTCAGTCTCTGTCTCACTTAGGAAACCAAGTGGCAAATACTACTGCCATTTCAGTACATAACAGCAAACAAACCTGTAAAGAATTTTATTTGGATTTAATCCTAGTTTGTTTTGATTTGACTACTCCACATTGCAGAACAGGGGGGCACAGTGCAGGTGTCAAAGTGATGAGAGGTGAGATGCAGACAGAGGTTTTAGTTGACCAGAATCTTGTAAGTGAAAGAAACAAGGAACCAATGAACGGGGGTTAACATGGTCAGAGCATTGAGAAGTTAGGATTGTTTTAGCTGCTGACTGTTAAGAAGATTGAAGATGGGATAAAGTCATTGAGGCTGGAGAGAAAGTAATTACAATAGCCCAGGTGAAATTTTCATATTCTTTTGACCAGAGGCATGCCCCTTTGCCTATAGTTGTGTCCTTTGTACTTTCCAAAACTGCACCCATAACACATTCTTCAAAATTAAAAGAAAACAGACTACATACCAGCTAGTGTTCCAGACCCTTACCTTCAATACACACATCTTTCAGCTGACATTGCAAACACAAAGCAGGGCCTTCCAAATCCCCTTAATCATACTATGGAAGTTTGAGACTCTCCTGAAATCAGCTGAGTAAAATCCTTTCTGCTTCAATAAGCTTATTCATCCAGGTAGAATTCTGCCTACTACATGATTGAACACACACCATATTTAGCTCAGAAAGTAGCAATATGTGCAATATCATCAGTGAAGGTATTGCTGTCTTCTGCATAATTACAGACCATGATGGAATCCCTCTTCAAGATCAATTAAACCTAATTCTCACCAGGATTAAGTCAACTTTTGCTAGCCATTTATTATCTGAGGGGTGGGGAGACCATGTATAAAAATCTAGGAACACCAGAGCTCAACTTAAATACTCAGTTTAAGTATTTAAATACTTAGTTACTTCAGATTAATACATATTTAAAGGACAGCATACAGGACCAGACTAGATTGATTTCAATGGAACTATGCTGATTTACCTAGTTAAGATTCTGACCCTAATTTACAGTCCCTCCTATTTCTTCTCCTAGAAATGCTAGTTTATTATTAATGTAAAATATTAACTTTCCATTATCTGTGGTTTTGTTCCTATAAACTACCTGGGTCCAAATTGTTCAGATAAGTACTGGATAAGCATACAAGCTTTCAATTGCTTATCTGAACCACACCAAACCACTGAATCTTTTGAAGTTGGTCCATTGTGGTCTATTAAGTGAAAACTACTCAATAGCTGCTAAAGTAACCTGATAAAGGCAAACTGATAAGGACCTAAATCTAGACTATCTACACAATAAATGGAGGCAATATAAGTAAATGAGCTGTAAATTACAGCCTTAGTTATTTCAGTTATTACAGTTTTAGTTATTTCCTGGCCAGAGCCAGAAATGTAAACCCAGAGTCATAAGCCAGAAGCAGAGCCAGGGATCAGTACCAGAGAGAGACAGCAGCCAAATGTTAGAACCATAAGGTCAACCAGAGCCGTAAGGGAGATGGGGCTGCAACAAGGGCAAGCACAGCTGCAGGCATGGTAAAGGTTAAGCAGCCACTGGTTTGCTGTGGGGGCCGGGCTTATATAAACAGGGTGGCTAAACTAGCAGCCAGCCAGAGCTGTGGCCACTCTGTCAGTTCCAAGCCAGTGCAGCTGGGCTCACTGGTTGCCTAGCAGCAAAGTTAATCAGGGAGCAGGCCAGTATCTGGTCCTAGCTAGTCCAGACCCTGACAACTCTCCATCTGGGAATGAGCCTCCCAGCCAGGGTCCACAGACTTGTATTGGCAGCGCTAGCGAGCTAAAAATAGCTGTACAGACATTGTCACTCATGCTGGAGCATGAACTCTCAAGCCAAGCCACCTCAGCCCCCGAGGCTTGAAAGCCCGAGCTCCACTCCGAGTCACAGTGTCTACACAGCTATTTTTAGCCTGGTAGCTTGAGCTTCACTAGTGCAAATCCCAGATACAGACATACCTTGTGTGTGTTGGCACACTTATTTTGGAAATAGAGTACCCTATTTTGAAATAACTTAGATCAATTTTTTACAGTTTTCCATTTTTTAAAAAATGGAGTGTTTTTATTCCAAAAGAAGCATGTTCTCACACTGTTCAAATCAGTGTGAGAACATATAACTAAACATATAACTAAAGATGTGAACTACAACTGAGTGAGTTATTTCTGTTCCATTTACCGTGTAGACAAACTGGACAGTCAGTAAGCCACTCATCATCCCACCCACCCAATAAGAATTTTAATGAAACTTTTTTCCTCCTGCTCCCTAGCGGCACATGACAGTAGTACTCCAAAGAGAAAAAATGGGCTGGAAAAGATGGACTAGCATACTAAGGCTTAGACAGTGTCCTCAGGAGTTCATTAAAAATAGGACTTTATTACTCAATTTGACAATGCCCAACAAGATTCCAGCAGGAATTTGTGCTTATTTTAGGCTAATGGGAATTCTATAGACAAGTCATTTCCCATAGTCCCAGGAGAAAATATCAGATTAACATACTGTAGGTTGGCTCCATGTCCCCCGTTTCTAAAGCATCTTTCTTTTCCTATTTTTCTTTTTTCCCCTCCCCTTCTATTTAAAAAGTAACCTCTCTATTGGCATGAAAAATAAATATCAGGATAAAGAAAACAGTCACAAGACAGGTTTTATTTATTTTTTGATAAATTATTCCTCAGGGAAAAGCCCAGACAAACTAGCACAGAAATATCAGATCAAGCCAAAAACCCCTTGCAAATTCAGCTGTACGTCACTGACATTAAACCTGTAGGCCAAGTTAAGAGAACTGCAAATCCCATATGTGGATATTATTAAATCTATTTTCACATATTTCATAATGTTAAAGAAAGAATCACTGACACCTCCTCGCAAATGCTGAAATTCTACGTGGAGACAATTCTGTTTAAGTAATGTAGCTAGTATTCCTCTTCTTTTTTTAATTTATGTGCAAAAAACATGTTTCTTAGAGGCTCATTTGTTTCTGCTGCTTATACTTCCCTTGGTGTGATATATATGCAGAGCAGAAAGCCTGTGCAATGTCCTCCACATCACTTAACCCCAACATTAAAGAGACAAATCCAGCTCCCTCCTGCATAGCCACAGAGTCCTTTTTCCAGCTGAACTACTGCAGTTCCATTGCACGCAAGATGTTGAAGGACCCACATACTGGGCAAACAGCATAGCATAACAGCAGCTGGGTGTGGAGCCAGCACATGGGTGGGATGGGGTTAGGGATTTACATCTGCATAAATCCCTCATTACTCCTCCTCCTGGCAAGGAAGATGCCATATAGTTATCTATGAAGGCTACCTCAGCCTACCATGCATATATCCAACTCCCAACCCAGCTACTAATGTGAGGTGACAGAGGATTTAGCTTAAGAATGCTCTGAGATAATATTTACCCCTTGTGCAGAGGACCACAACATTTCAATTTGAATTTGGGCTGCATGAGGGGCCACTGATAAAGACCCCTCCACAGCCCTGTGTGTCAAGGAGTAGTTCTCTGCACTAGCCCTACATAATACAACGAGCATGGCAACAAGTAGGGTGGGTCAGAAGAGAGACCCAGGGGCTCTGTGTTACATGGCCCCATAATATTGTCCAAGAAGCTACAGCTATTACCATAGTGAAAGTGGACATAACAGATATAGGTCTGCCCTCTGCCCCCACTCTCTAGGCAGCTGAAATTCACCTTCACTGGTGCCCTATATTTCACCTGTATGAAGTCAAATGAATTCCACTCTTTTACAATCTGACATGAACATGGTAGAACAACAAAATATGTTATTATAGTGCGACTAGTTCCTGAACTTGTACAGTCTTTAAACAATGGAGAATTTCACATTTCATACAGTAGATAATAGATAAACACAAAAAAATAGGATCTATCCACATGCAAAGATTGTAAGAGTCTTACCACAAAAGTATCACAAGGTCCCAGAGCTCAAACTCAAATATCTACAAAGCAATTTGGCAGACCTGCAGCCTGAGACCCATGAGTCCAAGTCAGTTGACCTGAGCCAGCCACGGGTGTTTAAATGCTGTTTAGACCTACAGACAGCAGCCAGAACCAGATGTTTCAGAGGAAGGTGTAAAAACACCACAGATCTAGGATAATCTGGCCTCCCCACTCTCCTACCTAGAAATGTTTGGGCTCATTCTAATCTAATAGTTACAGACTGTTTTAAGCTCTGAATCTTGAAATTTAACATCACTTCCAAAAATTTTGTTTGTGTTAATTATAACTAGATATTTTGATATTCAAGAAGGCTTGCAGTGTGTCATTGCCTGTGCTATAATCCACTTGTGTGACAAAACAGGATTATTTTTAAGGATTATCAATGGAGCACATATGTCACAAACACTTAAATATTACAAATATTTTTAAAATTAACGAGTGCAGAACAGAACAAACTGCATATAAAGAAAAGTAAAAGATAGCACCAGACTCAGCCTACAACAACATATTTAGGGCTTGTCTACACTATTGTGTGAGGTCGATCTAAGATATGCTACTTCAGCTACGTGAATAGCATAGCTGAAGTCAACATACTTAGATCTACTTACTGCAGTGTCTTCACTGCAGTAAGTTGACAGCTGATGCTCTCCTGTCGACTCCAATTGCGCTTCTCATTCTGGTAGAGTACTGGAGTTGTTGGGAGAGCGCTCAGCAGTCAATATAGACGCGATAAATCGACCACCACTTGATCGATCTCTGCCCACCGATCCAACAGATAGCGTAGACAAGCCCTTAAAGTAACAAACACCTTAGCCTCCCACGTACTACATCTTTGCACTCCACTCTCATAGCCATCCAGGAGAGATGCACATTAGCAAGAACAAAGAGTGGAGTGTGGCTCACAGTTATAGTACACACATCTTATCCATCTCTGATCCACTAATAACAAACACTTATTCAGAGAGCAAATAATTTATTTTTAAGAGATGGAGAGAGCCCCAAATTAAAATGACATCTGTCCAGCTACATACGAAAAAGCTGCCAAATCCATTTCTATAATCCTCAATGACCTCATATGTTTTCATTAAATGTACTGAATAAAATGAGAGAAGAGAAAAGGCACTTCCCCCACCCCAAGCTACAGTGATGGGACATGCTGGACTGGGATTCAGGCTGAAAACCACTGTTCTATGGTAAAAAGAATCTTTCGCAAACCCCTTGCACATAATCTGCAGATCCCCAGCCCCCAGGTCCACATGTTGAAAACCACTGGTTTAAGGGTAATATCTTGTTTTTATCTCAGCAGCTTTCACCTGCTACTAATTTTCTCTCTCATTGCATAGGCAGGTAAGATTTTTGTTGTTTCAGTGAAAGCAGAGAAGAACTGCTAGAAGACATTTAAATATCACACAGAAGTGTGCAATTAGTAGCAAGGGATGACTGCTCAGTATGCAGCTATTCAGCAGAGTGCTCAGCTGGATGCATAATCGAATGCATAAAATCCCATTTTCAACTGCTGTGGTGACATGGACTACAGAACTGGAAGTATTACAGTCCCAAAATCCAATCATTAGGAGGCCTCCCACATAATAAAACAAAACAACCAGATTTCCTGCCTTTTTATGGTCATCACAAACTGTTTGAAACTGGCTTCTTCTTTCATACACAAAGCCAATTTTGAAATTATACTCCCTACCATTAGTTCATGATATTATAGACACCTTTATATTTTAAATGACAATAACCAACTATCCATTTCTACATAAGGTTGGGAAACCTGGCATTAACAAAGAATATTACAAGGTAAATTAGTAACAACCTCTATGTTTCGGTTGCCCAACACTTTCCATTGTAAAAGATTCTGGTGACTTGTTGAGAAACCTCTAACGCCACTATTGTTTTTAATAGACCTTTGAAATTATGCATGGAGAAATCCATTGGGCTCAAGAAATACCTTTTCTTTGTCTCAGGAAATGTTGTTCAGGTTTAACTGAGATGTGAAATGATAATTTTTAAACAGTTTATTTCTCTTGCCTGAGTTGGAGGGGGGGCAGCCTACCAAAACAATATCTGAATACAAATATTCTGAGGCCATGTCCCATGCTACCACTAAAGCAAGGGTACATCCTGGGAGCTGTAGAGGAAGAGGGAGGGAAGTGGGATCCCCAGCTTCCACCCAGACACACTACACTGCCCCTCTGGGGGCCACCACATGGGACAGGAGCTCTCCCCAGCCTCCTGGGTGGAGGGCAAGAGAGACAAAGCAAAAAACCAGGCTGTCCACAAAGACATATCCCAGAGGTTTATTTCCTCCCCTTACCCTTCCACCCCCCCCCCCCCCCCCCCCCCGCAAAATAACAGGCAGAAGAGTCTTTATTTGCTACCAGCTAATCCAGTTAGTTCTGTAGCTCAAGCAGTGCTGAAAGTTCAGGTTACAAACCTTGAAGATGGTGTATGCTGTGGAGGGTCACTCCAATTTTACCCAATAGCGGTCACCCTTTTTAAAAAAGCTTTAAAAATTCTAAGAAATTACAATATAAAATTATTTAAGGGGCAAAGCCAAGGTCTCAAGAGATAGAAAATTCCAGAATTTAAGGTTCCCCCTACAAACATAATTCTGCCCCTTGTGCATATGTGTTCTGATCAAGTTTTAAATCACATACTACTTCACATACTACTTTTTTCACTGAACCTCTGCCTTATTCATTACACAGGAAAGACCCACAAGGAGGGAAATCAAGGTTCCATGGGCAACCTTAAATTTTTGCTTTTCCTAACTTTTAAGTCCTTGAATTCATAACCTTAATGTACTTTAACTTGGATTTTTGTTTGTAATTTCATATGCAAAAAAGCAACCATCTATCCATCTGGTATGAACATGGGGATTTGATTTCCAATCAGTTCAAAACATAGTTTAGGAACTTTATACATTATATTTTGCTTTAGCTTTACAGCAGAGTTTGTGTCAATGAAACTTGTAACTATAAATTTATACTTTTTTAGGAAACAGTTTAATGTCAATGTCATTTTAAGGTGGGCCTCTCTCTTTCCTTGGCTTAAAAAAAAAGTGTCAGAGTTTTAGACAAATCTATGAATTTGGGTTTGCCAGGCACGTTCAGCATAAATAGATCAGCCATCAAATGTCTTTAACCATCCAGGAAAAATACATATCCATCATGTCTCTTCTGCCTGAATTACAGAGTAGTCTGTTTTCCTGCCATTATATTTTGTCCAGCAGGGTGGCAGAATGTTTGCATTGGGTTTTGGATTCAGAATTCCCCAGCAACTTATTCTACCCTACTTCCATCCCAAAATCACCCCTACCACCACTGCGGAATAAAATAAATAAATACGTAGAGAAAGTAAAAGCTGGCTGAATCTGAAATTCTTTACTTCATCAACTGAGTACTATTGAGCAGTCTCTCAACAGTTTTACAATGTTTTATGGCATATTACCTCACTGTGTCTACTGACTTTAATTACAAAATGTATCACTTGTATAAGTATGGTAATTATGTAAAGAACGTATTTCTTTATTACCACAATTCATGTATTGTATAGTAAAGGACACACCCTCAAAAAGTGGGAATTTAACAATTAGCTAATTCAATTTCTAAAGCACTTTGAAGATGAAAAATTCTAGCAGAGAACTAAGCATGTGTTGTTTGAATTGTTGCCTAGTTCCCTTTTTAGGAAATTTTGGTTTAAATTATCACCAGATGCAAGTAGTTTTTACTAAAGTCTAAACTTTTTACAAGATTTATGGCTCATTGCTATCATGTATATTAATAGAATTCAATAACTAAAATACAGTGTGTTGGTGAGGGGAATGTTTGTTTTAAACAGAAATGCAGAAATAACAGTTGCCATGTTATTTTCTGAACTGCACTTCTCTTTTTCTTCACTGAAAAAGAGGGGATAAGGGAGCTTCTGGAAGCATATGGAGTAAGTATCTGCATATTTATTCACTTGGAGGAGACAGCAAAGAATACCAGAAGCCAGAAACCTATGAGCCCGTAGGTGTGAAATGTGAAATATCTAATCCGGGGAAGAAAGAGGTTTGCTTGAATGTTCAAACCAGCTATCACTTCACTTCTGACCACAGCAATCTCTTATTAGTGGTGGGAATGATGGTTGGGTTGATCTTTATATTGGTTGATCATGATAACAAACAATGAAAACATGCAGAAAACAAGTTTTGGAAAGGGAAGGGTGAATTCCTTCAAATGAAATGGGGAATTATTTTGGAGACAGGATAGAAAAGTAATGGATATGGGTAATAAGGTAGCAGCAACAAGGACTCTTCATCTTCTGAGGGAAACTTGGCAGTCCTTCCAAATGTTTTGAGTGTGTTTCACTAATGCTATTAAGATTTTGTTTCCATTTACTGCTTAGCCTCAGGTTGGCATCCTTCCTCTGGGAATATTATTATAATTTCATCATAATAATAAAGCACAACTAATGAAATAAAATGCATTTTTGTTTCTAAGGTATTATGAGATCTTGGAAACTAACTAATTTACGTGTTCATATTATAACTATGCGTCTCCCCATAGCTTGGGGATTTCTTAAAATTACTGCCATTTTTGGGGCCACCAGTAGCCAGAGATTAAAAGCTTTAGACTTCACTCTGCATATGGCAAAACAAATTCAAGAACTAAGAAACTTAAAAAAAAAAAAAAAGAGAGAATATGTGAAGGAAACTGCACCTTTGCATTGCTCACAGCAGGCTCCTCTCTGCTTAATGACCAGAGAACACTCCTTGGAAAGCACCGGACACTTCTCTCGTTTGCATGTCACTTCTTTATTCTACGCAAAAAAAGGTAAAAGTTGTTGAAAGCAAAAATCAAACATTTATTTTCCATTTCATGACACTTCAGAAGTGAAATATGGGTTTAGTAAGTCACTCCCTGTTTGACAAGAGACCTTTGTGATTCAAAATAATCAGAAGTCCCCTCACGGAAACAGACAATATTTTTCCCTTATGGTACATACTGAGAAGAGAGGACGAGGGTGGGAGGGCGGAAAGCACAACATTAGAAGGAGATCTAACCTAGATAAAGTAATGCCAAAGGAAATGTGTGATTCCTGTTCCCATTCTAATATTACTTTCTGGTATACTGTAGAAATGATAATATTTTTGTAAACTATATTTCAAACTATTGGAGTACCTGGTCCAAGACTTCCTTGTGTGCACAAATATTTTTGTTCACAACTGTCCAACAGTCCTGAATAGTACATGAATTAAAGTGCAACCATCTAAAGTTCCAAGCCAAATAATAACTAAGTTTTGAATGGATTCGATACAAAATAAAAAAGAAATATAAATGCCAAGTGAGGAGATATTTATGAAAAGTTCATAGTTCAGGGACAACTCTCTGATAATAGGGCCATATTAACAAGTGTTTCAAGCATTTTCATTTGCTATTATTTCTAAAATGACAGCAGTTTTAAATACAGTAAAATCTCAGAGTTACGAACAAGCTCCATTACTAACATGTTTATAACTCAGAAGTTTTGTGACTCTGAACAAAACATTATGGTTGTTCTTTCAAACATTTACAACTGAACATTGACTTAATTGACTTTGAAACTTTACTATGCAGAAGAAAAATGCTGCTTTTAGCCATCTTAATTTAAACAAGTACAGAAACAGTTTCCTTACCTTGTCAAATCTTTGTTTTTAAACTTTTTTTCTTTTTTTTTAGTAGTTTACATTTAACACAGTACTATACTGCATTTACACACACACACTTTCTTGGGGGGGGGGGGTGGTCTCTGCTGCTGCCTCATGGCGTACTTCTGGTTTGAAATGAGGTGTGTCATTGACCAGTCAGTTCATATCTTTGAGGTTCTACTGTACACACACACACACACCCCTCTTAAATTCAGCCGGAGCCATCCAGAGCAAAGCTCTGTAAATATTTTCAAACCAGCACTGGTGCCTCCCACGAGCTGAAGCCCCGAGCCCCGGGGCTCTGGGAAACACTCAGGGAGAATTTAAGCCTTGTACACACATAACAATGCACTTAGGGCCTGATAAAGTTAAGCACATGCTTAACTTCAAATATATGCTTATGTCCCATTGCAGTCTGTGGGATTTAAGCATATGCTTAAAATTAAGCACATACTCAATTATTTGCTAAATAGGTATGGGATTAAGCACATGCTTAGGTGTTCTGCTAAATCAGAGTCTTAATACAGCTATATCTATTTGGGATTGCTGCTTTGTTTGAACATCTCCCAGGGAATAGATTTCATGCCTCATGAGAGTAAATGATCATTAATGCTGCTTAATTGGGAAAGTGATAACAACAACAACAAATCCATTTATTGGTGATTCATTTGTCCAGGGTTAATCAGTGTTTAACTAGTTGTCATACATGGGAGATTCTAAGATCCAATCATTTAATACATAATTTGCAAATAAAGACTAAAAGATGATCTAATGAATAATTTGTATTCAGTAAACATTTTCTTCACTTAGGGCCTAATATTGCACTGTGCTGAGTAAACTAAAACTCCTTGGATTCAATGAGAATTGAGGGGGTCTGGTTCTTCCCAGGAGCAACTCAGTACCAGTATTGAGCCCATAAGATTACTTTGCAAGTATAACTTTTGCATTCCCTAACATTTTTGTGTTTAAATGTGTCAGTTTCTACATTGGGTTAACGCAGGAGTTCTTATTCTCCACTCCCTTTCACCTACACTGCACTGGTATAAATTATTACACAAAGTGCAAGGCAAAGGACAACCACTCCAAGGGTTATTTTTGCATTTGATTTACGTTACACACAAATTTATACACTGCATAGCATATACACGTAAGTAGACATACACAGCCAAATACTCAGCTGATATAAATTGAGGTGGCTGCAGTGACTTCAATGGAGCGACCACTGGCTCAAAATGTTCTAATGTATCATCTCTCATTGCATGATCAAATAATTGGGAACAATAATTCTTTAGAAATATGTAATAAATTATTCTTTCTTTTTTGTTGTTTGAATATGAGCTGGCACAAAAGCAGTTAAAGGTTCTCCCTTCCTACCCCTCCCCCAAACTATTTTGAAATCCTTCTCAACTCCCAATCCCCTCAGGAAAGTCTTAGGAAAACAAAAAAGCTTTGCAACATTACCTGAAGGCCATCAGATCTGGGATCTATCATAGCAAGGGGTAGGATGACCAGACAGTAAGTGTGAAAAATCAGGACAGGAAGTGGGGGGTAATTGTCACCTATATAAGAAAATGTCCCAAATATCGGGACTGGACCTATAAAATTGGGACATCTGATCACCCTACCAAGGAGCTAAGTTGGTGTAGAACTTCCTTTAACAACCTGCCACCAGCCCCTAACTCATTTAAATCAGGGAGCTGTTTGCTTCAGCCGTCAGTTTATCCCATCTTGGGATCATAAGAGATCCAGGCAGTTCCTAAACTGTCCAGGATCCAAACTAAATAGGGTTTACAGCTTAACCTCTACCTAGGTAACAACTGGCAACCACCACAGATCACATATTTGATGTACTCCATGTGGGAAATCCCACTTAGGTGGGCAGCCACAATCTGAGCTGTCTGAAGTTTCCTGAGGTTCTCAAGACATAGTCCTATACACTGCCTGTTTTAGTCATTCTATTTTAAAGTGAAAAAAGCACAGATACTGGTGGAGAGGTCTGCACCCCAATGAAAAAACACACAACCCTCTTGCCATGTGCCAATGTTGATAAGCATTCTTGGCAATATCCCAGCCTTTCTTAGTAAGAGGTTCTTATAATTTATGTCTTGTCCTCAAACTGTTCAGAAATCTGACTACCCAAGAGGGTAAAATAATTACATATTATACAGCCACCATCCTATAAAGAAAAGTCAGTGACCAAGGTGGAGTATACCACTGAATATACTAAGAAGAATTAACACAGGAATGTATAGCAAGCACTAGGTAATCCATTGCAAGGGCCCTTCGTTTTCAACTTTTATTTAGTTCAATTTTTCTTGGGAATTTATCAGTGTTTATTGCCACAACAATAAAAATAGGTGACAAACAGTGTCAAAAACTATTAATAATTTTTCTGGGTAAATATCAGGGTTTATTTTGGTGGACAGAAAGACAAGCGGGAAAAATACTGAGTGGATTAATGCTTTGAATTCCATTTATCAATGTCATTTGCTGCAGAACTAAAACAGAACTCAAAACTCAATGCCACCTTGGAGTTTAAGAAAACAATGTATCTAATCCCCAAATAAAACTTTTCATTTGAATAAAGTTTCCCATTGTAGACTTTGAACTATTAGCCTATAAATATTTACATTAATAATTGGGCCACACCGTTTGCAGCACATACACTGAACTTCATCCTTTTCTCCTGTTGTAGGTTTTTTTTTAAACTTTTGAATACTTCCTTGTGGTCTGAAACGTATTCTGATACAGATTTTCAATTTCCTCCCACTTTAGAGTGTCAAATCTTTAAACTGTTATCTGCTAACAGCTTGAAATGTGTACATAGTGGGTGTGAGATTCATTACTATATTCAGATGTTCATGCACTTCAGAGCTTGCGTGTGTGTCTCCCTGTTTGTTTATTGTGTGCATCTCCTAGACAAATACATAGTCTTATTTCAACAGGCAGCTTTGCATATACACACAGACTACATGTAATACATGTATCTCATGCAATGTATTGTATTTTCCTAAATAACACCAATTATTTTTACATATTTGAATGATACAAAAGTAGGGTGAAAATGAACAACACTTTTTGTAAAACACAGGAATTTTTTCGTAAAAATTGGTTTAAATTGAAAAGGGGCTTATCCATGTTAGCGCCTCAGTCTTTGGTTTTCCCCTATGATTGTCAACCACACTGAACAACCCTAGCACTGAACAAGGGTAGAAAAAACAAACAAACAAAAAAAACCCACATTTTTAAAGTAAAAATTTTTCTACTTGAAATTCCTGTCTTAAATTTAGCCCTCTGAAGTGAACTCCACCTATAATTACTAATCCAGTCCATTAAATGACACAGGTGGCCATTTACCAGATGCTAGTGTGTCTCTCAATGGATTTTATGGCTTAATTAGAGACTGAAAAAAAATCAAAGAGATAGAAAAATGTCAATCAGAAAATTGAAGCACAGGAGGCTCTGCACATCACCCTTTGCCTCAGTTTGCTTCCTGTGGCCTTGCTCAAGGTGCTTGAGGAAGGAAGGTGTAAAGCTTTTATTACAAGCCTTTTGGACTTAAAAACCACAGCTTTATTCTTCTCACAGTCACTACCTAATCTGGTGGGGAGTAGAAAGGGCTTGATTCTTACACCAGTATAAACCAGAAGTAACTATTGAAATCAATGTGAAATCAGTGTAAATGAGAATCAGGCCCTAAAGTTGTTAACTCACGTGCAGTTGTAATCAGAAATATGACTATTGTAACAGATTGTAACTAGTGTGACAGGTTCACTGACACACTACTCTAGTTTTGCACCTCTCCAGTGTTGCAAAGCAACCATAAACCTGGATTTAATCGGCCAGTTAAACTGAGTTTATGGCAGTTTTGCAATGCTGGATTGGCACAAAGCAATCAGAGCACATTAGTGAAATTGGCTCCACAACTTCTTAATCAATGCAGTATGCCAAATTCAGCTTTTACTTACACCAATGTAACACTCATGCCTTAAACTGATTTGATCCAGGCTGAAAACAGTGTAAGCGGGAACAGAATCAAACCTACAGTATCTGCTACCTGTGGACCAACTCCTGAGATCCATATTCAAAATGATTCATGCAAATCCTCATTTAGTTTAATGAACATTTGCCTCAGAAAAGGCAGAATAAAAACTGAGGGCTTTATCACCCCCTCCTGTGAATAAAAATCCACTGGAGGAGCCGAAGGGAAGAAAATCTCTACACTTTACCCCTAGAAAATTTCCTGCTTAATTATTTCATCGGGGGCAATGGTGGTAAGAGAGGATTTGCCCAAATACAATACAGATCATATAAACTGATTTATAGACTTCATGAATCTCAAGGTATCTGCAAGAGGAAAGGGCGATCCTGGCAGACCCTGTGTATCCATGGGCCTCCTCGGCTCTGTGGCAATATAGCTCCATTGGAGTCATGCTACCAAAGCATCAGCTACCCATGGGACCCCAATTTAAAGGAGGAATCACTATTGCAGTGACAGAGAAGGTGACCAAACAGGATTACACCTCAGTTTGGATGAACTTTCTTTCCTGATTGCCAGGGATTGCTGCATCCCCTCTACCATAACTCTGCATCCTGCCCACCCACTCCTCCTCTGAGCACACTAATTCCCTCTCTTCTCACATATATCTTGACCTTCCTCTGAGTCTGGAGGTGGCTGCCCAGCCATTCCATGCCAAGGCCCGGAGATGGGTGTAAGGATGAGCCTTCTGCTTGCATTTAAAGGGGATACAATTGGGTCCTGATTAAAGATTTCATATTTGGCCCCATAAATCTGATTTAAATCTCCTTACTTCACTGCCAAAGAAAAGGTTTTATTATCATTGGCACCATAGAACTAATAAAACAATGGCAGGACAAGTTGCATCCTATTCTGCTTCATGCATTATCAACAACAACATCATGATTGTAGAATCTTCATCACTGATGATGATTATGGAAGAGGTAGATAAGAACTTATCATGACTTTCACATTCCAAGATCACTTCTTAGATCTGAGGGTTAGAAAAGGCATATTAGCAAATTTGGGAAATAACTGAGAAGAAAAAAGAAAAAGATTGTCCCAACATGGAATTTTACAGAATAACTTTTCTGAATTTCAAAGTACAAGTAATACTATAACATATATTATTGAAAGCCTCCCTGTGTGTCAGACTTCTCCATGCACACAGAAAGGGGGAAAGCACCACTGACATCAAAATTCTAAAGGACAAACATCTCATGTCAAATTCAGCTGTGACATTATTATTCTTAGTATTTGTATTAAAGTAGCCAGTAGCTAGACTTAGATACCTCAAAAAAGATTCAGGCCACACTGTGTGTACAAACACACACGAAGAGATAAAACAGCGTGTACAGTCTAAATAGTCAAGACTGACAAAAGGAGGAAAAAGGGAAGGACTCTTTATTATATTCGAAGCATGGACAGATTAAGCGACTTCCCTAAGGTTGGATAGGAATTAAACACCGATCTCCTGAGTCCAGTGCCTTAACCATAAAGCCCTCTTGCTTTCAACATAAACAAGCATAACTCCCCTGAAGCTTTTGGAGTTGCACTTGTTTCTTCCATGAAAGATTTTAGCCCTTAAACTATTGCTGAATATACTGTTATGGTGCTTTAGTCTTTCATAGAAGAGCACATTTTAGCAAAACTCAAGACTGGGGGACTTGATGTGGAGGAAAGGGTTAACTCTATGCATATCATTCATACAAGACAGAAGATAAAGCAGGGCTGGTAAATCATTGTTTAGTCTGTTGTAGTCTGGTGTTATACAAGGCAGATCTCCTAGGCCCATAGTGTGCAAGAGTAAGATAAAACATTACCAAACAAGGAGGAATTCTTGAGGGGGCGAAAAGAACAGGAGTACTTGTGGCACCTTAGAGACTAACAAATTTATTTCAGCATGAGCTTTCGTGAGCTACAGCTCATTTCTTCGGATGCACAGAATGGAACACACAGACAGGAGATATTTGCACATACAGAGAACATGAAAAGGTGGAAGTATGCATACCAACAGGAAGAGTCTAATCAATTGAGATGAGCTATCATCAGCAGGAGAAAAAAAAAACCTTTTGAAGTGATAATTAAGATGACCCATAGGGGGTAAGGGGTTTCACTCAGCCTTCCAAAACATTGCTTGTAACATGTACCACCAGTCTGCTTATTTAAATTTCTCTTTCTCCTCCCCATGAGTTTTGCAAGGGTGCAGCAGGGTGAGCCAACAATTGAGCCAAATGGATTTTAACAGCAAGCCCTTTCCTTCCAAATAAGTTCCGCCCTCTAGTAATCATAACATTTCATTACTTGTCTAAGCCATACATTTAAGGAATTGTTAACTAGCAACACAAAGGAGAGCTATATTACCAAATCAGCATCTGTGTTGTCAACATTGTTTCCAAAGCTGTTGAAAGCTCTCAGATTCTTTGATAATGCTGCTCTTAAGAGAAAACCCTCTCGGACTGCAACATGCAGAAGCCAGCTTTTATGAGAGTATTTTTTTGTTTGTTTCATTAAAAGGACATGCACTTGGGCACTGAAAAGTGCAGAAGAGAAACGTGGCTCATATATACATAAACCATTTGCTAAATCAGAAACCTGTGAGTCAGTCAAAACCCATAATAGGATCCCAAGATTCATAATAAATAACTTGTAATTATAGCCCTACACAATAGTTATTTTAAACAGATGGTTTATGGATTCACATCTGGGATTTTTTTTTTAATTTAATGTTCATACACACTCAGAGAGAAAGGGAGAGACCATAACTAGACTGCAGCTAGGTTTGTTTTATTAGCGTTGGGGAAAAAGTAATTTTTTAAAAGGGGTCAAGCTGATTCTAACAATACTGCCACATCTGATGTAACTCCCTTGTGACCACTCAGCAAAGACATGTAGGATTCATGTTCAGAATCTCAGACTCACATGGAATAAAGGACTTTGGGAAAGGCTGCAGAGTCTGACTGAATCTTCTTTCCTGTATTAATTGAGTCCAACACCTGGAGAATTATATTTCTAACATGTTCAAGAGAAGTTTAGAATATTTTGTTTGGAACCCACGTTTTTTTCACCTCTCCCAAACCTTGCCACTGAAATTCTCTTCTTCGAAGTAAGTGCAAAGGAGATGAAAATTCATTTAAATAAAAGATGTTAGACAGACGCTGTTTTAGTGCTAGAACTTCATGCTGCCTTTTCTGGAGCTTCCTCTCATCATAATTTGTTCGTTTGCAACTTATAGCTCATATTTTTACCTTCCATCAAAGAACTCTGTGCATAGTACCCAATTCTAATGACAAAGTATATCAAGACTAACAGTCATAAGCTCACATGGTACAGTAAAATAAAATGTCAACATGAAAAGAAAGCGTAAAAAACAACTGAACATTTGGCAGAGACCTTGCACAGGACTTGTGCCAAACCACAGTCTGAAGCAGCAGCAGCAGCCAAATTCCTACTGGATTCCCTATTGGGTCTCTGCTGTTTCACAGAACAACCACTAGGAGGACTACTTACTGTAGCCTGCATTTGGCTTGGAAGAGAAAAAGATGAGGAGCCCTTGTTTCTTGGGGGCATGCACCAGAGTGATCCAGTTGACTATGTTCTGAGTCCACTGTTTTACTGGCCACCACAGGGGTAGAACTGGCTGTAAGATTATCACTGATGCTGATTGTCAAAGGGTAAATTTCCACTGCGACATTCTGGTTTGTTTTTGAGACTTATATTGAATCATGTAGATTTTAAATATCTATTCTGTGCCTCTTTGTTAAACAGGAAAATTATTACCTCAACTTTCATTTAAACAAACAAAAAAAATCTGTGCAGAAAGGGGAAACAAGGAAGACTGACAGATGAGATAGAAATATGAGCTGATATTAAGGCCCAATCCTGCAGTTACTTCCAACCACTATTTATGTTATGGTGGTCACACTATTGCACTCTTCAGATAGTCCAGTCTTAACTTCATGCCTGGATTTCAGTGGGATTACCCCACACAACATAAAGTTAAGGACATGCTTAAATTTTTGCAGAATAGGAGCCCGTGTGCATTTCTCCTCTGAAACAATAATGTAAGTCATGCTGAAAGCTTTCAAAGAAGGATAAAAATCATCCTTAAAGAATTTGGGGTGAAATTTTTAAAAGCACCCAAGAAGGCTATGTCTACACTACCACTTACGCTGGTGCAATTTATGTTGCTCAGGGGGGTGGATTATCCACCCCACTGAGTGACATAAATTCCACTGGCATAAGCTCTAGTGTGCACAGTGCTATGTTGCACAGTGCTATGTTGGCAGGAGAGTTTCTCCCACTGATATAGCTACAGTCACTCATTGGGAGTGGATTAAATTATGTTAACAGGAGACCTCTCTCCTATTGGCATAGAGGGACTACATGAGATACCTTGCTCATCAGTACAGCTGCATTGCTGTAAGTTCCCTAGTGCAGACACAGCCTTCGGAGCACACTTCTCATAGAAAAATTAATGGGACATCTGCTCTGAAGTCAGGTGCTTTTGAAAATCCCACCCTTGATTATTTGGTACAGTTGCTTAGCTTATGATTCAAATTCCAGTTCTACAACCTTCTCTCATGAGTATTGCTTACACAGTCAGGTACTCCCGCTTGAGTTCAGTGGGATTAATCTCTTCAGTAAGCACTTCTCTGCATAAGTAAGAACTGAAAAATTAGACTGAGTGAGAAGAGGGAGGAGAAAGCACTCACAAAGCAGTGGGGTGTGAGAAAATGTCTCACCACTGACAAGAAGGGTAAGAAAAAATTCTCATTTTCATTGTTTCCCCTCAAATTTGTATGTAGATTAAATTATACAAATGAAAACTTTTGCAGGTAAAAAGATACTTTTGTTTTAGTATGCTAAAAAACTGTTTTGGTGCAAAATGGAAAAATATTTTGCTGTGAAACTGACAATTTTCTGCAAAAAACAATAATGGTGTCTTGATTTACAAATTTAAATCTATACCCTGCAAACATTGAGGCATATGCTTACTTTCATGCACGCGACTAGTTCCATTAACTTTAATAGAAGCACACACATGAGTAAACTAAGCATATGCTTAAATGTTGTAGATTGGGGGCTTGCTCATGGTAAAAATGTTACCAGGTTTTCAGCATAAAGTTGTGTTATACTGATATGAATGATATTTCATCATGAATCAAATGTCAACTCAGTGCTTGCAAAAAAAAATTTCCTCATGTGAACACAAAACCACTTTTTTTCAAATACAGCACACAGTAGTTTCTTGCTTGTTTCCACATTTTCATAATCTCTTAGGCTCCTATGTCCCAAATGCCCAAAGCAGCAGGCCACTGTTGACATTGAGCAGGGATAGTGCTACAGATCTTTCCACAGTGGAGCTCTGCCAGTATCAACTACTCCCTTCAGAATTTCAGTTCTCCCCCAGGAAGCACAATTAAAAACAAAGCTCTTGCTTGCTGAAAGAAGACCCCCAAATTTCACTGCAGATGTATATTCCCCACCACAACCAAAAAAATCACATACTATGTACAAGTAGTTCAGTACTCACCACCCTTTAGACCAAACATATCATTTCTGCAATGTGCCTGATACTCACCAGCTTGGGGAAATTGACTTCTGTGGTCAGCTGCAAGCCTGATCTTCCCTGAAGACAGCCCAGTGGCCTGCTATTGCAGCACCATGAGTAGAAGGAGCTTTATTTAATATGATTATTTATTTGTGTTGCTGTAGCATCTAGAAGCACAAGTGAGATCAAGGGCCTATTATGCATGATCAGTGTTTCCCAAACTTGGGATGCCGCTTGTGTAGGGAAAGCCCCTGGCGGGCCAGGCCGGTTTGTGTACCTGCCGCATCCACAGGTCCAGCCGATCGCGGCTCCCACTGGCCGCGGTTCACTGCTCCAGGCCAATGGGAGCTGCTGGAAGTGGTGGCGGCATGTCCCTTGGCCCACGCCGCTTCCAGCAGCCCCCATTGGCCTGGAGCAGTGAACTACGGCCAGTGGGAGCCTCAATCGGCTGGACCTGCGGCTACGGCAGGTACACAAACCGGCCCAGCCCGCCAGGGGCTTTCCCTACACAAACAGCGTCCCAAGTTTGGGAAACACTGTGCTAGATAGTGTACAAACACATATTAGAAGATGGCTCCTGTCCTGATGAGTTATAATTACCATAGACAAGATAGACAGAAAACCAATGCACACAGAGGTGAAGTAATTTGCCCATAGAAGGTCACTGGTAGAGCCAGGAATAGAGCCCAGGTCTCCTAGGTCAGTGCTCTATCCACTAAAACATTTTTCTACGGTCAAATCACTTCACTTTGTTCTAGTGAAGTCAAAGGCGAAGCTTCTCACCATTCAACAGAATATAATATGAAACACTCTGTCAATAGGGACATGGACCTCAGGTTTCAGTACAAACTTGGGAGCCTATATAGCACCACAAAATATTACATATAAACTGGAAGGCAGGTAAAAGTTGGGAGGTGATGTTATGGTTCTGTGGGAACCAAACCTTTGAATTTCCTGATATGTGTGCATTTAAAAATCTTAGCTACAATCTTCTATTAGGGTATTTTTTAAAATTAAATATAAATATGTTTTATATTTCTTTTAAAGTCTACATCTGACCTCCTTTGTTAAGCGCTTTTATATAGCCTTTCCAGCAGTAGATCTCAAAGTACTAAGTATTGGCATTATTAAAGGAGTAATAGTAAATACTAAAACCAGCAAAGAGTCCTGTGGCACCTTATAGACTAACAGATGTATTGGGGCATGAGCTTTCGTGGGTGAATACCCACTTCGTCAGATGCATGTCATGCTCCAATACATCTGTTAGTCTATAAGATGCCACAGGACTCTCTGCTGCTTTTACAGATCCAGACTAACACGGCAACACCTCTGACACTAGTAAATACTAAATAGCTCTTTGTCCATGCTGAATCTTATGCAAATTAGCAGTAAGTAAGACAAGTAGAACCTTGGTCAAATAGGACATGTGTCAGTTTGAATTTAAGTCTATGAATAAGAAAACATTCTATTTTCCCCAGTTACAGCTGTGTGTCTCTTGCGCATACTGTACAACTATTCTGATCTAGCTAAATTGATGCAAACCCCTAATGTAGATAAACTTAAGCGAATTTAACCTTTGCTTAGAATAACCTTTGAAGTTTGCATAGTTCAGTTACCAAATTTAACTAAACTGATTTAAGCAAGGGTTAAACTGTTCAAAGTGTTTCTATGTTAGGGATTTGCAGTAGTTTAAAAAGATTGGATTTAAACCAATGTAATTATACTGGTGCAAGTTTTCTAATGTTGACCAAGCCAAAGTTTCAAGTTCTGTTCAATCTCTGAACCTTCCGTCAACTCCAAGCCGTCAGCAGAGCAACCCTTCCACTTCTATTTCTTCCCATCTTGGCCCCATTGCCTGTCTTCTGTTTATTTCCGAGGGTTGGCTTTATTGCAGTAAAGTGAAGTACACCACCATGAAAATACAGAAAAACCCCAGAAACACATCAGTCCTCAAGTTCAAGATTTCCATTTTCTGATGAAGCCATACACTGTGTTTCTCTTTGATCTATGTACACGAAGTGGATAGTCCTTAATTTCTCTTTTAGTGCTGTAATATGACTTTATTGAACATTTATTTAAAACAGTTGCATTAACTCAGTTATTTTAATGAAATAAATGTATAAATATATTGTCTGAACAATGACCTACCCATCACTGTGTCTGAGAGCAACCTTTATTGCTTTTTGTATCTGATGTCTGCTTAGCTAAGCTTTTACACTGGAGATTCAGGTAGTGGCCTTTTGGGGCTTTCTTAAAGGCTATAGCCTGTATGAAAAACTCTGAACAAAGAAACCCCTGAAGCCATGCAGTTTTAAAAGGGTTTACAAAGCCCACTGGGCCTCCTAGCTTATTTTGCAACAAGTCATATCCCATGAAGAAATTCACTTCTGTACAACCCAAAAACATAGTTAGATTAAAGAAAAAGAAAGAAAAAAAAATGATCCCCTGCTGATCTGCCTGGTCTTTTACTGCCCGTATCCTCTAAAGAAAAGATGTTCTGATGATATATTACCCCAATACATCACCAAATGACAGTGTTCTCATGGTATTGTATCCTTAAAAATATGATGTATGCCAAAAGCACTAACAGGGGATTCATAAGGGGTTCTTTTTATCCTTTAAAAATAATATCAAAAGACTTTTAAGAAGTATGGTGGTTGTTGGTTTTGTTCAGGGAGTCCCACAATACACATACCACCTCCCCTCCCACCTAAAAAAAATAATCAAGGGGAGTCCTAAAAGTTTCTCAAAAATGGTAGATCACAAAAAAAAAAAAAAAAAAAAAGAGGACAGCATCAGAGAAGTTCTTCATTTAAGCAGATTTTCATATAGGACCAAAGTGCTTGAGCAACAACCACAAAATAAAAATAGTAGCCCAAAAGAAAGTAGCAAGAGTTTGTTTTATAAGCACATGGCCTCCAGACACTGCTGTTTTAGCCCTGTTCAAGTCTTGTTAAGTGCTGACCCTGCTTTTTGTACAAAAAGAAAGAATTATTCACTTAGGCCTGCTGAGACAAAAAGGGGAAGCAGTGCTGTGCCAGTTTCCATAGAGGAGCAGGTTAAAAGGGAGGTGCAAGGAACTTGGCCATTTCAACCTGGACTTTTTGGAGGCGGCAAGAATTTTCAGGATCTTTTCCTCTGGCCTTCACCCCACATTACCTCCTTTCTCTGCACTGGATAACCTCAGGTCAAACAGGACTGAGCTTTGTGCTGCAGTTATTAGTGTCACATTGAGGCAGTTGCTAATCACTGTATGGATAGCTTATCTCGGTGGTTGGCTTTTCAAAGAGCCTGATCCTTGTCCAATTGATATAATGAGATCAGAGTCAGGGCCCAAATGAGGTCATGGTCAGAAAAGTGACTATGAAAAAATGGCACCTTATTTGACATATCTTCTCTTTGTGTGTCTCTGCTTCATGATCACATTTTGTGGCTGGGCTACTACTACTTTTGGGCTAGTTTATGCAGTCCTTACTCACAACGAATACTTTCACTGCAGTCAATGAAACCACCAGTATGAGTTAAGAGGCTCAGATCTGGCTCTTTGAAGGAGAAACACTCAGAATGCCTTGTGGTGCTAAGCAGACCCAGGTGATTACATATTTATTTGTAAATGTTTCTCTAGAAAGAAAGTTACTGTGTCTAAAAGAAGAAACTAATATTGCATAACCATGTGCAACCATTGAATTTTTCAGGCAGAAATCTCAGCTTTGCAGGGCCAATCTCACTTCTGGAAAGCAAATTCCCTTCTCTTTCACACACGTACAAACAGAGTCTAGAATGTCCAAAGCTTATGAATAATAATAATAATAATAATAATAATAAATTGAGCAGAAGCAATACAAATATATTTTTCATACACTGTGTTCCCTTTTTCTCCTCCCTATCCCTGGCTCCACTTGCACTGCTGGAAGTAACAAAAATACCTGGCTTTGACAAATAAATGGAGCTGACATCAGACCGAAGAAACAGCATGAATGAGCTATGCACAACCCATTTGTCATCTTGACAAAGTGACTTTTGGTCACCGGTGGGACACTTTAAAGACATCTGCATGGTTGGCCTTGACCACCAGCAATTCTTACAGCCTGTAAGGGGCCCTGTGAGACTGAGAACACAACCTGCTTTAGAACTGGCTCCTGCAGTTATGTCTCTTGATGGTTGTAAAGGCTGTATGATATATCAGGTGTGAATAAGATCTTTGCTAGCTGGTTATATTTACATTGGTATTGACTGCAGATAGCATCTTGTTAGCCCAAATAATAAGCCTCAAATGCCGGGAAAGGGGATTATGTATGGCCAAAAATCCACAGAGCTAGAAACCCAGCCACCAATGATTTCACTGTGTGGAATGGCACAGATTAGTCTGAAGCGACAGCATTCCGACAGCAATATTATTATATAAGCAGAAAGGAAAACGCAGGAAGGAAGCAGAGGAGGAAAAGTCAGTCTAAAATTCAGAGATTCCACAATAATAGTGCACGAGAGGCCTTAGTAACTTTAAGATGACATTAAATGGTGTGTTAAATGGGATGTGTAACAATGAGAACTCCTAACACGTTTTAACATTCAGCCAAAAGAAATGAGGGCCCTAGTCATATATGAATCACACCTACAAATGCACATGACTAGTGCAAAATTTTGGAAGATGCTTAAAATCCTTACAAACAGTGCTATACAACATCTGGCTCTGGAGTCACACAGAACTTTCATGGAGTGAAGTCCTATCTAGCTCTTCTCAATATGCCTGAAACTATGCCAATCTCAGAAAAGCTTCCTATGCTGCATGGCACAAAACAGATAACAGTGCTCAAAAAGACAGGAGCCAATGGAACACATCTTCATCCCTCAAAAATGGCTGATTTCCAGTGAGCTTCCCTTTATTATATGGTTCCCTTTTTTGACTCTGACATTTGTACATTTCAGTATGTGGGTTGGCTTAACACACCAAGAGATTTGAGGGTGACAAGGAGACCCCTAATTTTATAAACAATAAGGTATTGAACACATCACCCTGTGTAATGAATGGAAGGCATAGTCACACCCTAGAATTTTGGAGATTCTTAATGCTGCCACAGCTATTACTGAGGTAACAGAGCTCTTTCTTTGTGGATTAGAAACCTTACCACATGTCAATCAAATTATGTACCAGCAGCTGTATATATGTTAAAGTTAAATAAACCATATTTTTGCATGTGTACACTAGCTACTTGTTAAATCTCAACTTCATAATGTTTTTCCTTTCCCCATATATGCCTAGTGAGACTAGAGCAAAAGTCTTACCAGGCCTCTGCTCTTAATAAATAAATAAATATGTTCTTACCAGTTACTCTTTCAATATTTTAAAGAAAATTTTTAAAATTTTCCAACATTCTTTCAAAAATTTACTTTAAAAAAATCCTTGTTTCTAGGCTAAACTATTGCAAGTCACATTTGCAACTCAGCATGCATTTTTTAGCATGAAAGCATTTACGAGTTCAGATCACTGATCCACCAGTTCTTGTAGATTGACTTCAGCAGTAGCCAACATCAGATATTAAAAAAAAAAGTTATAAACATAAAAATTAGTTGTGCCTTATAAAAGAAAAAACATTTCCCCCCTAGAAGTCATTAAATAGAACTCTTAAGTATGTGATTTGATTACCCTTGTCAATGTCTTAGCTTGCACAGCTACATGTTAGGTTAATGGTCCTTTTTAAAATTCCAGCCACAACATTTGACGTGATGATACCCTCCTATAGCAGTGAATTCCTAAAGGTACAGCCTGCAGGTGCTTCACTAACTGGCATCATGAAAACACCCTCATTAGGTGGCCTTCAAGCAATTGTTTATCAATTAAGTCATCTTCTTCCCCACCCCTCCTCAATTATACATAATCACTAGCCATGGCTCAGTCAGACTAAAGAAACAAAGCACAAAATCAAGACAATCAAGATCTTTAATTCCTCTTTTTGAAGCTCTCCAATCACTACTAGACCCTCTCAATAAATAAATAAACAAATACACAAACATAACAACAGCATAATCAGGCACAGTGTTTGCAGCCTTTGGGCCATATCCATTTCCCATTAAATTCAGGGAATATAATAATGAGTATGATAAAATAAAACTAGAAGTTTTAGCCTATGGATTGTCAGAAATCCAAATTATTAGGCCACCACTCCCACATTTCATTATTAAGATCCTGATCCTATAAAGGTTTATATATGTGCATCACTTTAAACAATAGTCACAATACATAACACCAAGCATGTGTTTTAAATCTGCAGGATTGGCACCTGAGTACCTAGGTACCTTACCAGCCATTAAAGGATTTAAATTGTACATATCCCAGTTTAGAGGGGCTTAAAAGAGTGGCATTTCTGTTTTTTTGACCACTACCTCTCTGGGATGAGAATGGATAATTAGTAGATACGCTGTGCAAATAATAATGCAAATATCATCTCTTTTTTTCTGTTTGTGAATTGTCTGTGAGCAGATTTCAATTTTCTGAAATGTACTCACTATTCAGAATTATTTGTGAATTTCTTCAGTGACTAATGCTTTCTCTACAGGTTATTTGAAAATAGTTCATGGCTAAGACTGAAAATGAAACTATAGAGGCCTCATTTTGATAGTCTATATTTTCCAGATTATATTACTGCCTTTTTCTTAATAGTAAGGATGTATGTGAATAATGATAAAGAGAAGGTCCTGATGCTGATAATGTTTATGTCAACAGTACTGTTCATATGAGTAAAGTTATTCATTAAGTAAGTATTTGCAACACTGGAGCCCGAGACAGTTACAGAGCTTCTGTAAATTCTTAGCTGTCATAATAAAAATGAATATGTATGGAGTCTCATTTCCCCACATTTGGGGCCGAAAACTCATGAGAACAGCTTATGAGATCTTGACATCATTAAACTTGGCCTGAACTTGATTCATGCTTGAACCCAAACTCTAGACCAGGGGTAGGCAACCTCTGGCATGCGTGCCGAAGGGGGCACTCGAGCTGATTTTCAGTGGCACTCACACTGCCTGGGTCCTGGCCACCGGTCCAGGGGACGACTCTGCATTTTAATTTAATTTTAAATGAAGCTTCTTAAACATTTTTGAATAAATGAAGACTCGGCATACCACTTCTGAAAGGTTGTCGACCCCTGCTCTAGACTAAACTTGGAACATTGCACAGCTGACCCCATCTCTAGTTTTATTACTGTTGGAACTGGCTGAAAGACAGGAAGGAGCAAAGGGGAGGGAATTGGTTCTGAATTTTTCCCTCACGTTATTGAAATTTATAAATTTCGAGATTTTTCTGGTTTAAACAGAGAAGAAAAATGTCAGAAAATTCCACAGAAAATTCTTCGATCTTTCACCCAAATTTTAACACATTCAGCATTTTCCAACCAGTTCTAATTTTACGTTATTTTGTCCATAAAAAACCCCAAAAAATAAAACAGAAATTGTGGAGTTTTCAGTTTTTCAACAAAAATCCAAAAACATTTCAAGAAAAACTTCAGCAAAAACCACACCTTTTTTCATTTTCATCAACATTTTTCACTGTAACAAAACACATTTCCAACTCCAATATTAATTAACAGCACTATCAATCTGCTTTGCCAATTACAGGAGCAAAAAGCTGTGGTAGCTTCCTCTAAAAACAAGTCTAAAATAGAAAAACACAAGAAATGACAACCTCAGTCCAGGAGGGTGTAGGGAATGGATGAGGAACTGTGGGTAACAACAAATAACTAAAAGGAATTTTGTAAATTTTGTATGAAGTCATTTTAAAATTTAAAAATAAGATTTAAGAAGAGAGAAATACATACCAGTAGCACAGGGTCCAGCTTTGGATTGCTAGCTAAAACAGATGGTTTTTAAGGTGAGATTTGAATAGGATTGCCAAGTGTCCAATATTTTTACCAGAAAGTCTGATCAAAAAGTGGACCCAACACTGTCCAGTCAGCACTACTGTCCGGACAACAAAAGTCCAGTTACCTGAATAACCGTTCACAGTCGGCTTCTGTTCCACCATAGGAAAGGCAGGAGAAGCAGCTGCTGCTGGAGGGGCACTCAGCATCTGCGTAGCTCTGGCAGAGAGAGGTACCAGCAGCAGGCATCCAGGAGGAGAGATCCCGAAGCATGTGGCATTTGAGGAGTGGGGCTGGTGGCTGGACTCACGACCCGAGACCCCTTCTCAGCCTCTTTTGTGTCCTGCCCCAGGGTGCTGCCCCTGCATCCTGCCCTAGTTACCCCTCCACCTCCAGAGCGCGGCTATCTCTCCCCCATTCTACCCCAGTAAGCTCCACCCCTGCAGCCTGGTTCTCCCTGCCCTGCCCTGCCCTGCCCCAGTCACCCCTCCCACCCTGGAGCGTGGCTCGGCCTTGAACCTCCTGCCCACGTCACCCCTCAACCACTAGAGCCCTGCTCAGCTGGTGGCGGGAGGTAAGCGGAGAGAGCAGCAAGTGACGGGGTGGGAGGAAGATGAGTGGGGGACAGGGCCTTAGGGAGAAGAGGCAGAGCAGAGGGGGAGGAAGGTTTTCACAAATTAGAAAGTTGGCCACCCTAGATTGGAAGACTGAGAGTAAAGATGTGTTGCACACTGCAAGAAGGACACTATTCCAGACATTGAGGATCAAACTAACTAACACACACACAAACACAGACACAAGATGTGACTGGGAGAAAAAGACTAAATGAATATGAAAGCTAGAAGAGTTATCACAGCATAGGTCATGAGGCAAGGAGTAGGTAGGGCAATACAAGGGAAGAGATATAGACTGTACTTTGAAAGTGAGGACAATGAGTTTGAGCTTGATGCAGAAAGGTACAGGGAGCCCATGAAGGTGAATGGCCAGAGCAGGTTAAAAGGAATATTATTTTAGCTGCAGCCTGCTGGATAGAAGAAAAAGTCAGGAAGCATGAGAGGTGGCAGTTACAATCGTTAGGAGGTACAAGATGATTGCATACTAGTACAATAAGTTTTTTTAATACTCTGCTGTGTTATTAGTAACACAGGTAAAGATTTTTACACAATATAATTTGACTATGACATTATGACATTATTTGACTATGAGCTTAATACAAAAAAAACAAACAAAACAAAACAACCCCCCACAAACATTAAGCTTCCATTTCACTTGATTTTTGTTTAACATTTTTCTACCCTGAGAAATTTCTATTAAAACATGATGGAGAACTAAAAACAGTTATAAAAATCTTTTTTTTTCACCCAATATGGCAGCACAAAGTTGAACACCAGAAACATTGATACTGTGAATCATGAAGTTACAGGACGACACTTTTTAAAAAGACTTTTAACAACTCAATGGAAGAAACTGGAAAGCCTATAAAATCCATGTTCAGGTACCTGTATGCCTTTAAAACTCCATTTTGATATTGGACTAGATTTTTAATAATGTTATTCTTATTGGCAATTTTAAAAAAGTGCCTTAACATAGACTTATCCATTTTGTACTTACCAAAGACACGTTCCAAAGACAGTTGCAACCTATATTACATTTTTCCATTTAGTTTATGGCATTTCTGTGCCTCTCACAATTTATTTAATGTATTACTTATTCATTTTAGTTATGATCTTTTGTACTCAAATTTTCAGAGCCTTTAATTATGCCACAGTGAAGCTTTTTCCCGTAATTGTTATACTGAATCTTCAATGTGAGTGCAGCGTTCCTATTGTCAGCTTCTGTTCAGTAGGGTTATGTGAATATCTGTAATCAATCCAACACTGTATGTTTGGCTCAGTGCAGCAAATTCATTGTTAGTGAGTGCAAGTAGTGAATTATTCACTATCCCAGATAGTCCAAGCATAATGTGAAATAGCTACTTCAAGCCTCACGTACCTTTGTTATTGCAGATTTATGGAACAGTTTACACACATTGTGTCACTCA
The DNA here is from genome assembly GCF_003597395.2 of Chelonoidis abingdonii. Lineage (NCBI taxonomy): Eukaryota > Metazoa > Chordata > Testudines > Testudinidae > Chelonoidis > Chelonoidis abingdonii. Next base: position 93,657,523 of record NC_133770.1, on the reverse strand, counting down.
TGATGCATTACATCTGGTTGCAACAAATCACAAAAGTGAATGTTAATGATGCAGAATAAGCTGAAATGTAAAGGCAAAAACACCTTTGTGGGGAGTGCAATCTTACCAGGCAGTACAAAGCAATGAGTTAATCTGAAATGGATCTGACTGATCAGAGCAGGGCAAATGGGAAATTCACCACAGTTCACCTTGCACTTGAATTTTTTTCAAGAAACTTGGCAAGACTCGTGTCACTCTCACTGCAGGGAGAAATGTGATAATTGGAAACAACTTAAATTTGTGAAGCACATAGATAACAAAAATCAAAACCTCACTCCATCAAGTAACATATAATAAATAACAATAATTAACAATTTAGAGTTTTATAGTGCCTTTCATCAGGTAGGATTCCAAAGCACTTTACAAAACTTAAACTGATATTACAGACCAAATACTAGCTGACAACAGAAAATAGGTTTGATCCCCCAAAGGACTATGTGACAAAAGCAGTATGATTTATGACTATACACTGGCTATGAACAGGTCTGGCTGCATAATATATTCTCATTCAGAACCAAAATAAATTACATGCGAGGTTGTATGCAGGCAGCGTGACTTAGAGTATCAATATCTGTAGGTGGTAGTACATATATATCACACCTCTCCTCAACTCCATTTGGGGAAGTCCTGAGGAGCAGACTTCTCCATATGTCTCAGGAGAGCCAGAACTAGATGGCCCATCTTGTGTCATGTGCTTCTAAAGAGCGCTGGTTCGGTTCGTGTGCTGTTTTTCTGGCCTATGCACCCAGGTAAGCCAGAATCTAGCCTTACGCTGACTTATTGTATATGGTAGTCTAATTATAGCAGATTCTATGAGCTATCTGCTAGCTCATCCCTTTGCAGAGGCTACTAAACCAAGTTGTTTCTACAGCAGGTGATTAACCTTAGTTTATGATTTCAGTAAATCCTTGCTCTCACCAGTATCTTTATGTACACACACTGGCCTCCAATGTCTCTGGCAAAAAAAAAAAAAAATACACAGACACTCAGCTGTACCAGACACCATTTTTCTATTTAGGAATCAGAGTGTATATTAGCGTTTTAAAAATTGGATAAAAACCAATAAAACCCAGCATTATGTAGGAGCATGTTTGCACTGTAGGAAGAGTCTTTCAAATACTGATCAAAACAACATTCTCTCACTATGAGTCTATGAGAGTTACTATTAAACTGCTGTGACTGTGGCTCTTTTGTCTCTTTGGGTTTGGGTGGTGTTTTTGTGGGGTAATAAAGTAATAAAGGGAGAGGATTGTTCAAACTGACAGAAGATGCTCTTTTGGTAGGTTCTTTAGATGAATCTTTTGAAATTAAATAAAATAGGTATGAAAGAATTGTTTGATGATTTTTTTTAATATACACTTTTCCACTAAAATTCATCTCGGCTACATTATATCTTGACACAATAAAAACTGAATCCTGATGTACTAAAACACTGCCATCTTCATCAAACGTGCTGAACATTTGCTCTCGTGCTGGCCATCCACTCTCAGATATGGATTTGTGCAATAGACACCAACTGGATACTTACAGGTAAAGAATCCCGAAAATCCAGGTAGGATAACTTTCTTGCATTTTTTCTTGGGTGGGTTATTTTTGTTTGGTTTGATTTAAATGTGGATCAAAAACATGCTAAGTTAGGTGGAATACTGGTTCTTATAACACTGAATTTAACATAATTTTTATCAGCAAAGGTAAAATTCATATATTGCATATTTGGAGTTAAAAGCAGAAATAAAACTCTTGCCAAGCAAAGCTCTGATTTCTAGTTTCCTGAGCTCCTGCCTCAAAGCTTTTCTCAGATTTCCATCACTGGGTTACACTTTCTGATTCACATTTGTTTACTTCTCTTCTGGATTTAGATGATAAAAGGTTGAGAAGTACGATTACGACTCCTCAGGTGTAGCTGCAGGTTTAAGGCAGGGGGCAGAGTTGGGGGAAGAAATGGAACTGATTTAGATGTGGTTTGTCAAGATCACCACTGGCTTTTATCAGCTGTTATTTCATATGTGACATACACATTTTTCTTATGGATCATGGGGAAAAAATACTCCACCACCACACTAAAACTCTAGTATTCTTGATAGTATAAGAACCATTTTTGCTGTAGGTCTAATACATCAGAGATAAGCTCCTGCAACCATCAGGCCATCATTACCTGTCTAAGGTTCAGTCTCCTAGTTCCTTGTAATTAAGGACAACAGACACTTCTCACCTATTCCTTTGAACTGGTATGCTAATTTTTTTTTTCATTTTAAAACTACATCCGTCTGACTCCAGCCAATGAAGAAGGTTATTCTTGGATCCCTCCTTGCTTCTGGCAAGGTGTTTGGGTTTATGTAGACGATGATGAATGCGAATGAAATTATATGGCTCTCTTCACCACCACAACCATCCATCATCATCCTCCTCATCACTACCACCACCACTGCTGCCATGAGCTCATGTCACCTTTGAAAAATTCAGAGTTTAATTCAGGATAAACTGATTCCGTTAGAATTTAAGTTTTTGCACTATAATTACATGCAGGCTCTCATCTCACCTACTTCATCCAAACTGTAGCATTTTTATGTCTTTTCCAAGCTTATGTTGAAGTATATACATATTTTTAATAGAAAATACTATGATATCACATGTGAGCCTATTTTCAGCTTTAGACTAATTTCAGTCAAAACTCTGGACCAACAAAAACTGAGTTAAACTTGCCCATTTACTTTACTTATAACATAGTTTAACTTGAAATATTCCATGCACATTTTATATACAGAACATTCATATTAACAAATTCTAATCTAAGTTTCCCTTTACATTCAGTAACAGTACTCGTTTTTCCATTTTCCTTTTAAAATCTCGAGTCTAAAGTACATATACGAACTCTGAAAAACTCAAACCAGTATCCTATATGATAGGTCTTCATATGTATGTAACTTCTCACTAGCCCATGTTTCAGTTCTGTGTCTGAGTAGCCTCAATACTATAATTCTGTGCATTGAATCAAAGTTCCAAGGTCATATTACCTGGCAGGATCAAGTCCTTTAGTCTATGGGCATTTTTGGTTTGGTTATTTGTTTTGCACATTAATAAACCTGATTTCCACAGATCTGTGAAGATATTTTTAGAATGGAATTTCCGCAGCTTGTATCTTACATTGGATATTGTAGCTATAATCCCCAAAAGTCCTAAAGAATTTAATGGCAGGCATAAATGAATGACCCCCTTGAACTGACTCAATATTTTGCTGGTATACATACAACTGTCGGCAAACACATCTTTACCCATCATACCACATTAAACTCATACATATTCTCTAAAGCTTGGACTTCTTCCAGTCAACCACAGAATCCACAAAGTTTCACAGCTTTTGTTTGCAGAAGGAGCATTTTAGACATTTTAATTTTCAACCATTAAGTTAGTACAAACTGATTTTGTAGCCAAATTCATTAATAAGTTCCATCTTTCATTTTTTTGTATAATTCAGTAGAACAAACTGTATCATCTAGGGACACTTGGATTCTTGTGTAAAAAGTGAGTAATCATCTTTTACCTGTAGATTTTCAATTTACAGAGACGATATTTTTTTCTACTGTTGTTTCTCAGAAGGTTGGTTTACTTAATCTTTGTTATTACTAACTTCTGATATAGACAGTCACCTTCACCTGTTTATCATTTCTTACTGTTAAAAAAAGTCCACTGCACTGCTTAGACACACAAATGCAGATCCCATTATGTTTTCCAGTTACTGTCAAAGCCTCCATATACAAGAAAGCAGAGGCACTATTCTTAGTTACCTTCATCTGCTTTGCACCACTCCAATGGCACAAACCAGCCAGCAAGACAGCTTACTGTATTTTCCTGACATACAGGTATTCCCCAGGAGGCACAGGGCCACAGGTGTAGGGTAAATTGCTAGTACTAAGAGGAAGTCAGAGCACCTCCACACTTTAGCTATCCCAACATATGGAACAGCACTTTAAGGATGTTGGCAGCCAAACATAAGTCAAAGCTCTCAAAATCCAGAAGTCACACAGCTGGCATAAAGCCATCTTTTGCCCACCCAGAACTTAAAAGTGATTTCAGTGAGCAGACCCAAAAATGTCCTACCACCACTGCAATTTGTCCTTCACTGTGGTGAGAAAATAAAAGTTTGTTTGCTAATATTGCCACTATACTATTCATATCCGCTCACAACGGGAAGTCTTGTGGATGGAAAAGGATGGTCTTGTGCTTAAATCACTGGAGTGGGCGTTAGGAAACCTGGCCTCTATTCCCTCTTCTGCCACAGACCCCTTGTGAGACTTCTGTGCTTTACATTTCTTGTCTGCAAAACTGAGGCTATTAGGCTATGAGGCTAAATTCATTAATGTTTGTAAAAAGCTTTGTGATTATTAAATGGGAGGCATTATAGAAATGCAAAGTATTTTTGTGTAAGAACTCATATTAAAACGATTGTTTTATAGTCACTCATAATACCGTAGTTTTGCTTCTTTACAGATTAGTTGCCTGATCTTGTAAACACTTATTACTAATGAGTAGTTCCATCCTGTACACAAAAGCAAAAGGGTAATTTATCAGATTTCAGTTAGTGGTAAGATATAAAATCTTTTAAAGATTTTCTTGCATACATTTATAGTTCATGTACTGCCTGCGAGAGATTTAGGCTAGGGGTTCTCAACCTTTTTCTTTCTGAGGGCCCCCGATCATGCTGTAAAAATCCACAGCCCACCTGTGCCACAATAACAGGTTTCTGCATATAAAAGCTAGGGCCAGTGTTAAGGGGTAGCAAGCAGGGCAGTTGCCCAGGACCCCATGCCACAGGGGGCATTGTAAAGCTAAGTTGCTCACGGCCCCAGACTTCAGCCCTATGCAGTGAGACTTTGACTTTCTGCCCTGAGCCCTAGCAAATCTAACACTGGTCCTGCTTGGTGGACCCCCTGAAACCTGCTTGTGCGCCCTGGGGGCCCTGGACCCCAGTTGAGAACCACTGCTTTAGACCATATAGAGTCCAAATTCTTCTAGTCTTCCAGTACTTTTTGCAATGTTCATCTACCTTGTTTTCAAGCCAAGTTAATCTATGTTTTCTAAAAGTGTGTTGACTGAGTCAATGTCACAAATTGAGGTCTAAAAATATAAATATTTTTCCCTGATGTGTTACTTTTAGTCTGACATTGAATTTCTACATAAATTGTTTCTTCGCTGCTCCTAACTCCTTTCTGTTAGTTAGAGCTATGTGGCAGATAGTTGGGAAACATATAATCTTGGACCCATTATAAAATCCATCTTCACGTATTTTTTTGTTTTTCTTTTTATTTCTTTCACCTCTATGCCTCTCTTCCCCCCTCCCCTTTTGTCATTGATATCTAAAAAGTTATCATTGGGCCTGACCCAAAATCCATCAATAGCAATGGAAAGACTCCAACTGATTTCAGTAGATTTGCTCAACTAAAGAGCATCCAAAATGTTTAACCATGAAACTGAAAGGCAGTGCAAGAACAGGGGATATTTCCTCAGGAAAGGATTACAAAGTAGTGTAATTGTTAATGACTATGGCAGCTGAATTTCCAGTACAAACAGCAGTGACATCCTCAGAATGACACATTTTATAAAAGTATCATGTATGTTCACATTGGCTTCTTATTACAATCAGTGTAGTCAAAAGTGCCTGAAAATATACTGTGTTGTACTTTCAAAACTAAAGTTTTGGACTTTAAATCATCTGCATTTTTTTGCTTTACTAACTTGTTGTATCCCTCATGTATCCTTTATGCCATTTTTTTCAACAGTCAGTATCTGTATAGGTTGAAAGCAATAGCACCCTCAAACCTCATATTTCAACCTCTTTGCTCTGCTCATAGGTATTGGCTATAGAGAAATCTTTTGTACTAGAGCACGTTACTTTGTGAAAATAATTCTCACCATGAATGCACATTATGAATGTAGTAATCAGTGAGTCTCACAATGTCATATTAAAGTCATTTATGAGTTTAAAGTCAAAATGATGATTCCAAGATAGCGAACTGGAATATTTTCTAGTTAGCTCAGCACTGAGATAACCTTGCATTGCATAAAGGCAACAAATACCCAAGATTTGATTATACAATGTATTCCTTTCTTTGCACAGTTACTTTTAGTACAGCCCTTAGTGTTCTTACTACCTGAAATCCAAACTTACCAGGCAAATGCACATTATACAAGGATTGTCTGTGATAAATGGGATCTGTAGAACTTCCCCTTCATTTTCACATTTTGCAACAGATCCTGAGATGGAAATCAGAAAAAAAAATATGTTTTCAAATTGTAATGCACTGGCTCTCTTCAGTATCTAGGTTCCTTATTCTGATTTAAACTCCTGCACAGCTCCTAGACTTCAGTTTTAAATCTCACCTGCTCTAACTAACCAAGAATATCGGAAACAAATGCACAGAGACTATTCAGTTTCAAAGGGGTAGTTTCTATAAGGTCCTGATGAGAGCTGGCAAATGACTAGCCTTTTTATTCTGTACAAAGTCTAGACTTTCCTAGTGTTCCCCATTTACAGCAGAGCTGCTTTTTCTCCTCGCAGATGACCTATGCAATAATGAGTATTTCATTAATAATAGGATACTTCTGTAAATGACCTGATCCAAAGCTTATTGAAATCAGTGGAAAGAATTCCAATTACTTCAGTGGGCTTTGGGTCAGGCCCTTGGTACAATACCAACAACTCAACCCAGCACCTTTTTCTGATCCACAAAGAACAGACTGCCATCAGAGTCGATTTACAAAAGGAGTCAAATTAGAGATATGGTCTCTCTCCCGATTAGTCCTGTCTTATCTCATGTTGGAATCACTTTTTGAAACCTAATATGTCTTGCCTTTACTAGAAATTGACTCAACATTTTCCTCTATGCACCAGGTGTCAGTAAAGTGTGTCCTTCAAGAAAGAAAAAAAAGCAGCAGCCTAGGTCTTCACCTGCCTGCATACATGTAATTATATCCTACTATTATTAACCTTTCCTTCTAAAATGCATTTTTAAAACAAATGAATACAAGGCAAATCTAGTACTTTTAACAACCAATGAGATAAATAATACGACAAACAAAACAACGGCACTTATTTATTATTAGTTATTAGGATTTACTAATGAATTACTCCAAAAGCCTAGAGTGGCCCTGGGAGGTGGGAATATGGTTTGATGTCAAAGAGCTTCTGGGCTTGAGCAGTCCGAGGTTACCCATCATCATTTGTAAATGGGCACCGCTCCTCTTGCAGGTCTACCTGCCCCACTTCCCCGGATCCCCCCCTCCCCGCCCGGGATGCTGAGCGGAGCCCGTCCCCGGGATAACGCATCTGCCAGGCGGGTTTCCCCGGCCCCTGCTGGCCAGGCTTGAAGCGCTGTTGCTTTGCCTAGGCGGGCCACGGCGAAGATCCGCTCTCCGCACGCCTCACCCTGCCCCTGCCCGTGGGGAGTCTCCCGCTTACCTGTCAGGAAGGAGGAAGCCAGAGACATCTGGCCCCACAGGGGGCTAAGCAGGAGCCAGGCGGCGAAGGGGACCGCGGGGGAGCGGAGCAGCGGAGCCAGAGCCCTGCCGCTGGAGAGCCAGAGCATCGTCCCCTGGAGCCGAGCCCCGGCTGCGGCAGCGAGAGGGGCTCCCGGCGTGTGAGGAGCCGGACAGGGAGGGAGGAGGGGTCCTGCTGCTGCCGCCGCTGCCGCCGCTGCTCTGAGTCTCCCCAGGGCGGCGCGGTGTTTCCCCGCCCGAACCTCTCATGCAATATCATTCTCATGTGCACTGGTACTGTATACTATGCACACAAATAGAAAAAACCAAAAAAAAAAAAAAAAAAAAAAAAAAAATAAAAACGGCCATAACAGCATGCTTAGACTGAAAAGAGCAAAACTCCTTTGCTCTTTTCCTCAATACTGATCTAGTTACATACTATCACTTTCCATTTCATCAGTGTCATGCACTATATACACTTCTCTGAGAGAGATCCTACGCTCCCTGAAGCTGCCTATGTGTAACGCAGAATGATCAGTTCCAGAGATGAATCTACAATACCATGTCCATTAGTAATAAGAATTTATTTTTTTACAAACATTTTATGCGGCTTTGATGATCCTGAATAATTGAAAAACGGTGTAGTTTTATTGGGAGGAGCTTTAACAATTTACTTCTCCCAGCCAAATTCCCATAAATGCCTCCTGAATTGTTTATGTAGTTTATTTGAATTAGTTTAATATAGTGATGAACATGTTTTAAACACCTACGACTTAGGCTGAGGTTTTATTTGGTGTATACAGTTTGTAATCTTGTTGCATTAACTGCCTTCACTGAGAAAATGAAGCATGTTATTTCAATGCAACGCCTGGAGTGGGAAGCGTGTTTCATTTTTTCCCCTTTTTTAAACTTCAGTTATTTTCAAGCAGCACTACGATCAAGCTATTTTATCTTCTTACTGGAAACGACTTCGATAGCAAAGAATAATCCTTCTAAAACAAATTAACAGTACAACTTTGATATTAAAGTAACTATCAAACATGTATAAACCTTGTATAAGCAATTCAATAAAACACCATTTGAATATAATGATCTCAAGTCCAAAAGGTTACCTGCACCAAGTATAATTATTAATGCAAATTAATATCACTGCTACTCATGTCTAGACTAGGGCCACTGAGTTGGAGTCACGAGGAGCTCATTCTGTTCCTTGCCTCTGCCGTTGACCTGCTGTTGAGACCTTGACAGTCCCCTCACTTTTGCCTTCGCTTTGGCCACTGCTCCGTCTGTCTGTAGAGTGTACACTTTCTGGGTCCAGTCTCGACTCGATGACAAAGCGTTACCGTCGGAAGCCCAATTGAGCTAGATGCGCTATTTCAGCGTCTCTTCTTTGGCTGTTTGCTCGCCCACAACAACCACAAGTGTCTAGACGGCCCAAGTACGACCACCAGGAAACCTCAGTTGAAACGATTTAAAGTCAGATTATAAACACTACTATTAAACGAATCACATCGCAGAGTATAAAGATTTTTTAAGTTACCACATCTTATTGGCGGGATCCTCCCTTCCCCCGATTCACTCTCCTCACACTCTCTTGTCCTCACTCATTGGGCAAGAACAATTTGCCTCAATCGCATCTCGTCTATGTGGATGGTCCAAGTCTAATGCGAGTGGGCTCTTGACAGGCATCGCTTCCTGATGCTCTATAGGTAGAGCATGCTCTCTAGCGGCTCTGAACTGCTTGCTTATTCTTTAGGTCCTGCATTTATGCAGCAAATTGAGTAAGGTCACAGTTGGGGATGTTTTTCTAGATAGACTTAACAGGTATAAAATTCCTATTTTTCTCTAAAAAATTGGACTATTGGTGAAAATTCACATCTAGGCAGTTTTTAGTCCTTAATTTCCTATGTGCATTGTATCAGTTTATCTTCTTTGATTTGGCCTCAGCAGTCCTACATTTATTGTTACCTAATAGCTTAAAAAGCACTGCATCTACACAGCTCTAAGAAGGCTGGATCCTGAGTAGATCATGTGACAACAACTGTAGCCTCTTTCAGTTGGATTTCGCGGCATATTGTAGACATTTGTTTTAACAGAAACCTAGCGTCACCCAGAGGCCAACTAGGAACAGCATGGATTCACATGAAACCTGCGTGCCAGGAACTACATTGCTCTGGCACTCTGAAAGGCCTTTAGAGCTGCAGGCAGGCCCGGGGTCCCCTTAGGCCCAGGGCCCTTGAAAGGCCCCAGCCCCACCAAAGCGCCCGCACGTTCGTGCCCTTGCCTCTAGGGGCGGGAGGGGCAGACTCTCGAATTCATGTCCAGAAGTAACAGGGCCAGGGGCCCGCCGGCTCGTGTCATGTTGAGAGAGGATAACAACCGACTCTCATTATTATACTTGTAAGATTTACGTAAGAATTACTCAAACAGCTTAGCAGTGGCCTGGGAGGTGGAATAGGTTTAGATGCCAAAGCCTTGTGTTCGGGTTGCCCAGTCCCAGGGTTCCCATCATCGGTTTGTAAGATGGGCACCGCTCCTCTTGCAGGTTACCTGCCCCATTCCGCGGGTACCCGCCCCTCCCGCCGTGCATGCTGAGCGGATTTGCCGTCGCGGAATACGCATCTGCAGGCGGTCCCGCCCCTTTGCATGGCCTATCCGGCTCTGCTGCGATAGCGGCTGTTTGCTTTGCCTAGGCGCGCCACGGCGAAAAGTCAACGCCTCTCCTCACGCCTCAGCCCTCCCAGCTCAGCCCGTCGGGAGCTCTCCCGCTTACTGTCAGCAGGTGATAGCCAGAGACAATTGGCCCACCAGTGGCCTAAGCCAAGCCCGAGCCAGGCGCGCGAAGGGTCGCGACGGAGCGGGTGCCCAGCACGAAACAGAAGCGGAGTCCAGACGCCCTGCTTTCCAGGAGCCGAAGTGGCCACTGGGAACTCCAGGCCTTTACCTGCCCACGTCCCCCCGTGAGGACCCTTGACGCCTCCCACAGCGCTGCCAGAGCAGCCGCGAGCTCCCTTGGCGCTGTCAACCCGCACAGAGCGACCCCCCGGAGCCTGAGGCCGAGGAGGGGTCCTTCTGCCGCCGCATGCCGCCGCTGCTTCTTTAGTCGATCCCCGGGCAGGCGCGGAAAGTTTCCCCGCCCGAGTAGAAACTAAAATTTTTGAGAGCGACACGCCGGGCTGGCAGGGGCGCGGAATCCGCGGCTCAGCGCCTGACAGGGCGAGGTGGACTGGCGCAGCGCCCGAGGGCAGGGAGCGCCGCTGCGCCCCGCCGCCCCGCCCTAGCCCGCGCGCAGCTCCCGCCTCCGCCCCCCGCCTTGCCCGGTTCCGCAGCATCGCCCCGCAGCTCGGGCACAGGGGTCAGAGCTGTCCGGCTCCCGGCCCTGCCTGCACGGGCTGGTGAAGAGTTGTCATCGCCTGCCTCTCTCACCATGGCCTCCCACTTCGCATGGCACGCCTCTTCACTTTGTACTCCCCACTCCTACCTCGCCTGCCCCTCGTTTTGTACCTCCCTTCACCCCCTTTACTCCCGCAACCCTTGCACTTTTGCTTACCCTTCCCTTCCCCTTCTCCCTGTACCCTCCCTTCACCCACCCCTTCCTTTGCCCTCCCGTTCACCCTTCCCCTTTTACCCTCCTTCACCCCTTTCTCATGCAGCGCTCTCCTTGTACTCCTTCCCCCTTCTCCCCACCTTCCCTTTCTACCTCCTCCCGACCCCTCTCCGCCAACTCTACCTATTACTTCGCTATCACCACAGCCTTCCTCTTGACCTCCCTATGCACCCCTTCTCCCGCACTCTCCCTCTGCTACCTCATATCTACCTCTAATTCTCTCCTTTGTACTCCCTTCACCCCTTCTGGCATCTCCCTCCTTGTACCCTCCTCCCACAACCTTGCTTGTCCTCCCTTCGACCGCCTTTCCTGCACTACTCTGCTTGTACCTCCCCTTCACCCTTCTCCCGCATCTCTCCCCTTGTACCCTCCCTTCACCCCCTTCTCCTGCACCTCTCTCCTTGTACCTTCCCTTCACCCCCTTCTCCTGCACCTCTCCTCTTGTACCCTCCCTTCACCCCCTCCCTTGTACCCTCCCTTCACCCCCTTCTCCTGCACCTCTCCCCTTGTACCCTCCCTTCACCCGCACCCCTTCCTTTATACCCTCCCTTCCCGCGCTTCGCCTGCACCTCTCCCCTTGTACGCTCCCTTCACCCCTTCCCCTTGTACCCTCCCTTCTCTCCTTCACCCCTCCCCTTGTACCCTCCCTTCACCAGCACCCCTTCCTTTGTACACTCCCATCACCCCCTTCGCCCCCACCTCTCCCCTTGTACCCTCTCTTCATTGGCACCTTTCCCCTTGTACCCTTCCCAGCCCTCTCCTCCCACACCTCCCGCCTTTCCTTGCACCTCTCCACCTGCAACCCTCCTGATACCCCCTCTCTTCCACCACCCTCCTCTGCGAGCATATCACACCTCGCTTCTCTGCCAGTGTAGACCCCCTGCCCCCCAAGCATCTCGACACCCGCTCCCTTGCCTGAACCCTCTTTACTGGATCCCCCTCCCTTTCCGGGTACAAGGTTTGAGGGTTATTCCCTATGCCTTGCATGTGCATTTGGAGCACTAACGATGGGGTTGCGGAGAGTGGGAGCAGATTTATACTAAAGTGAAATAAAAATAGGAGAAACGGTTTGGTCCCACTGCAAGTGTATATGGAGATTGCTATGGTGAAGGAGGAGGTCAGGTTTGGTTCTGTCAGTTTGATTCATCCTCAGCCCCTTCTCCCTAGTCTGGTTCAGCAGGGTGGGTGTTTGTATGGGTAGGTTCACTTGCTCTCATTGAACAGAAAGCAAGAGATCTGGGAAGAGGAGAGCTGACTTTTTAAAATTCCACAACAGTCATTTATTTACTCAGTCTCTCATGGGAAAAGCTACTCCATGCTGCTGCACCAACCCAGAGAGACTTAGCTCATCAGCAGCAGAGAGGGGAGACGAGAGAGAGTAAGATAGGGAATATTCATTCACACTGCTGTACCCATTGGGATCCTCCCACTGTACTCCCCGCTGCCTGTGCTGCCCCCTCTCTCATTATAGTCGCGACAAAACCTGACAGCCCAATTTCCTGCCACCCACCCATAGCCAGGAGGGCTGGTACTGCACCTTTGCAAACCCAATCGATCTTTTCTGGAGGAAGGCAGCATTAGCAAACACACTTTTGAGAAACGTTTCACCCTGTCCTTCTTTAGTTGAAGAAGATTATTTTAAAAGGAAAGCTGAGTTTTTGATGAGGGCTTTCACTCTTATTTACCAGTTAGACCTTATGTACTCATTTACCCCAAATTAGGAGGGAGGTAAAATATTGCTGTTTTGACTGAGTAGTGTTTTACATTCACTTTGCCGGGGTGTGAGTTACTTTACAAGGGGCAGGGCACTGGCAGATCACTAGGTAGGTTCTCATGATAACTCCTCCATTCCTGAAACTGATCACAGTGCTTTGAGTTCATGAGGATGTTCATCCCATGGCTGTTCTTAATCTGCTTAGCTATTCCTTAACATTTTCCATTGCTATTATAAATATAAACTCAGATGAAGTATTCACATTGACACACACTACAGTATAAATGTATACATACATGTACTGTGTGTAAGACATAGTTTTCTTCTAGGAAGGATCTTGCAACCTATCATAACAACTGTGATGTTTCATTCATGGAAAGGAAACCTCTTAAACATAAATTAGTTTGGTGACATTTTGAAAAAGATCCTTCAGCTTGATATACTTTTTCTTTTCTTTTCTCTGTCTTTTTCCTCTCAAATGGTTCTGAATTTCAATATTATTACTCAAAAGAGAATTTTGAGTAGCAGCAAATCAGGTGCATGACCACAGGCTGCGTGAATAGAAATACTTTCTGTTACCCAGTAAAATGCAAGGTTGTCAGATTTTCATGCTTGTTTTGTTTTTTTTTTAAGAAAAAAAGCAAGAACAATTACTATGGAAGCATGCATCTTTGTTATAAAATGTAAGACAATCTGAAATTGTTCATAGCACAGAATTCATTCCCCACATCCAGGGGAACAGTCTCTTTTCCTTTCACTTTGGAAGGCATGTCAGAGTCTAAAACTGCAGAAGATGGAGACTGTCTAAAAATGTTATTGGTACTCTTACAAGGATCACTATCAAAAACCCCACTATATTCAACAAATAAATATTACTTAAACCCATATCACTTACCCTCAGTCTGAGTCAGATTCACCCTCAAGAGCTATTTAGACAGATAAGCTAATCTAGGTTCCATTATGGGAAAAGCTAATGACAGAGGGTTTTTTTAAGTAACTCTTTTTCCTTCCCTGAAACTGTCCATAATATTTAAAGATTACTCTATATTATGTAACAAAAGTTATCTGTATACAAATATAGTGTATGCAATGTGTGTAAGATATTTCTTAGAAATAGAGGTTTAATAGTTTGCAGAAGTTTAACTGCAGATTGCTGTAGATGCAGCTCCAGAACCACTCTAGATGTTTTCATCAGTCTGAAGGTTTTTCCACTGGACAGATATACAGAAGCTTTTGACAAACCTGCTTTTGCTTTCTATTCATAATCAGCCCCTACCATTCTCCTGCTCCCATTCTAGTACAAGAACAATATTTTAAAGCAGCGGCATTGTAGAAAGTTTATTAAAATATCTTATAGCATATGTACTCCTGATAACTTCTTGAGTGACAGCTACTACTGGCAATTACTTATACGTTTGGTTATGATGGGTCTTGTCTTCCTTGCAGACTAAAAATTCACTGAAAATTAATACTTTCTTGTGTCAGAAATGAATAAAAATAACAGTAATTAAAGCACTCTGCTTTCAGGTTGCATCGAAACATTAGTGGTATTCAAGTAACAGTGAAGAATTTGACTAAAGAGAAAATGTTATCTTATTTCATAAAATTTTGCTGTAGATAGGTAGTAACAGTAGATGAGGTAGCACACTTACCTCACAACTTAACTCATTCTTGTTAAACAGAGCAAGTCCATCTCTGAAAGCATTTAACTTCATATATTTGAAGGAGAGCAGTAATGAAGTAAAATAAATGAACTGGTTGCATAGAATTACCTTCTTTGGCCAAAAACATTTGATCCTATGTGCATCAATAATATAAACAAACAATACAATAATAATAATTAATAATAATCCTGCCTGAAGAACTTTCAGCGTATTAGTTAGGCCTAAATGCCCCTCTCTGGTGAAACAACCTCTGAAACAAGAAAAGGTTGTATAGGAACTCTATGATGTTCACCCTCTTGAATTCACAGTCCTGACTGATGCTCTCCTTTGACTGTTGCGTTTGAGGTTTGCACAAAGTGCACAGGGTGGTGGATCTCCAACTCTTCAGAGACAGAGGATCCATGAGGAAGGGAAGCTGTAACCCTACAGATAGCAACACATCTACACTACTTCCTGAGACCCCCTAGCCTCCCGATAGCATGTTTTTTGGGGAATTCACGCTGCTATTGACTCACTTGATGCACATGTGCCTACCTCCTCTTTAAGTTGTGAGGAATGGAAATAAATGCTGCTAGAAGTAGCATCAGTTGCCAGCTTTCCCAGAGATATTTCCAAAGGTGCCAGATGCTAGCATGCCATGCAGAGTGGCTGCTATTGGGTTAAGGGTCAGCCCAACATGGGAGAGGATATGCCATATTAGCGATGCTCTCTCTGCCCCCTTGTCTTCCTCCATTCAGTGGTACATGGGTCAGACCTTTTCCCCCCACTGATTATCTCATCAGTGGCAAACACCTTGCCCTTTTAACTCCTATTTTGGTATTATAATACATTATGTCACATTTCAAATGCTACTCTCATTTGTATTAGTTTTTGAAGATGCATGACTGTGAGAACAGAATTTTGTGTTTCTAAGTAACATTCAGAAAGTGATACCTTTTAACACAATCAAAGCCTGACAGTAAAAACCAAATTCTGCTATCAGATACACAGAGAACTCATATGTATCTAATGATGTAACCACTTAATTTATAGGGGCAGTAGTACAGTCTCGTCCTAACAAAGAAAACATACATTCAGAAGCACAAATATTTGAAACATGCAGCTTTATGTCTATGGAATGGCCATACAAACTGATGGAATTTTAGGTATTGACATAATATATACATACATCTATCAACTGAATGTTTCATGAGTGATGTTTTCTTTATGATCAGTAAATTGTTAATGGTGTTGGTTATTAGATGGTGTTAATTCAGCTTCAAAGTTAACACCCATCTAAAAGTAACAGATTATTTCTAAAACTATTATTAAATTAAAAAATAATAAGGAAGATCATACTTTCTTAAGTGTGAATCTGGTTAGTCAGCAGACTCAAAAACAAAATGGCTAGAAAAACCTCAATCTTAGATTCTCAGGTATTCTGCAGAATCTCATGGAAAATCCTAATCCCTCAGAATTCATATATTTTTCTTGTGCCCATGGATTTCTATTGTTCTAGCAAGCCTCTTGTGTAGCGGCACTGCTGAAGATCATATAGTGTGCACGATCTTCTATATCAGACATGCAAGTAAAGGAATATCTATTTTCATTGTGTCATTTAAAGGTAACTGCTTTATTTTTATGGTAGTTTTCAAAATAAAGGAGGAAATATATCACTAGAAAAAATCTTTTATAGAAGGCTATGGATACTGACACAATAGGCTGCTTCAGAGTTCTGTTTCACTGCATAACCATGTATCTACAGTCCTTTAAAAAGATAAATAATGTGCAGCAAATGTGATGATGTATAGAGTGAATGCATATGATGCTTTTATAGATATTTTAATTACTAATTTTTTATTAAAGATCAACAGAAATTGTTAACCAGACAAGTTATTTGCTTTAATAAGTATTAAAAGGGAGGGTGATAGATATTTGTTAAGATGTGGATTATTGATTTGTCAGACTCTGTCAAATTCTTATTATTAGTAATCTTTAACCACTAAAATCAAGGCATAGCATTCCAACTTTTTTTGGTGATATTTTCATTGTGGTGGTTCATCAACACATGGCAACGAGGTGTAATAAAGAGTTGTCATGATGTAAACGGTACCAAGCCTTGCAAGATATTGCTCCTTAGCTATTCTGTGGCTCACTGTGTGATTCCACCAGAAGGCAAAGTGATTGTCTAGATCTTCATGGCTGAGCACTACTAATCTGGGCTATGACCCTGCAAAACTTCTGCACATGCTTAACTTAAAACACATGAATAGTGCATTAATTTCAGTGGCAATACTCATGTACTTCAAGTTGAGTGCATGTGTAAGTGTTTGTATGGTCAGGGCCTTACACCATATTTAAGAAGGAACAGCACAGCTTGCATAATTATTTGTCCTCCAAGACAGAAAGCCTATAAACACACAAGTCAGATATTAGGAATGGCAATATACAAAAACCTCTAGGAGAACACTTCAACCTCCCTTGCCACACAATAGCAGATCTTAAGGTGGCCATCTTACAGCAAAAAAACTTCAGGACCAGACTTCAAAGAGAAACTGCTGAGCTTCAGTTCATTTGCAAATTTGACACCATCAGCTCAGGATTAAACGAAGACTGAGAATGGCTAGCCAACTACAAAAGCAGTTTCTCCTCCCTTGGCGTTCACATCTCAACTGCTAGAAAAGGGCCTCACTCTCCCTGACTGAACTAACCTCGTTATCTTCAGACTGATTCTTGCCTGCATATTTCTACCTGCCTCTGGAAATTTTCATTACATGCGTCTGACGAAGTGGGTATTCACCCACGAAAGCTTATGCTTTAGGGTGCCACAGGACTTTTTGTTGCTATAAACGCAGAGAAAGGCCTAAATATATAAAAGAGGAGTTGAAGATGTGGCTCCAACTTCCTTGAAATAATCAGAGAAATAAACTCATATGAGATCCAGTGAATACTCAATGGTTTGTTGAAAACTACGTCAAGACCAAAAATTACACAGAAACTAATCCAATTAATTTAAGTGTGAGTACCAGAAATGAAGATACTTCCAACATCTTAGCCCTGAAAGAGCCTTTGCCAATGCCACTTTCTTGAATAAATATTAATAAGTAATACCAAATAACTTTTTATCCTGGTATTTTCGAACAAGCATTTGGCATTTACACAACATCTCATTCTAAAAATACATAGTGGTATATTAAAAATCATTATGAATACTATTCAATATCCATGGAATATACAGGTATATCTTAAAGTTACATACATGGGTTGATTTAGTTATATTTTACAGGAAACCAAAAAGCAGTTGTCCCCCAAGAGAGTTGCTTGCTGAATTTAATTGTTGAAAGCATTGAAATCATTACCATTTTTAATTATACAAATGCAAAAAAAAAATCTAATAAACCCCCCCTCAACACCTTAAACTAGAAAAGTAATTTTTATTTAGTCAAGGTTGGGGAGGGGGAACCACACCAATATGTAGACAATGGATAGTTGTCCTTTTACATTTCTCACTCACAGAGCCCAGAAAACTGGGTATGATAAGAGAAATGCTGATGCAATCTTAACTAGAAGTGCTAGCGGATGCCATTAAATAGGCCACAGACAAAACAAACGGAATAAGCTGGAGCGTGTTTGTATTTCTTTTTGTTACTTAGCTGTTGTAAATAGTTTGTCTTCCCAGGATAATAAAAGGTGTTGTGTGTAAGTTACATGTGTTTTTGTTAGTTTTACCCTTGAACATCTGGTGGGTCTGATAAAGGGTAAGAGTTAATGAAATCACACACTAAGTGACATGAATGAGATGCTTCTTTGTTCTAAAATTGCAGGACAGACTAACGTCTACATTTTTCCAGATATTAAATTAGCTAATGAATGGCACAGGTGAGGAAAAATCTAGAAACACTTTATAGAATGAAGGATTAAGATATTTTAGATTATTATGGAAGCTTTGTATAATAATGACAGCTTCCTCACACAGTTGGAAATCATTATGGTATAAGAAATAAGGCAAGAAGTTTATTTTGACACAATGTTCCTTCTACTTCCAGGATACAATTTAGCAGCAGTAGCAGCCTTTTTCAACTGCAGAAAGGCAGTAGTTCTTACTCTTGCCAAAGAGAAGTCATATACCATTTTTAAAAGCCTCAGTAGATCAAGTGACTATTTTTCAGGATATATTAAAGTCAGTTTTCACATCTTCATTCAGTAGCTAGTATTTAAAAGAAGAATTTCTACGGGGTCTTTTTGACTGACGGTTGAAGGTATAAAAACTCTTTGAGCGGAGCTGATGCCCCAGTAATAAAATATATTGGATCTGGTTCTCTTCTCATTCATGCCAGATTTACACTGGTCTCCTGATTTGCACCCAAATGAATGGAGGACAAAAAGAGTGGTTATTTTAAGTCATATAATAAAAAGTTGTGGTTTGCTGATATTAACAGGCAAAGACAAAAAAACTGTTGTGTGTTGGAATTGCTGGCAGATGGCAGTGTTGGGAGCCATTGGCTTAGCTCTGTGCAGCCATATGAAAGAGCAGATAGGGAGCTACTTTCACAATTAACCTGAACCACAGTTCTGTTTATAACAATCTAATCCAAATGTGCCAATGTTTTGTTCCTACACGGGTAAAAAAATGCTCTCGATTTATTTTCATGATTTAGTATTTTTTAACTCATCTGACTTTGAAGCCTAGATGCATTCAGTTTTTACTGCCCTTGAAGTAGTATAGTATATGTAATCTTATGCCAGAAACAAAATAAAGACTGTTACAATCCCCCTTACACCCTAATCATGTTGGCCTTTTGGTTTAGATCAAGTCCTGATATGGCCTATTCAGTGACTGTACAATGCATTTACAGGGGGATGAATAGGTCGATCTAATTGGTCTTTTCCATCTCTAAATGCTGTACTTTATGCAATACACGAGTGGATCTCAGACTATGGCAGACAAATTAGAAATTAATGGTTACCTACACTAAAGAAAGGAAAATAGCTAAATTCAACTCCCTTCTCTACTGTTCCTCAAAGCCTAGATCATCCTTTTCTACATAAAAACTTGTGGAAAAGGAAAATGTACTTTAAAAAGTCCGTGTGGTTTGCCTGAGCTGCTTTTCTGCCGCGACATTCCTCAGTCAGGTTGGGATGGAGGCAGGGCTGGCCTTACCATGAGGTGAACTGAGGCGGCTGCCTCAGGTGCCAGACTGTGGGGGGGTGCCACCAGGACCCAGAGTGTAGAGAATTGTGTCTGCTGCTGGTGCATATGTATTCTCTCTGCTCTAGATGCACAGAGATGGTGGAGTGCTGTGCTGGAGGAAGGAGGGCACAAGAGACATAACAGGCAGGCAGGAGGAAAAAGGTGAGAGGGAATAACAGAAAGCAGCAGAAGCTGCAGGGAGAGAGGAGGAGGAGGAGCTTCTTATGTACCTCTCTAGCACCCCTAGGAGCCTGGACTGATTAACACCAGCTCCTCAGGGAGCTTCCTGTTTCCTGCTGCTTCCCTGAACCCACTTGAGGAGAACAGGCAGTCAACTGAAGTAGTAGGAGCCAGTTAGGCCCTAAGACACTGATATCTTCCCTCACTCAGGCCCTGCTACCAGCCTGCTTATTTGTCCCTTCAACTGAGTGTTGAGAGCCACTATAGCTGGCACAGAACAGCAGTCATGAGTGAAAGAAGAAAATGCCCCTCTGGGCAGCATTCAGAAAAAGAAAGAAAGCAAAGGAAGCTTTTCTATCTAAGCAGGAAGGAGCTCTCCTGAGATACATAGACACAAATGTTCACAGGTGAGCCTTCCAGCCCCAGTGAGGATGTGAGTGGTGAGGAGATGCCTGATCTTCCAGTTAGTCAGAGGGCAGGTGACCTGGCAGCTACTGCAGCATCCATATCTCCATCTCAAATGGATGTAACCATGCACATTCCTGAAGAAAAGTGTAGATCAGAGAAGAGTGTGGTGGAGGTGCAGAAAAGCTGCTGCTGAGTTTAGTTCTTAAGTCTAGATGATCCAGGACTGTGGACCCACTTGAGCAGTAGCCTGAGGGACTTCCTTGTAACTGCATGGGCCACAGCAAGTGAAAAACTTCATGTTCCCCAAAGACAATGAAAATAGAAGTTTCCATCCAACACATTACTGGCATGAAATCCCCAATGGTGACAAAGTGGAGAGGCCATGGCTTATGTACTCAAAAACCCAGAATGCTGCATACTGTTTTTGTTGCAAACTCTTCCAGTCTAATGTTCCAGCCACATTGGCTTCTACAGGAACAAAGGACTGGAAAAATCTGGCTAGAAATCTGGCATGCCATGAGAAGGCAGCAAATCACCAGAGAGCATTCCATAGGTGGAAAGAGCTTGAGATGAGACTAAGGTTAAAGGCTACCATAGATGATCAGCATCAAGAGAAGATTGCATCAGAGTCTCTTTACTGGCAAAATGTTCTGAAAAGGCTCATTGCCATTGTGAGAATGCTTGCTACCAAAACCTAGCACTGCATGGCACTTCAGATCAGCTGTATGTGCCAAACAATGGAAACTTCCTTAAAATTGTGGAGCTGATGGCTGAGTTTGATGCTGTACTCCAGGAGCATCTAAGAAGAGTCACCACCCAAGAAATGTACACACACCACTACCTTGGAAAAACAATTTAAAATGAGATCATACAGTTACTGGCAAAAAAGTCAAACAGAAGATTGTGGCAGATCTGAAGTCAGCAAGATATTACTCTGTTATTCTGGACTGCACACCTGACATCAGCCAAATGGAACAAATGACTTTAATGGTGCGTTTTGTAACAACAAAAGAACTAGTGAAAATGTCCCTGCAATGGTGACTGTCAGAGAGCATTTTCTAGAATTTATTGACATTGATGATACTACAGGAGCTGGTATGACAAATGTGCTTCTTAAAAAGCTGGAAGATACAGGAATTGCGATAGCTGACATGAGAGGTCAGGGCTACGATAATGGTGCAACATGAGAGGAAAGAACAGAGGAGTGCAGACACAGATCCGAGAGTTAAACCCTCGAGCTTTTTTTATCCCATGCAGTTCTCATTCATTGAACTTGGTGGTCAGTGATGCAGCATCAGCTTTTAGTGAGGCTGCTGAATTTTTTAATGTCATTCAAAGCATCTATGTATTTTTCTCTGCATCAATTCATCAATGGCAAATTTTGAAGCAACATCTGGGGACATCCTCTCCGACTCTGAAACCACTGAGTGCCACACAATGGGAAAGTCAAGTGGAGGCGATAAAGCCTATCAAACACCAAATTGGGAAGATAGATCATGCCATAGTTGCCATTATGGAGGATAATGTTATGACAGGAACTGTTTGTGGGCTAACGGTGGCATAACTTCAAATTTCTGTGTAGCTTAGTGTTGTGGAATGACATACTGTTTGAAATAAATGTTGTAAGCAAGAGACTCCAAGGTGTTGAGCTTGATATATCTGAAACAGTGGAACAACTGGACAAAGCAAAGTCATACCTACAGTCTTACTGGTCAGGTGAGGGATTTCAAAATGTTCTGAAGAGTGAACAGAAGTTGGCAGAGGAACTTCATACTGAAGCTATTTTCCCACCTATTCAAGAATACAAGAGTCACCATAGAAGAAGACATTTTGATTACGAGGCATGGGATAATCCCATAAGAGACCCCAAACAACAATTCAAAGTTGAATTCTTTAACCAGGTGCTAGATTATGCAATATAATCAACTGAAGAACATTTCATGCAGCTCAAGGAACATAGCAGTATATTTGGGATGTTGTATGATATTCCAAAGCTCCTCACTGCACCTGAAGAAGACCTACATCAGCAATGCAGGGCACTAGAGACAGAGTTGACACATGAGTGATATTGATCTGAGTGATTTAGGTGATGAACTGAAAGCCCTTTCAAGATACATTTCAGCAGGATCAACTCCAAAAGCTGTTCTGAAATATATGTGCACAAATAAGATGACCACCCTCTTTCCAAATGCATTTGTTGCTCTGCGCATACTTCTAACACTTCCTGTAACTGTTGCCAGTGGAGAATGCAGCTTCTCCAAGCTGAAGTTAATAAAAACACATCTACGCTCAACAATGACAGAGGAGAGGCTGGCCAGCCCTGCAGCCATCTCAGTAGAGCATGAGCTGGCCCATACTGTGGACCTTCAGCAGGAAGCAGTTAAAATCTTTGCAACCAAGAAGGCACGGAAAGCATCACTTTGATTATTCAAACAGATGAAAATGCCAGTGTTTACTGTGCAGACAACAAAAGTTACATTTGCTGTTCAGGCATTTGAAAGTTAAGTGCTACTTACAATTTTTGAACAAGGCATTTTAAGTCGTTAGTTCTTCTTTACTGGGGTAGGTAGCAGAGCAGTACCATGAGAGGAGTAGAACAGGAAGAAGGCAGAACTGAGAGCTTTCAAAGTTTTGGCCCAAGCGAGGGGGCATGGGGACATCATTTGAGCTTCCCACCTCAGGTGCCAAAATGTTTTGGGCCGGCCCTGGATCACTAACTATGCTGGAACAGGGCTTGCAATGCCTCTTTAGACTGGAGATCTTCAGGATGCTTTGGCCCAAACCCTAAATTCTTTCCCAAGGGCAAACCTATAAATATATATTTTAAAAATATGGGGGAAAGAGATAAAGAAAAAAGTGATATTAGTAACACATGAATAGGTTAAACTCAAGAGTGACACTTGAGTTATTTGTGATTGATGCAAACAATTAACTAACAAGTTTAAGGATTTATAGACTTTAAAATTTGGTATGTATTTACAAGTGGTATGTGTTATTTATTTCAGATATCTTTAAATATAGACTGAATTCTCAAAGAAAGCACATCAAAGTTCTCTGATTTTTATAAAAGTTTATTTAATGATCAACTTTCTTTAGAAGTGAATTCATATTTTTAATGAAATTAGATTTGAGAACAATAACCTCTCAACTATGTTTCAGTCAGTGTCATAAAGTTCAGTTTGACTTTGGTGTTAATACTTTTTGGTCAAATCCTGAGAATCCTTTAGTCTAATTTGTACAGTTATGGTAATTTTAATAATAAATAACATAGCTGCTATTAAGCAAAACAGTTTTACCACACTGGGAATACTTTAAAAACTGACCACCCAGCTAGCTGACTAAATAATTTTGGCCCCAATTCTGCAAATTGTTACACACCTGGATAACTTTACATATATGAGCAGTCCTAATCAGTTTAACAAGACCAAATCATGTGTGAAAAGGTATTCATGTGTTTGCTGGATCAGGGCCTTAGTGTGAAAAAATGAATAATGTTCATACAGGCACAGAGAGGTTATGGCCAACATTCAAAAGTCCCCACTGACTTTAGGTGCCTCACATGATGAGTGCTCAAGCTGAGACAAATATGGCTTGATTTTTCAAGATACCGAGACTGACAGATATTGCAACTCTACGCTATCTTTGGGGACCATTCTACTAAATTTATGGGCAGTTTAGCTCCTGTAGGAGTTAAAAGTGTGTGTGTTTGCATGGGGGTGGTGTGATTAAAGTGGGTATCCAGAGAGGTACTACCCCTGGTGTGGTTTTCCAGATACTAGGAGACAAAGAAAGGACTTTTGGTAGAAAAGGATGTGCTTGAACTGGCACAACGCCTTCATTTTGATTCAGCAAATGGACATGACAAGGCCCTGACTTTGTTGAAGAGGTAGAAGGGATGTTGGCCTATCAGACTCACCATGTGGAAGATGGGCGATTTCTGACATGTTTAAAATGGGTTTCAATCTGTTTATTTTTTTATATGTATGTTTTCTCTATAATACCCTATGAATCAAAGTGCTTGCTTGGAAGAGCTGTGTGGTATCACTGGTAAAAACACTGTCATTGTCCTCTGAGAGAAAGCAATGCACAAGCTTTGGCCTTTTGGCAGACTGGCTTGCTGGGGACATCACAGTGGATGGTAGCGGTGTGTGCAGCCTAAAAACCCCCAGTTAGAAGGGAGTGGGACAAAGGTCCCTCCCCAGAGACAGGTGATGGCTGGAAACCTGAGACCTGACTGGCCTCTCCTGTAGTGGGCCACGGAGGGGGAAATACAGATAGTTACCCTGAAACTTTGTCAGAATCTCTTAAGAACATAAGAATGACCATACTGAGTCAAACCAAAGGTCCATCTAACCCCGTATCCTGTCTTCCAATAGTGGCCAATGCCAGGTGCCCCAGAGCAAATGAAGAGAACAGGGAATCATCAAGTGGTCCACTCCCCTGTCTCCCATTCCCAGCTTCTGGCAAACAAAGGCTAGAGACACCATCCCTGCCCAACCTGGCTAATAGCCTGTGAGGATTTCAGTTGGAGTTGTAGGTCCATAGTACCTCTGAAAATATGGGCTTAGTTATCTTTAGGATGAGCACCCAAAGCCTGAGGCACACAAGGTCATATAGCAAGTCAATGGCAGCCAGGGACAGAACACAGGTCACCCACCTCATAGTTCAGTGTCTTATTTCCTGGAGCACATTTCCGTCATAAGCACCAAAATTATACACTAAAAAAGTGCAAAATACAGTAGAACAGTGTGGGGGAAAGTTATTGAAAGCCAGATGCACACCAATATAGCGGCTGGGGTCTATAGATTCAGGACAGGGGTTGCATGAAAGCTATGTGAAGCAAAAAGAAATTGAAAATTGTATTTCTTATCCAAGTGATAGATATAATAAGAGAAACTTCTCCGAAGCCCCTTAAAATCTATTAAGCTTTCTGGCATTACAAATCACATGTGGCTCAATCCTTCTGCCTGCTGAAGACCTGCTACAAGATGCTACTTAGTGCCCGCAACATCTATTGACTTCACTTGGATTTGGGTGATCACAGCACTTTGCAAGAGGCAATCAGCACATTGCAAGATTGAGATATTGATCTTTGCTCAGAGGATGTTATCAGTCCCGCTCAGCATACTGCATGTGCGTTCCTTGCAATTCATATTTAATTCCATGTATATTCTTCATTTAGGCCATGTGTTCATCTTTATGTTTTAAAATATAACACAAAATCAAACTATCAAGCATTGAATTGTGAGGATAAGAAGAGAGCCATGTCTGGTTTCATTAGTACAGTGACATGAACATAATCATACTTTCTGAAGATGATCTTTAAGCATCTCACTATTAAACAAAAAACAGAAAACACCTGACTAACCCACTTCCAAATGGTAATTAATTGACTTCTGTAACATTCTGGGAAGTGACAGTACATGCAATACATTGCTCAAACTAGCATTCAGTGAGTACTTACCACTGGCAACTTCTCAATACTCCATTTTTGGATCAGTTCCAGTAGGATGAATAGACAGTACAATTTCCAAAAGACAGGAATTTTTCTGCTGTTCTGAAGCATTCCAAGGATAGCAATCAACCCTCCACTTCATAATTATAGGATTTCAAAATGTGGCCATTTATTTTAAAATAGTCTCCATGGTTTTTAAAGCGATTTCAACAGGATATATGCGGGATAAAATGCACACGTCTTAGGCGGTTCTTTCTGCTGCTGGCCCTAGTGCAGAAAACGATTACGAGAAGACAGAAGAAATAAGCAAGAAAATAGGTATCTGAAAACTATAGTTTAGTCTCTCTATGCAGACAAAAAACATGTGAGGCAAATTAAGTATTTGTTCACACATGTAAGAAATAAAAAGGAATATGGATGCTTAGTAAAGATTTGCTATGTGGACAGAGAGAGAACCCCCCAATACAGCCAGATCAATTCACTTAGGCCCAAATTTTCAAAAGTGGCCCCTAATTGTAGGTCCTTCAGTTTTTGGGTGCCCAGCTTGAGTTGCCTTGGCGGTGATTTTCCATTCATGTCATTTGCAGTTGCAGGTGTTCGGCCAAGTTGTCTCCAGCTCAGCACCTAAAAACTAAATCAACTGTCAGTTTTGAAAATGTCGGCTCTAGCGGATGCAGAACAGATACTAAGCTAGACACAAATATGGTGGTATTTTCCTATTCCTGTCACAAAAGAGAAAATTTGTAAGAACACATAGCAATTCTCTGGGGGATCATACTCAAGAGCACTGTGAATGGTTGCAAAGGGCCACTGTCCAGTGTGATGTAAACTGGCAATAGTGTTTATTATTATTTGCTAAGTACTGACCGCATGGGATGTAAAACAAGTAAATAAGGGCCAAGCTATGACTTTATACCAATGGCTGCTGTATGTCAGACCGGGAGATTCACACAGCAGAACGAGTCCTTGGAGAGCTTTGGATGAATAAGAAGGAATTCTGGCAGTGGCTGGCTGCCAGCTGTTTCCTCAGAGAGGAGTCACATGCTGGAATCGGAGGTTCACCCTTTTCTGAAGTGCAGTATGGACACCCACAGCTTGCTAGGCCAAAAGACATGCAAGCCCATGAGCCTCCAAATTCTACTTCTCCTGCCTACATTTGGTCAGTAGCTACTCAGCTGATGTAAATTGTCATAGCCACAGTGGCTTCAACAAAGCTATGACAATTTATATCAGATGAGGATTTCCCCCCTGAACCCGCACATCTCTCAGCCCCAACTTCTCCACAGAGCCAGCAGCCAGCAACAGTCTGGCCCTATATAACTAAACAATAAATCGGTAGGTATAAGAAATTAAGGTGTGGCAGGGTGCATCTTTTTCTTGTCTTTTTCTTGCTACAACTGCTTTTGCACCATCTTGGTGAGTAAATGACTCCCATTTACCCTACCCACTGAATGCTGAATCAGTGCATGGTATATGATAGTGCCACATACAGTCACTTTCTGACCAATTTACATCCATTGCACAATTTACCCCACCTCTAAGACACTACTGAATTTGGCCCTATAAGTAGCTACAACCAGAGCAAAAGTATTTCAGGCTGTAAAAGATCTGTCTTCCAGCTACAGTTATTGTGGGAGCGCTTGAAGATTTACATGAGCCAGTACAATAAACAGAAAGAAACAAACCCAGAGCTACAATAAAAAGTCAACGATCAGGGTCAGCTCAGAGGCTCTAATCCTGCAAAGATTTAAGCACATGCTTAACTCAGTTCAAAGGGCCCACTCACGTTTAAAATTATGCACATGCATAAATCTTTGCAGGCTAAGGGTTTAAAAGTCTATATTTATGGAAAGGAAATTAAGAAACTATGAAAGTTGTAAACAAAGACTATTTGTACTAGAAACTTGATTTTAGGTTACTCAAGTCCAATCGAGGAACAGAAACAATGACATGTGACGCAAAATCTAACCTACACAGTTCAAAGTTTATATAATTGACTACCCACAATGAACTTGCTTGTGAACAGTGTGTAGGGCCGTGGCTCTCAACCTTTCCAGACTACTGTACTCCTTTCAGGAGTCTGATTTGTCTTCCGTATCCCCCTTGTCTTCCACACCTCACTTAAAAATGACTTGCTTACAAAATCAGACATAAAAATAAAAGTGTCACAGCACACTATTGTTGAATAATTGCTTACTGTCTCATTTTTACCATCTAAGTATACAATAAATCAATTGGAATCTAAATATTGGACTTAAATTTCAGTGTACAGTATATAGAGCAGTATAAATAAGTCATTGTCTATATGAAATTTTAGTTTGTACTGACTTGGCTAGTGTTTTTTATGTAGCCTGTTGTAAAACTAGGCAAATATCTAGATGACTTGATGTAACCCCAGAAGATTGTTGTGTGCCCCCAGAGGCACATGTACCCTTAGTTGAGTACCATTGGTGTAGAAAACAACAAATAGTTGAAGAAATGGTTTGGGCACTCATTTCAATAACTTGAGAAAAATATGAACAATGGACAATCAGGGCCAAAGGCTCCTCCAATTTTGGGTCTCTCCATTTGTGCTTGTCCACTGAGAGACACATAGGGCCTGGCTCTCAAAAATATTCCCGATTAAGTGAGGGTGTGCTCAACATGTCTGGAAATCAGGCCCTCTCAATAAGTCTCTCAAGATGGGAACTCAGCATATGAGGAGCCCAAAATTAGTAGCTGGTTTTGAAAATGTTGGCCTTAATAAACAGAAAGCATGGTTAAATTAATCAGCTCTGTTACTCACTAGGAATTATTTGCTCAGCTCTAATTTTAACTTAGTCCAATAAAAGGTATCAGTTCACTGTCTCCGTAGCTCGCTTACAAAAATACAATGCAGCTACCAATTTTCCTCTGCTGGATGACATACTTGGGCCGCAGCCCTTTAAAGAAAAGCACTATTTTAGAACCCATTTGGTTTTCCATTTATTATTTTTCTGATGCTGGAAGCAATGTTATTTATCAGAGAGAAGAATAGCTGCATTGTATTGCTAGTGTTTAACAAAAATGCTATCTTTGTTTTGCTGCAAACTAGACTACTGCTTTCTTTCAGAGCCTTAAAATACATTTACAAACTGTGGTGGATCAGTGAAATCATCATTTTGTGTTCAATGGGAAACTTTTCTAATAAACATTAGTCAGATGATTGCAAAGGCAAATCCCCATTATAGAAATGTAGTTGACCAGAATAAAAGAATGAAAGCCATTGAGGGGCTTGATGCCTTTATCAGATTAACAATTGAACCATACAAAGAAAGATGAGTTAAATTGGATGAGCTGGTAAAAAACAAAACAAATCATTGGTGTACTTTCATAAAAACAAGCGGTGCCTCCTGTAGCACGTAATAAGCTATAATACTTCAACTCTACTCCATAACCTTATACCTTGTGTTTCTCACCCTTTTTAATAATTTGTAATCATCAATTCTATTTATCTTTAATTAGGAGTTAGTAAGCAAAAATCAAGTTGTAGGTTAAAATTAAAACTGTTGGTTCTCTGGAAGTCCTACCACACGTTATTAGGATCCTAATTTTTCCTGTGATCCCTGGGTGTCTATCTATTCTAATGGCCATGGTATAAAACCAGGAAGGTGAGAGAGTGTGGATGTGACAGAGAGCAAACCCAAATGACAACAGTAAATAATTTAAAATATTTTACAGGAACAATTTATTTGTATTTTTGTGTATATGTGTGGTTGCTTTGGCCACACCCAAGCATTCCATTTTGTGTCTTCCTCTACTGTCCATTGCTGCCAGTCTGAAGACCAGGCAGGCTAGTGTCTTAAGATTTCTTCCCACATACACTGATTCTGGGTCAATTGCCTTGTCCAGATGAGACACTCATTTCCTCCTCTTGTCCTGGGACATCAGTCGTTGCAGTTCTGTGAAGCAGCCAACTAGGGAAAGTTTCAATCTTGCAAGATGATAAATGGGTGAATGCTCTCAGCACCTCCTAGAATCTGTCTATTTTTTCCCTTTTCTCAGCCCTTCCAGTCACAATCCTAGGGCCAGTCACAGTTCTACGGCCAAATGCACAAAAAATCCCAAATAGCTGGACAAAGCACACTCCTGCCCAAATCCCACCCTTCCTCTTCCTGCACAGCAAAACAACACTGATTCCGCCACTAGGACTAGGGGATCCTCCATGGCCACACGCACAC
The DNA here is from genome assembly GCF_003597395.2 of Chelonoidis abingdonii. Taxonomy (NCBI): domain Eukaryota; kingdom Metazoa; phylum Chordata; order Testudines; family Testudinidae; genus Chelonoidis; species Chelonoidis abingdonii. Next base: position 93,627,614 of record NC_133770.1, on the reverse strand, counting down.
CTTAATGTATAATTTCCACAACGAAGTTGCCCAGCCTCCATTAAGCAAGATAAATGCCCAGTCTTTACTACCCTGTAAACAAAGTATCTAGGTAGCTCCTAAACACAGAAGTCAAATATGTTACGAGTATATACTCTTCTTGTTTGTATTGTTACATATTCAGTCCGAGCACATTCAGCTTTGTGTTTTTCAGCAAGAGTTCCTGGTTAAAATTAACAACATAGCAGAGAGAAGTAATTTTATTCAGGCTCCTAGAAAAACAACCCCCCCTTTCCCCACTTGATAATATGTGTAATAAACTGATATTTATGGATCCCAACTGTCTCCACCTCACTCTACCATCAGGGGAAGGATACCTACAATAAACTCCTTTATGTGTCTGGCAATTGATTCTCTTCATGGTTAAAACATGTTGTGGGTATTTTAAGTAACTATTAATTATTGAATGTTTGCCTCTTAATGAATTGGATTAACATCATCAATCGACCCACTTCTCAAGATATTCCCCAGCTAAAATATTACATCTATTAAGGAATACTATAATACTAGTAAATGAATACAATAGCAGTAGGATATTTATTTCATTTCAGATGTTCCAAAACACGTTGTAAACTTTGCCACACCACCTTGGACTCTGATCTCATCAGAACTAGCAAGCTAAATAGGATTAGTCTTAGCTAGTATGTGGATGAACGACCTCTAAGGAAAATTCAGGGAGTTTTAGGGAGTGGTGCTGAGAGTACATTCAATAAGTGGCACTCTTCCCTCTGAATCCACAATGAGTCAGTGTCCCTGAATGTTAGATGGCATTGTGCTCATGGAGGTGCCATCTTTGGCATGGCACATGAAACTGAGGCACTAATAATGGGTGTGTTTATTTAGAAGAACCATGCCAATTTTCAGAATCGAAGGTATCAGCCTGCTGTGCTGACCAAATTCTAAATTGGTCAATTGCATTTTGCTTACCAAACCTTCCTCCTGCAAATATGTTCCTTCCACAGTTTCAGATAAAGAAGATATTTTTCTTAACTTGTCCTATTGGATACTGATGCTGTTGCTGTTCAGTCGGTACCATATTACATCCTGCAAGTGACACAGTTACAGGATTGAGTGAAATAACTTCTATACATTTTATAGATTGTACAAGGCTTTGGAATTTTTCAAGCTAATAGGTTCTAAGTAAAACGTAACCTTCCCCACTGTTAAGCTGCAGCCACTTCTGGGGTGGAATGAAGTAACTGACTAATGGTACACAACAGTATATTTCTACTGTCTTCCTTGATATCCTGTTGTAAATTTTACTTGGGAGAGCTGCACTTTTGAGTGACCCTCATTATTTACGTCAAAGTATAAGTAGGACTAATATTTATGTATAGCTGTGCTATTGTGACATTCACCACCAATGAAAGAGCTGGGGCCTGCTCCTGCTCCAGTCAAAATCAATGGCAAAATACTTACATGAATACAACAGTGCTAGGATTGGGCTCTTAATCAGTTTGCAGTAGTGGCTTCACATCAATGTCTTCCTCTCAGGCTCATGGATCAGCCAATAGCATACATAATCAGAACAAAGGTTGTAGCTTATATTCTGTTAGTTGAATATAGTATCAGTCAGTACCCAGCTGAGCAGCTTCTGTGGGTTGTGTTTTGAGAAGGATGGTCTGGACTGGTTATTCCTGTTAAGGAAACATCCATTTCTCTAGCCTGCTCCAGACGATGAATTACAAGCTCTTACCAGACATTGTTATTTCTGTAATTTTCCTCTGGACTCTTAATTGTTTTTCCAAAAGCAAGTGCTATGGCCTTCCAAAGAAAGATTTTATAATGAAAATGTAGCACTACAGTAGTGCTGACAGGCACTTCAGAAATACATTGTAGTTGCACTATACCAAGTCTTAAATATTACAGACAAGGAGCCAGATAAATAAGTTAGATTAACTTTAAAACAGGAACTTGGTGCAGACTGGCTGTTTCCCATGAGGAAAACGCTGTTTTGGCAGACTGAAGAGGAACACAGCTATTGCCATACTGGATCAGACCAGTGATCCCTCTAGCTCCATAGCTTTTCTTAGACAGTAGTCAATACCAGCTGCTTTAGAGGAAGACGTAAGAAGTCCTGTAATAGGCAGTTATGAAATAAGCTGCCTAGAGGTAAAGTTTGTTCCTAACCCCTGTTAGCATTTGACTTATGCCCTGAAGCGTGAGGGTTTATATCCCTTCCAGGACTCTTAGTTATTTATTTAGTCCTTATTATGATAACTGGTTAATTTTTTCAACCCTTCTTCCACCTTTTTTAATAACTGGGTTTTAGACTGAAACTTTAAATGTAGAGTGTGTGTGTGTATATATATATATACAGAGAGAGAGAGAGAAAGAAAGAGAATGCTAATGTAGTCACAAGCAGTGACGATGAAGGAAATTTCAAACTGTAACAATGACTGAGTCTAACTACTAGTGTGTTATATTGCCCATCCAGATTCCTACAACACTGAAACATCTGGGCAATACCACAGTATTTGATAACAGGTAAAGAGTTAGGACAGATCTCTGCTTTTTGCACTTCTTTTGTGCTCCTGACCTGAGCAGATGTACAGACTATGGTGGCCAAGACATGTTGCCAGAGGATACCAAGTCAAATCACTTAACTGTGTTATGTTTCTGCTCTGTGACTAATTAAAATCACTTGTTCTACATTTAATGCTAATAAAACTGCTAGATATCTGTACTGTGATCTGCTGGTCACAGTTAAGACATATGGGTACACAGGACATCAGCAAAGCAGATATACCAAGATCCCAAAATAAATAATCTTTCAGAACATTATTTTTAATCCTGTGTTTGATATTTCAGGTTCTAAACTTCCTTTCATCTGGAAAAATGTGGAGTTAGGGGGTTGGTATAGAAATTCCTGACATTTTTTATTACATAAAATTGCAAGAACTGTAGAGAAGTGGTTTCAGACTCTAAACCAAACGATGTTTTTCAAACTTTATATGAATCATAGAACCATAGGGTTAGAAGGGACCACAAGGGTTATCTAGTCTCACCTTCGGCCAATGGCCATCCTGTCTTTAATTCATGATCCACAGCAGCGTCTGAATGGCCTGTTTTCATAAAATGGATGCATCTGAAGACAGGGCAGCTTTAGATCACATTTGCTAATCATCAGGGCCGGTGCAATCATTTAGGCAACCAAGGCGGTCGACTAGGGCACTAGGATTTGGGAGGTGGCATTTTCTTCGGCAGCGACCGTGGCAGCCGCTTATTTGGCTGCCCCGGTTGCCGCCGGCATTTAGGCGGAGGGAGCTGGGGCAGGGGAGCACAGGGAGGGCCGCCTGCAGCAAATAAGAGCGGGGAGTGGCACACAGGGAAACTGAAGTGAAGCAACGACAGTGTGCTCGGGGAGGAGGCAGAGCAGGAATGAGCTGCTTCACTTCTCCCGCCTCCCAGGCTTGCCACACCAATCAGCTTGCTCGGGGTGGAGGTGGAGCAGGGGTGAGCTGGGGCGGGGGGGTGCCTCAGGGTGGAGGATGGGGAGCTGCCGCAGGGGGGGCGCCTCAGGGCAGAGGTGGGGAGCTGCTGCTGGGGGAAGCCTCAGGACGGGGGCTCAGGGACGGGGGAGGGCGCAAGGTGGAAGTTTCGCCTAGGGCACGAAACATCCTTGCACTGGGCCTGCTAATTATACGGTCAATCCTGCCGTCTGTGAGATGCTGACCACCCCAAATCTTTCACTGTTTCCAACACAAATTGAGGGCACTCAGTAAACTTGTCACATCATGATTCATATGAATAAACATGATCCAAGCTTTGCAGAATTAAGGATCTCAAGGATTGCAAAGGCATTAAGTCCACTCTAGCACGCATGTGAAAACAATGTGTAAATATTGGAAGGATGCTGTGTTACAGGTTAGCCAGTGTACAGAAAGTTTTGTGTCAAAAAGTAATTGTATACAAAGCAACAGCAAACTCAAGACTAATTTCAGACAAAGCAATAACAGAAGTTTGGCCCAGAACTGTGCATATATTGTGCAAATACCTTTGAAGCTTGTTTTTTTTTTTTTGTTTCTTTTTTAAATATAGACTTTGTAAACAGGATATTTTGATAAGGAAATATTTATTAAGCATGATGCATAGACTGTAATTTTTTTTCTACCAAAAGGATTTCACATGGAAATTACAATCTCTGCTCAGCATACCTTAGTTCATGGCAGTAAATTACTTTTCATATGTCGTACAAGTATAAGAACATTCAGATATACCTCTAATACAGTCTGTACAGTAAATGTTGAAGAGGAGAAAACACATTCTATTTTTAAAGTGAAATCCAGTTCCTTGAAATATAGAAATGTTGTTGTTATTTGTCTTAGCTGAATACTATTTGGACAGACGAATCAATGTGGGACTAGGCAAACCACAAGGGTCTGTTGGTTTGAATTCAGGATTGTATTCAAACCCCAAAAGATAAATGAGCCCAAGTTTTCAGAAACTGAACTGGATTTTGGTCATTAGATAAGTAATCCTATTAGCGTGTTGTTCTAAAAATGCAAGGGGGGGAGTGGGAGGAGGAAGAAAAAGCCCTTGGGAAAATATTGATCAGCAAATAAATTTTACGAAACATGCAACTGTTCAAAGAAAATCAAATCTATATTTCATTTCATATTATGATTTATTTTAGAAAACACATTTAGAAGTGCTGTAGCTATGAACAATAAAAATAGTTGGTACCGCTGATAGGATGGTATGAAAAAGTCACAATCCACTCACTAATTCTACATTTAGATGTCTAAAACTGATTTTAACAAAATGATTGCTTAAACTTTGCTTTGCTCTAACAACCACATAAAAAATAATATTCTCTTTAAATAACTTGATGAAGCATAGACACTCTGCATATTAAAGTTTGGTTGAATGAAAATAAGCAGCTTTATATGAGTATTCCTTTTATAGTATAAATAACTAGGATTCTAGATAAGAAAATTGTATTTACATCCCAACCTCATTTTGCAGTAATGTGATCTACTTATTAGCAAGAGACCTGACAGAGTATTGGCGCAAAGTTCTGTCCATTATAAAATGACATGGCCAGTAATATCTTTCTTTGCCTCAGAAACATTGATGTTGAGAAGTGAACATTTGGTCCCCTGAAATTAGAAATGCTTCCTTCATATTTTTGGCTTGGATAACTTTTTTTTTTTAAAGTATCTTCTAATTTCACCTTGATTTTTTTCCCCAGTCACAAAGATCAGATTTAAAAGAAAAAAATTCATACTAAGTCTGAGCATTGCTGAGAGCTTCTTCATACTATTTCCTGTTGCACTGGTCTATAAACCACTAAATTGCTGTGACTTATTTCCTCTGAATTACCTGGATTATTTGGCCACGGGAAAAACAAATGGCTTTTGTACTCAGTGCAAATATCTCTACTTTAAATCCTGATGATACTATTGAATGGCATAACATCACATTAAAAAGAGACCATAAAATACTACTATGCACAATTTTCTCTTTCTTTGTTTTATAACCAATATGTTTTTTCTTCTTCAACAGTGTTATGGGTTGACTCTCCATAGAGCCTTCTCCTCCCACAGTATGGAGTAAAACAGGCAAATAGGAGCAACACCAACATAAACATGTTTCACTGATGTCAAATAAATGCAATGTAAATACAAGCATTTCACATAACTGACCCGAACCTCTACTCATTGCTTACCCATAATTCCCAATGAAATCAACGGCAGTTTTGGATGATTGGATCAGATCTAATAATGATAATTACAGTGTAATATTTCCCACTAAAGCCCCATGGTTTTCTTTCCCACATATAGTATATACGTATCTAATAGTACAGGATTCTTTGGCTCAGGATTCTACAGTGTAGTGGTACTTCTATGGTACAACGAAGAGATTTTTTAATAGTAATTGCAGTTGAGTTCTCTAGGTTACCTAGCAGCCACTGAGAGCATAGAAGAAGATTTGAAATCTGTGGTTAAAGTTTAAGCCTAATAGCTAAAGTAATTGATCAGTTCCCCATGGATTTTCTTTGGTCACTGAGGTGTGTATGGAGACTACAGGAGATTGTTTTATTGTGGGATTTTAGCAGAGCACTGCAGTCTCCTTACAATGGGTCACATACTGCTCTCCTGGGGGAAAACATGTGGGAGGGACAGAGAGGGAAGAACACTCCAGCAGGGGGAATCTTTCCAGGCCAGAGAGGTGGAGTTTCTCCCCCAGAGAGGTTTTTGGCCCCCATGAGTTGCAGCTCCCTGACAGCTGCCAGGGTACAGGGCCATCTGGATGGAAGCCCTGCAGCTTCACTCCAGATCCAGGACCACCTGCTCCCTGGCTGCTTCGCTCCATTTAAAAAGTCAGCGAAAAAAGACAACTCTGTAGAATTGCAGGGATATAAACGTTATTGACACTCCTGATGGAGCAACACCATGGAACTGCATGGGAGGCTAACGGGCAATGCACAATTGGTAAAGGAAGGAGGAAATGATTTTTGGAGAAGGGCCAGGGGTTGATAGTAGATTTCGTGCTTATGAAAGTTACTGGACTGGAAGTCCTGGAGAATAAACTTCCCTCTTTATCCATGGAACAGATACATGGCAGACAGTCGTAATATAAATTTGCAATTGTCACCCCATTGCCAGCAGATTTCACGGCTGAGCTGGAGGAATCTCTTCTATGGGTGAGAAGTTAGAACAGTGAATCTCTATGCTGCCTTAGGCTATGGCTACACTATGGCCTTTTCAGTGGCACAGCTGTACCGCTGCAGCTGTGCTGCCGTAAGATCTCCTATGTAGCTGCTCTATGCTGGCAGGACAGAGCTCTCCATTCAGCATAATTAAACCACCCCCAATGAGCGGCAGTAGGTATGTCAGCAGGAGATGCTCTCCCGCCAACATAGTGCTGTCCACACCAGCCTTTCTGCCAGTGAAACTTATGTCAGTCAAGGGTGTGAAAAAATATACCCTGACTCATAGGTGCCGACTCCGGGGGTGCTCTGGAGCTGGAGCATCCACAGGGAAAAATTAGTGAGTGCTCTGCACCCACCAGCAGCCAAGCTCTCCTACCCCCTGCCTCACCTCCTACTCCGCCTCTCCCCCTGAGCGCCCCGCATCCCCGCTCCTCTGCCTACCTCCCAGCGCTTCCCACCCGACCACCGCCAAACAGCTGTTTGGCAGTGTAGCAAGCTCCAGGAGGGAACGGGAGGAGCGGGAACGTGGTGCACTCAGGGGAGGAGGCAGAGAAGAGGTGGGGCTGGGGTGGGGATTTGGGGAAGGAGTCAGAATAGAGCTAGGGGGCGGAGTTGGGATGGGGACTTTGGAGAAGGGGTTGGAATGGGGGCGGGGCATGGCCTCATGGAAGGGGTGGAGTCAGGGCAGGGCCAAGGGCAGAGGGGGGGTTGAACACCGGTGGGAGCAGAACACAGTGCCTATGCCCTGACCAACAAAAGTTTTACCAACAAAAGTGTTAGCGTAGATATAGCCCAAGTCTTTGGTGTCTCTGCTGAGATAGACAACACAGGTGCCAAGTTTGATGACAGCTTTTGCAATGCGTACACTTGTCCACTAGCAAATAAGCTGAGATCAACAATTCATTTCATATATGCTGCCAAATGGGCTAGAAATTGTACTTTTGTATGATCCACCATGAGGCCAAACCAAAAGGAAAGAGATGTTGGCTGCATATCTTCCACACTTGGAGCCAGGTCTCAATTATTTTCAGACCCTTCCATACATCTTTACATTGACACTGCATTCATGTTACTCTCTCAGCAATTCATTTATGCTCCGGACATTTCAAAAATCTAGGCCAAGATTTTCAAAGGTGATTTTGGGTGCCTCTATTTTGAGGTTTCCTATTTGTAGACACTTTAACAGGACCTGATTTTCAAAGGGGTCAAACTTCCTGAAAATCAGATCCCCTTTGAACTGTCTCAGATTGGGTTAGCAAAACTGAATGCACTCATAATCACTAGTCACATCTGAAAATCTTGTCCCTAGCCAGAACAGACTGATTCATAAGAATAACATGTATCAGTGTACTTAATGTGTCAGTAAAAAACACAATCAGAAGATCCATGTGTCAGTGAGCTTAGGGCAATTACAATGTAAACTTTATTCACATGACTTATGTAACAGGAAAAGGGAAGGAGACATTTTGCCCTTGACATAGCCATATTTTACGCTGTATCTCTTGAGAGCAGATGTATAAATCAGGGAGGAGGCGGAGAGAGAAGTCTTGGCAGATTATCTGCCTTACTTCTTGTGGTGAATTCACCTGTGTGAAAATTGTGATTGGTTTGCAGAAGAGGGAAGGAAATAGCTATTTTTTGTCCAAACTGTGACACTATGAGAGAATGGTATTGTAATCGCAAAGGAAGAAACATACCATGAAACAAAGTTTGCTTTTAACTGTGTGTAAATAGTCTTTGATCAGACAACAGGATCTTTATGACGGGCTGCTATTGCAGATTAATAAACATTTGCTACAACAGTTTCATAAGTAGTTAGGCTTTATCCACAGAATGGATGCTAAGACAAGTAGTTGGCAAGGAAATCTAATCAATTGGATTGGTACAGCTGCATTGTAAATGCTTTTGACATAAGATAGAAAAATCCTCGAGAATCTTCTTCAGATTTTCATGGCTTTTCTGCTTCCTCTAGTGCACCCTGCGGAAAATCTAAAGGAGAGAAAGATAAATGAGGATGCTTAAAAATTGGATTATACTTGGCAAGCATACACAATACATTGTTGATTTCACCACAGTTTGGAAAAGTCTTAGTTATACTAGAGGAAATAATTTACTGCATACAAAAAACTCTGTGCTAAAAGAATGTTACAGTTGCAAAAGCAAGCACTCAAAAGTTAGGAAATACCAGAATTAAGGTTGCCTGTGCAAATTAATTCAGCCTTGTTGTGCATATGCATTATGATACAGTCTTAAATTTACATGATCACATACCACTTTGTCCATAGGAAAAAATGGCACAGGACACACATGTAAAGTAGATATAAAATGCTACAATTGGTAGCATTTTATCACCAATTTGCCCAGGTATAAATGCTTATACAAGCTGCAAAGCAGTGGAGAATCAGGCATTTTGTTTATTAATAGAATGCAACTTTTAAAATGGCTATATGTATATTCAAGGCTGACACTTTGCAAAAACTGATGTAGCAAACTACTAGTCTTGGAGAAATTTCATTTATGAAGCCTTGTTGATGTTTTTGTTTTAAAACATCAAAAGTACAACAGGAGGCGTATCAGATTTGAATTTGCTCTAAATCAACACCACAGCAAACCCGAAGGAAATCCGAAATCTGGGAGTAAGTGGTCTAAAATTTCCAGACTGAAGTAAATGTGGAAAAAGAGAACAGTGAATAACCAAATTAAAGCCTATCTAAACACAAACTTGCATGATTTAATTAAACTGGTTTAGTTAAACCACAGCAAATCGGTGTGGGTTTCCTTTTATTTCAGCTTCAAAGTAGCTTATTGTGTTCTAACTTAAAACCAAACTAAACCTGGTTCAAGCCAAAATAAAATCAATAAATAATTATAATAATGCCTATCTCTTATATAGCACCCTTCATCCATACAGCCGAAGCACTTTACAAAGGAGCTGAGTATCACTAACCCCATGCAATGGTCAGGGAAACTGAGGCACAAAGAAGTTAAATGATTTGCCCATGAGGCCAGAGTCAGGAACATAACCCAAGCTTTGCTTTGTCCACTATGTCACACTGCCTCCATAACTATGTCCACACAACCTTTCTCACCTGTTTAACTAAACTGGTTTAAAATTACACACCTTCAATTTAATTGGTGTAACTCTGTGCATAGACAAGCCCTCAGAGTTTCATTTTTTTAGGTTGGCTATGTCTTTTGGTACTAGGGGATTTTGACATGTCAATGAATGGCTGGGTGTGAGGACAAAAAATTGAACAAACTTTACTGAGAGCCTTGAGATTGAAGCTGCAAAATGCCTGAAAGGCAAACAGAGAGCAAGAGCTCGGGGATAAGACCATGGTGACACAAAAGACCAAAGCTGTGGCTTCTCAGCAAGAGCTTTAATTCCCCAAGGAGCTGTGAGGTTTCCCCTCACCAAATTGCCTATTGTTTAAGAGGACAATTAAAAATACCATGTTGAGAGCTGATCAGGGTTTACAAAGCTCATCTATGGCATGATAGCGCCTTTGTTCAAAACTGTTAGCGTGTAGCACATCCTGGAGACACACAGGGACCAGCATTAGGCTCTGTCCTAGGTAATGCCCTCATTAATGATTTAGAAGAGGAAGTGAGCAGCAGTTTAATTATATGCGCAGATTATCAAAAACTGAGATTAGCTGCAGATACTGGGGAGGAGACAGAAATACTGCAATGAAGCCCAGAGAGATTAACAAGAGGGACAGAAAAAAAAAGTCAGATTTAAATTGAAAGACATTTGGGGAATAAACAATCTGAAACACACATGCTTCTGGGAGACAGAGATGCAGCAGCTGAAAGAGACCTTGAGGTAATAGATCACAGCAAATGAAACAAAAGTTTGCAACATGATTTTAGGCCAAAAAGCCCAATGCAGAGGCATCGCGTCATGGAGCAGGCAGTTAACAGACTGTTTATGGATGGCTCTGCTATGATCACATCTGAAATATTGTGTTCAGCTTCAGAAAGATATCAAAAAATTGGCCTGATCCAAAGTCCATTGAAATCAATGGGAAGACTCCAGGGACTTCAGTGGGCTTTAGACCAGGCCCTCAAAGAACAACAAATATGACCTGGTGACTGAAAATACAGCTTTGGAACAATCTTACAGAACCTAAATATGCATCTAGTAGATTAGCTCAGAAACAACAAAAGGGTGGATATGGAGCTAGATAGTCTATATCTGAAGGGCATAAATAGCAGAGAGAGAGTAATTATGTTGGGACAGGAGGGTATAGGTAGTAGTAGAGTCATGCAATTAAGAAATGGAACATTTAGCTAACTATCAGAAAACACTTCTTGACAGTGAGATATTGTAGCCTTCAGAATAGTTCCCCAAGGGAAAAGAATCATCACTGAGACATTTTAAATTAGATTGGACAGAAAACCTAAACACCTAAGTTTTCAAATGAGAATAACAACTGTGGATGCCCAACTTAAGACACCTTAAAAGTGCCCGATTTTTCAGAAAGTGCTGAGCACCTATCCTCTGAAAAATTAGGTTCCTCTAATAGGTCTCTATTTCAGCACCCAGAATTCGAGTCCTGCAAAATCATTAGATACTTCTAAAGATGCCGGCCAGAAAATGTCTGAATGTAGGGGACAGGTCTACTGGCAGGGAGATGAACTGAATGACTTAATGCATCTTTTTCTTTGTGACTTGACTGATTCTGTTCACTGATTCTGTGCTAAAAATGGAAAATTAATCGTTTTTTGAGATATAAAGTAATGCCCAAGAGTCTCAATAACTACGTGTATTTTCATGACATTGATTTCTTCATGTTGTTATTTCTAAAATCGGCCATGATAAAAATAGCATTAATGATAAACAATGTAAATTCCTGAAATATATAGTAGATTATCCCAGACAAAGGTGCTAGCCTTTTCTGATATAATTATAGGTTTGCAGAACAAAGGAAATTCAGTGGGCACAATTTATCTTGATTTCACATACCTTTTTGACACAGCACCAAATACAAATTTAAAGAACTTAGATGCTGTCTGACTAAAAGTATCATGGAATAAGTAAATTATGGGTGATGTGCATTTATGTATGAGGTGTAAATGATGTCTGGTATTAAATTGTGCAACGATCTCATAGAACGATGCATAAAGATGTGTCCTTCAACAATGAGTCTTGCAAGCTATGACCTACACTTTTCTATGTGCAGTATTAATTAACATGCACATTGATTAAATCGGCATATGATAAATTATGGTACAATGGATAATTAATATCTGGGAGGTTAATCATCAGCATGGTCTGGCAAGCTTATGCAGAAACACAAATAAATATGTTGTAAGATTTAAAATACTGATTCTCTAGTTCATTTAGAAAGAGTCCCCCACCTGGATCAAGTCTTTTTCCACCCTCCCAGTCCCCCCACTGCATGGTTCTCAAAATGTTTCATTTTGCAGACTACCAAGAAAGCATCCGTGGACCACCAATCTCCCACAAAAACAGTCTGCAAACATTGTCATGGATAAATTTACATTAACTCACCTATAAAGATTAACAATCTACATAGCTACGGACTGGAAAACCCTTACTTAGAAAACAGGAATGATGCAATTCACCCCTGTGCTGTGCCAGCACTAAATCCTCAAAATAGCACTTAACCATGGGAGTGATTTAAGTCAGAGCATAGACCATGTACTGGTGATTTTCACCTTAAAGGAGTATGCTGGGAGTTCCAATTATCAAAAACTGAATATAATAGTGTCTAAGAGATGCCATCATCAACTGCTCAATGACAGTCCTGAAAACCATTTTTTGCATTTGACAACTAGAAAATGTCCCCACAATGTTCACACTGTTCTCTAGATCAGGAGCACGCAACCTTTTTGGAAATTGTATGGAGGACCAGTTAGGAGAGGGGGTTGTGGCCCACCCCTCAGCCCCTATACAACCTCCCCCTGGGACTCCTTCCCCATCCAACCCCCCCGTTCCCTGATGGCCACCCCCGGGATCCCTGCCCCATCCAACCACCCCTTCTCCTTGTCCCCTGACTGCCTCCAGGACCCCTACCCCTAACTGCCCCCTGCCACTCCATCCAACCCCATCTCTCATTCCTGACTGCCCCCCCGGAACCCTGACCCCATTCAACCCCCTTGTTCCCCGCCCTCTAATTGCCCCAATCCCTATCCACACCCCCGCCCCTAACCACCCTCCGAATTCCCCTGCCCTCTATCCAAACCCCCCGCTAACAGCCCCTTTACTGTGCTGCCTGGAGCACCGGTGGCTGGCGGTGCTACAGCCGCGTCACCTGGCTGGAGCCAGCCATGCTGTCACCACTGCGCAGTACAGAGCACTGGGTCAGGCTGGGCTCTGCAGCTGCGCTGCCCCAGGAGCTCACAGCCCCACTGCCCAGAGCACTGCGCCGGCAGTGGGGCGAGCTGAGGCTGCGGAGGAGGGGGAACAGCGGGGTGGGGTCCAGGGCTAGCCTCCCGGGCCAGGAGCTCAGGTGCTGGGCAGGAGGGTCCCACGGGCTGTATGTTCTAGATATTTCATATACAAGCAAGTATTCAGAATACTGTAGTTATGTTTAATTCACTGTCAACTGAAAGATTGTTAAAAGTGGTCATCGATTACAGAGATATCATTTGTAATAACAATAAATCCATTCTTAGAATATGGAGTGCAGTTTTCAGTCCCTCATTACAAAAAGACTGAAACACAAGAGAAAATTCAAAGAAGGGCAAACAAAATGAGAAAAGTGCTCCAGGATATCAGAGAGACTAGGTGGGTGAGGTCCAACAAAAGATATTACCTTACTCACCTTGTCTCTTGAAAAGTGCTACAAGACATCTGAAGGATACTTGATAGAATTATTTATATGACTGGTGGGAAAAAAGCCATTTTAAACAAATTACAAATACTTGAGGGATATTGCAGAGGGGAGAGGAAAGGACTGTGTTCTGCAATCATAAATTGGTCAAACAAGGCATAATGGTGCACCAAGTTAAGATAGAAACATTCAGGTTAGACATGAGACAACATTTAAGAGTCATGACAATTAGGCAATGGAATAAACTGACTAGTGAGACAGCTGAGTCATCTACATTAGGGGTTTTCCAAAGATTCATTAGATGAAATTCTAGTGGAATTATCATAGAAAATGCAGAGGCGTTGGATTGGATGACCTGAGGGGCCTTCTCCAAACCTATCATCTATGCTGTTATGATTCATTCCAAGCAGAATATTTTGGACTCTCATGAATTACTGGCTGAGTATCCTGGATACTCACGTACATTAGTTTGCTCGTAGCATGCATAAAACTTAGCCAAAAGCTGGTTTGGAAGTGCTTGATCTACAATATTCAATACTTCTCAACCTCTGTTTCGTATGGTGACTCAGAGGCAGGACTGTTATAACAAGAGAACAAAAAGCTATTTTGGTTTTAGATTAGGTTATAGAAAGGAGACACCACTTCTCCCACACAAAAGGGGAGGGAACACACAATTTCATGGACAGTTTATATACTGCTATTCCTATACCATAGATGAATAGCCTCCAAATAAACCAAAGTTTTAAAGTCACTGCTTAACATAAAATATGTAAAAGGAGGAAAAGGGAAAATGTACCAAATGACCAAAGATATAATAGTTATTTTTGCTTCTTTGTTAGCAAGATAAGATTTAGACTTTTCCCAGCACCTTTCAGCCATGCTTGAAATCATCATGATAATTTCCTTCTAAGAACTCCATCCATCTATTGTTCATAATTTTCATTATCATTATAAAACCATGTGAGTAAAAAATGCAGCTTCCCTTTCCTTAACATGTAATCTTTCTCCCATGGACATGTGCCAAAATGGCGTTTCAGCAAGCCTAAAAAAGTAACAATAATTTGTTAATCCCAAGAAAACTGTGACTGAGTAGCATGAAGTGCCTAGGGGATTGATATAAATTCATGATTTTTACTGTCGTTATGAAGATAGATCATGGTGATGGATAAGACCAAGCTATTTACAAATTGTTTCCTTTACTTCTTTAAGGGAAACATCTCTAGAAATAGGACTTAGATCTGTGTTCAATACCATATTATGTGGAAGAGCTAATTAAGAGTGAACACCCTCTTTGAGTCACTGATTGATTATAATATTAATTTATAGATATATGTGTGTGTTTTGCATTTGAAAGGGACATGGTACTGGATGAAGGAGAAGGAAGGCAAGACTGCCACATTCACAAAAGAACTATATAATTCAATGAGTTTGTTTTACTTTTGGTTTGGGAAGTGGTAGGAATGAGAGCAAGCTGTTCATTCATCACATTTCTGTCTGTTTTAGGGGACTGGATAGACCATAGTATGGATAACGGGATACAGTGTTTTTCATCTCTTGGTCACTGATTTGAATGCCACTACTATGGTAGCTGCAGCTGATAGTCATGAATATTTGATATTTGTAGTGTTGTTGTTTCTATCTGTGCTGATCCCAAGATATAAGAGCGACAAGGTGGGTGAGGTAATACATTTTATTGGCCAACTTCTGTGGGTGACAGACAAGCTTTTGAGCTTGCACAGAGCTCTTCTTCAGGTCTGGGAAAGATTCTCAGAGTGACAAAGCTTTCAACACAAGATGGAATATATTGTTTAGCATAAGGAGTTAGCACATATTGCAAGAGAACATTCAAGGTGAAATGGCCAGTTAACACCTTTGCAGTTGTAGGACAAAGGAGGGTTAAGGGGTTACAGACTGTTAAAATGAGCCATAAAGCCAGTGTCTTTACTGAGTCCATGATTTTTAGTAGTTATGAAGGTAAGCTCCCAGGCTCATATTTTGAAGCTGTTGTGCATGTTTCCTTTGAGGATGAGGACTGAGTGGTCAGATATGGAGTGACTGTTTTGTGAAATGCGTTTCGTAACTTTATAATAAGTCAAGCTTTGTCCTACAACTGCAGAGGTGTTGACTGCCCACTTCACCTTGAATGGTGTCAGCAATGAGGGCCTGCAACTTGCCTGCTCAGTTGCCAGACAGCCAATGAGTGCAGTTGTGCCACAACAGAACCACCAAATTAGAGAGATTAATTTTATGACAAAATGCCAATTTCCAAGAGATTGCTGAACTGCTTACTTAATGCTCCAGTAGAGGATCTACATTTTAAACAGAATGACAAATTCATTTCTTTTTTGTTAGCAGTAAGACTTTGTATTATACATTATTGGAAAAACGTGACTTCTTCTGGAATTGTGGCATAACAAAATCGATAATGTTCTTGGAATGGAAAAACATTCCCACCAAGTACATACACAAGAAACACCAAAAAGATGACAGGTATTTACAAATTTGGTCATCCTTTTCAGCATACTCAGAGGATGCTCTGTTTAAAATGAAGATCCTTTACTGGAAGAATTAAATGTATCATGAATATCCTTATTCTGTTCTCCCTGACTAACTGATGTTCCACTGGAAACTCACCTTACAAATAGAGTTTCATCCCTTAATCAGTGAACTTCAGCCTATATTAAGACTTCTTAAAAGCTTGTTTGGAGAGCATCCTACTATCCTAGCACATTGTTTATATTCATCTACAACAACTTAGGAGCCTGATTTGAAGCAACTAGAAGCACAGTAACATTTCAGGCAAAATAACAGGCACAAACTAATGAGCTGCCAGTGAGCACAGTACTCCTGCACCTCCATCCCTATCATACAGTACCACAAAACGATAAGAATAAAATCAGCTCTGACATGCTAAACTACATTAAAGCAATGTTAAGGGTTTGATGTAAACAAAGGGAGTTAAGTTCTGATTTAAGGCTGAAATTCTGTCTATAAAAATCAATTTGTTGTGCCCAGGTTTTTCTAATATACATGATATATTTAACCTCATGCAGTGTTCCGTGACCATATGGCATTATCTACTGTGGTCTGTGTTTTCTTATGATTATAATATAAAAAAGTCACAACTAAGGATTGGGGCCTTCCTCTATCTGGCTTTATAAAAACAGTAAGAGGCACTTATAACACACTAGGCAATTGGTTAAAAATACAGTCAATATATTGAAAAGCAAACTGAACAGCAACCACATAAGTAAATCCCTCACTTTACCTATGCAGCTCCTTCAGGCAGCATGGACCTTTTTGAAGCTTTCTTGCAGTGTGCCATAAAGGTCGACAGATCTGGGCTCTTTTGTACCAAGGAACAGATTCCAAAGAAAGGGAGCCTCTCACGGAGAACCCCCTGCCAGCAGCTCCCTTATACCAAGGACAATGGGTCTAGCTTGAGTGTCTCCACAGATCTCAAATGTGGAACTATAGCTGAAGGAGAGAGGCAATATTTCATGGAGGATGGTTCTAAGTCATGTAGGGCTTTATAGGTAAGGAAAAAAAAAGACACCTTAAACTCCATCTAAAAGCCCACAGGCAGGCAGTGCAGACCACGGAGCTTTGGTGGAATACGCTTGTAGCTAGATACTCTGCTTAACAAGTAGGTCACCACATTGGTATGATTAGACTGCCATCACAGGTATGATTGCAGCAAATGTAGACATACCTTAACTATCTTTAATTTAGGTATCACGAGCAAGTACCAATAGCAATGAAGCTGCAACACCAAAGGATTTAGAATGGGCCAGCCACCCATGTAGCTACCCAGGGTCCCAGGTGGCCTTTTACAGCCCATGCTGCCATAGTTTCACTGCTATTGGTACCCATACTAACTAGATTAAACCTCGCTTAGGTATGTCTAGGTATGTCTACATGTGCTGCAATCACACCTCAGACTGCAGCATACACAACCCCTATATGTTGCCCCATAGTTAGAGTGCATTTATAACAATGTGAAGATAACCGTGGAATGAATTAGTTGATTAAGGGAAGCAGTAGTTGGGTCATTGCATTTGTGCCTCAAGTAAAGCGAGTTAAAATTTTCCAACTAAATGTTTTTCAAACAAAAATGGATTTTCAAATAAGCAAAAATGTTGGCTGAAAATTTTCTATTTTCATCAACGGTATTTGGGCTGTCATCAAAAAATTCAGTCAGCAAAACAAACAAAAATCAGTTTTCAGGGTTTTGATTTTTCAATTAAAACCTGAACATTTTTAAAGAAAATCTGATGGAAAACAAGCAAAACAAAAAAAAAATGTTTTAATCCACAGATTTCACAGGGAACCCATATTTAATTTCCAGTTTCATCTAGAACAAATAGTTTTTTCCAAGTTACAAATCCCTCAGAAATAAATACAAAGAGTTGGCATTGGAATGACTGAAAAGGCTTTTGTTTGCTTCCCATGCTGATATTGTGTATGTTAATATTATTCTGGAGGCTGGTTTATATTGATATTTAATGTGAGGATAGTCTGGAGATAATGCTGATTTTAACTGTGTTAAGTGTTAGAAATACACTCAGAGGGCTTATGCAATATGCACAACATAATTCTAAAAATATAAATATGGCCACAACAACACTACCATTATACTTCATTATACATTATATTTCACATCCAATACCATTCAGAATTGCTGATAAGCCTTATAAGAAATGTTGTCTAATTAATAAATGGTTATCAGATATAGTAAGGAGGACCACATATGCCTCGATTAGATAGACACAAAGAATAAGACATTTGTAGTGCATAGGTAATTTTGCCTTTTCCTTGGAAGAAGTTATATTATATTAGCTAGCTGACTTCTGTCAATTACTGATTGTTCTGATGGTTTACTGTCTTCACCAAAGGTATAAGATTGGACATCTGACAATTAACAACTGCTTGGTCTTCCCAGACAAGTGAGCCCTGTGATAGATAGGCAAAACTGCAGGGGTTGGTTACCTTTAGGGCAAGATTTTCCACTATTGTCATATGAATGGCAGTGAAATGAATGCTTCTTATAGAGGCAGCCATCCAGTGCCTGCCTGCAGGAAGAATCAAGACCCGTTAAGGATATGTGAATTACAGCAGTTTTCCATTATTGGACCAACTTCTGTTGGTGAGAGAAGCATATTTCTCACCCACCTCATGTCTCTAATATCCTGGGACCAACACGGCTACAACAATGCTGCATACAGAAATTTTCCATTCATGGAGGCTGATTGCACTTCAAAAGTGACATTTGAAAACTTATGGCCTCCTTGTTAAAAAGTCTTACAACCCACTTCATCCATCTACGTCTTGCTCTACACTTAAAATTTAGATCAACCTAGCTACATTACTCTGTTATGAATTTTTCATACTCAGGGGTGTGAGCATCATACTTAAACCAACCTAGCCCCTGGTGTAGACACAGCTAGATTGATGGAAGAAATCTTCCGTTGACCTAACTATCACTGCTTGAGGAGGGAGATTACCTACATTGATGGAAAAATACCTTCTGTCAACATAAGAAGTATATACACTATGGTACTACACTATTATAATTGCAGCACCATTGCTGTGGCCACTGTAGTGCCCATAGTGTAGACATGCCCTAAGTATAGGGTTACGATATGTCCAGGTTTTCCAGGACAGAGCCTCTTTTTTGAGTTTCCCTTCTCTGTCTGGGTGGATTTTTCAAACAGGAAATGTTTGGGGCTTTTGCAGAGCAGGCAAGCTGCAGCTCAGAAAGAGCCCCAGTTGTCTACTTCCTGATTGGTCCCTCCCCTGCATCCACAGCTGAGTTGTCCCAGCCCTGGGGAGGTGTTCCTGCAGGGAGGTGCTGACTGACAGCCGTTGCTGCATCCTGGGCTTGCGCCAGCTGTCCTGCCACCATGACAGGGAGCGTCACTGCCCCCAACGTCCAGTGAGTACCCCCACCACAGGTACCCTCCAGCACCCCCACCTGTACCCCTTGCAGATCCTCCTGTTCTTCTCCCCCCCCCCCCCGCTCTGTTCTGTCCCCCTCCAGCAGTGTCCTCTTTTTGGGAACCTAAAATATGGTAACCCTACCTAAAGAACTCTTGGCAAGTGGACTAGGATCCTAATTTAAGTCATAATAATGAAGCTATCCTCTTTATATGGATGATATAAATGTCAGGAAAAGTTCTGAATAGGGCTAAGTACAATTCTTAACATGCAAGCTGTAAACTAGATGAGGCTTTATGTACCATCAACATGGCAACATGTGGAATAACAGGGATCTTGGGGTTTGAGTAAAAACCGAACTAATGAAATTTTGATGAATAGTGAACCCATTAAAAACACATACTTACAGTGCAGTCCTGCATTCCTTGTGAACCTGACATTTCCATGGCCACAAAACAAACTAATGCATGTTTGGCTCCTTGCATAGAGGCATTATTTCCTTCAACAAAGACTTGGCACACTCGCTCTATACAGTCCTGGTGAAATGGCACCACTCTTCAGTACCAGAGGACGTAGACAAATCAGAAGAAATTCAGAAACAAGCAACATAAATGATTGAGCGGCCGATTTATTAGGAAACACTAAAATGTGTGAGGGGGAGAAATCAAGTAATCGAATAGCAAAGGAAGATCTACGAATTTGGTATTATGCAAAGGAGTAAGACTAGAAGCAATGAAATTAACACAAGAAAAGGCATATTTAAGTTGCCTAATGTACAAGTACAGTCTCCAACAGGAGGTGGTGATGGAAGCCACACAGTTTGGCACATTTAAAAGTTAGACAGACAAAGTGCCATAATGGAGAGAACAATCCTGCAGTGTCAGGGAGGTGGTCAAGATGATCTAACAGGAGATTTCCAGCTCTTACTTCTGTACATATCATTTAACAGACCTGAGGTGTTACAAATTCCTAAGTGTTCTGTAATATGTACAGAAACATCAGCTTTTGCTTACCAGCAAGTTTTCAGGGACTGAATACTCTATATATAGTTATAGTGCAAATGCTAAAATCATATTCAAAATTTCCATGGATTCTTCTGGAAATAACATTCAACAGGGCTTTACCATTTGATGTCATTTTTCCTTTGGAATCTTGGGGAGGGTAGGAAGGTTGAGGGAAGGGAGGCTGATTTGGGGAAAATATGTCTAAAAAAATAACAAAAGCAAACTAATACTTGTGTAATATTTTCCCATCCTGAATTTCACACATATACCGTAGCTTAAAAGGAATGAGAAAAATGCTCCGAGACCTTTTTCCAAATGCAATCTTTTGATAAGTTCCAATGTTGGCTTAAAAACAAAAGAAAAAAAAAGGCACATATTAAAGTAATAGCTAAGAATTCTTCTACAGAGACTTTTAAAAAAGCCTCTTTCTATTGTTTTCCAAATACTATGCCCGGTGGGTTTTTTTGTTTGTTTGCTTGCTTGCTTTTTTTATATCATGATTTTCGGCTAAAATCCTATTTTTGCAAATATGAAGGGTGATAGAATTATGCTTTGAAGAACAAAACCAATGACAACACATTTTATATTTTTGCTATCATATTATATCCCCTATTAACGGTATCATAAAAATCAGTCTACTGAAAGACCTAGAGCCTAATTCTCCTTTCACTTACAGCACTGAATCACTGATGTAAGTGAGAGGAGAATCAGATTCCTTATTTCTAGCTAAGTCTTGGTGGCAGTGTCCATGCTGCCAATTTCAATATTCACAGTACAACAGCAGTAGATTACTTAAATATGATGATCCAATTAAGAAGTTCCCAAATCTGAGAGATCCTGGGTTCCTCCTGCAAGGTTCTAAGCACCTTCAGCTCCCATCAAAGCTAACCAGGAGCTGAGGGAGCACAGAACTTTGCAAGATCAGGCTCATTAGCACTTGCATAAGATTGGCTGAGACAAAAACAACAATTAGCAGAAGCCAATGGGCCTGCACATAAGTCTCGGAATGATGAAAGAAGCATTTTTAAATGCAGCATGGTTTTTCTCAGAGGCACAGGAAACAATAAAAGCTTAGCAGACTTAGCATGCAGGGGGAGTAATATAACTTTTATCGTTTTGTGGACTTTTGTGAGAAATAAGTCCAACTATTATAGAAGGGCTATTGCCCTATTGAGCTAATAAATTCAAGGCTTGCAAAATTTCAATAATTATACATTCACAGTTGCTGTGGGACTTCAGTAACAAATGCAGTTTGAATTCAAATATATGTTTTCCACTAACAGCACTGATCAGAATTATTAATGCATTTTCTGCCATGAAAAAGAAGCCATTTGGCTAAGTTACAATACTGCCAATTGCCTTGTATCACTGACTTTTTACTGACCAGTAAATAAACCAAGAACAAGAGTAAAGAATTGCTTTTTGCTGATTATGAACTATACAGGATTATTTCCTTAGTAAGCAGTAATGTGAATTAAGGATGTAGCTATGTCAGTTCCAGGATATTAGAGAGACAAGGTGGGTGAGGTAATGACTTTTATTGGACCATCTTCTGTTGATGAGAGAGACAAGCTTTCAAGCTTACACAGAACTCTTCGTCTAGTCTGGGAAACTTAATACATATTACAAGAACCTATAACCCACTAACAACCCCGCCACCACAGCTGCTTCCCCCCTTCTCCTGCTCCCTTCCCTTCCTCCTTGTGACTGGAGGGGTGTTAACAGGCCATTTCATCTTGTATGGTCCCTGGAAATATGTGTTAACTACTGATGCTAAACAATCTGTTCCATCTTGTATTTAGCTGTGACACTCCGAGGCTACGTCTACACTGCAATTAGACTCCTGCGGTTGGCCCTGCCAGTTGACTCAGATTCAGGCTAAGGGGATGTTTAATTGTGGGTGTAGATGTTGAGCTTCAGGCTGTAGCATGACCTCTGGGACCTTACCATCTTGCAGGGTCCTAAAGTCTGGGCTCCACTGCAAGTAAACACTGCCTGAGCCTGAGCCCCAGAAGCCTGAGTCAGCTGGCACGGGCCAGCCACAGGTACCTAACTACAGTGTAGACATAGAATCATAGGACTGGAAGAGACCTTGAGAAGTCATCTAGTCCAGTCCCCTGCACTCCTGGCAGGACTAAGTATTATTATTACTTTGAGTAAATTTCCCAGACCTGAAGAAGAGCTCTATGTAAGCTCAAAAGTTTCTCTCTCTTACTGAAGTTGGTCCAATAAAAGATATTACCTCATTGACCTTGTCTTTCTAATAAAGCAAAGGGACAGATTATTTACCAAATACCAGCAAAATGGAACGAACTGGCAACAGAAAACTATAATTTTGGAAGCAATTTCCATAAAATATACTGAAACTCAGGCTTAAGCGGGCCCATTGTTCTTCAATTTCTGAATAAAGCTGCATTTATTTTCAATTTTTTCAGTGGATTTTTGAAAAATCATCATCAGCCTAGGAAGACTAATTAAAATGCCAAATCACTCTGTGGTTAAACTGTCTCAAAACAAACTGTGAAGGAGAAAAAATATGATTCGTTATTCAGGCCTGGATACTGCAAACACTTACATGCATGCTTAAATTTATGCATGAGTAGTTCCGTTAAACTTAAAAGTCCAACTGGAGTGTGTGTTTGTATTTTTAAAAAATCAGTTAACTAATTTTCTTTTTTATAATTCTGATATCAACGTAACACTAGGAAATACATTTTTGTTTGTTTTTATAAAGTTGACAAAGTTGAAAGAACAAAGGTCACAAGTCAAAGCTTCAGTCCTGCAAGTTTGTCCAAGTTTGCCTACCCAGAACGCTGCTGAAATTAGCAAAGCTCTGCATAGGTGCAGGATTCTGCCCAAACAGAACATCTTACAGGACAGGGGCCTGAGGGCTCATCTCTACAAACTCTTTAATCTTGTGAGTAAATGTGATTCCCTTATGAGATTCTTAAGTAATGACCCAATTTCAGGGAATTATTCCTAAGCACCTCAGCACTTAAGCATGTTCTCAACTGAAGTGAGTGGGACATAAGCACATTAAAGTGCCATCCAGAGGAAGGATGGATTTAAACATGTGTCTGCTTAACTGCTGTTCTGTATCAGGGCCTATGAGTTTCTAACTTTAGAGACATTGTTCAGGCCCAAATTTAGATTTGGTACTGTCATAAACAGATTGTTAAGGGTTAATGTCTCTTTTACCTGTAAAGGGTTAACAAACAGGGAACCAAACACCTGACCAAAGGAGCAATTGGAAGACAAAGATACTTTTTAAATTTGGGTGGAGGGAAGTTTTTGTATGTGTTCTTTTGTCATTGTTCTCTTCTTCGGGGGTCTGAGAGAGACCAGACATTATACAGGCTCTCTTACGTTTCTGTTCAAATATAAAGTAAGAAGCAGGTTTAGGCTTTTTTTAATTGTTTTATTCATTTGCAATTGTGGATCGCTGGTTAACTTTATATGTTGTATCTGGATATTTTGATTTGTATTGGTACTGGGGAAAATTTTCTTCTGGTGTCTGTAAGCTATAAGGACTCTGTATATTTACATCTGAAGTTACAGAGATAATTCTTTATTTTTCCTTCTTTATTAAATTTCTTTTTAGAGAACTGATTGATTTTTTTCTTGTTTCCCTTGTTTATCCCAGGGATTGGATAACTCACCAGGAACTGGTGGGGGAGCGGGAGGGGGGAGAGGTAGAAATCTCTCTCTGTTTTCCTTGAATTCTTTTGCCTCTTTGTGAAGGGAAGGGACATGCTCTGTATTGTGATTTAAATAAGTTGGATCAGTATCTCTCAGATAGTCCAGGGAGGAAAGTCTGGGAGGGAAAGAAAGGGGAATTTTTATTCCTCTGTTTAAGAACCCAAGGGATTTGGGTTCTTGGGATCCCAGGGAAGATTGGGGAGATCAGAGTCGCCCAAAACACTATATTTTGGTGTGGCAGTGCATCAGATTAACTGGTAATTAAGCTTAAAGGAATTCATGCAGGTACCCAAATTTTGGACGCTAAGGTTCAGATCTGGGAATTATACCTTATGACAGGTACAACAAAGATTTTTAGAAAATCTTTACAACTGGTAATATTTTCATTGCTACCCCCCACCCCAATTTCAATGATGACAAATAAGAAAAACCCAAAACTAGAACACTAACTTTGAGTTTGGCACAAGAACCACAAAATGTAACAGAGACTAGGAACAAATGCAAACTAACCAGTCTAGATTTATTATCCAAGCAGAATAAAATGCAAACTGCAAACCATGCACAGACAGCTATGAAAGGCAAATTATCTTTTTTAATATTCCTTAAATTTTACAGCACAAAGCAATTTATTAATAATGCACATAAGGATATGTTCTGGTTTCTTTTCTTTTTTTAAAACTTTAAAAAACTTCATGGCGTCCCTTTAAGAAATACCCACCACATATATTAAGTTGAACACAATATAATTTTGTTTAAAACTTGCGTTCTGTGGGAACGAAGGTTTTTATTTCTCTAAACTGGTCTCAAAGGAATCTTGGGTTTTACATGTGGTATTTCAAGTCTCACTGTAGGAGATTTTTACATCAAAATTCACACAGAATTCTAAAGGCTCCACTGGAGTTTCTCAGAGTGACAGTTTAAGAAAAAAATGTAACTAGAGCTCTATTGAGACAGAAGACACCACAGCAAAAATGAAATACAAATAGTGTAGATAAAGATTTATCAAAATCTAGCTGGTGGCAGCCCCAATGTATTTAGCCACAAAATCCCCCATCACTGTTTTGTAATGTGCTAGATGCCACCCTCTCTTTCCCAGAAGCAGTTGGTGTTGCTGTAAAATACAGTATTTTATGTTCCTATCGGAGGAAAGGTATACATATGTTAAATATTATAAAGCAAAGTTGTGAGAGTCAGTATTTTAGTCTTTTTAATCCTGAGATTGAATTGTTATTCTAACGACCTGTGAAGATGGAGTGTGAAGAGAAGCAAATAAATCACATTTTTTGTGATATTATATACATACAAATGACACACAATAAGCATAAAACATAGAAGTAATGTGCAAAGGAGTCACAATTAAGCAGTAACATGAAGCAAAAATTGTATTTACCTATTCAAATTCTTATTTTATTTCGTATCTTCCCTTCCCCCCCNATGTCCTCCTGTTGCCAGGGAACAAGGATCAATCAAAGACTCCAACACCCACGAGAACTAAGGGCATTAACAGGCAGCGAGAGCCAGCAAAATTTCCTCCCAATGTCTCAGGGATGGATTCCCCCACCCAACCCCCGAGAAGAGAGGCAAAAATATTGAGGTCCATTTGAAATAGGTCCAGAGACTGGCACCTGCTCAGTGTGGCACTAACAGGCCAAAGCATTGCCCTAAAAGGCAGGTGAGTTGAGGATTCCCCCCAGCATGGGGGAATCTCCTGCTAGCCAACATAGCCAGCTCTGCGTAACTCCCTCAGAACCCTCTTGATATAGGAGGCATGACAAGAGGAAGCAATTAGGTTCTAAATTATGCTGGAGGATAAACTGACCCCAAACAGTCCCAGGTATCAGCAGAATGCAAAACTGACTTTGTCCCCACTTGACTCAGGAGCAGAACTCTGGTGCAGGAGAAGATTTGGCCCATGTTATTTATAAAGTATTAACAATTTACAAAGCATTTATTAGAGGAGTCTCCAAGAGCCCTTGTCATGGGACAGGACACACTGTGTGAGATTTTGTAATTATAGGGTATGTCTACACAGCCATTGTTAGCCTGCCAGCTCAACCCCTTCTATTGTGAGTCTGTCTACCCAGGCTTGACACTCACTCCCAGTTGAAATGTAGACATACCCTTAGTGCACTGAGCATTTCTTCATATCCCATACCACAATAGTTTAAACTTAAATATAAGAGAAATGATGACAGATACCTGTATAAGAGGACAAAAGTTATAGCAATAATCTTATGTGCTTTATCAAGTAGGTTTTGCTTGATTCATGGTAGTTAATTGATTGCTATTATTAGTTATTTAATATTAATATCATAGATACTGCAAAGTTCTACTTCAAAAATACATATCTCATGGCAATGAAATAAATACTTTAAAGGTGGCCTCAAGACACACAAGAAAACACAGTAGACTTGATTCCATGCCCTTGAGTCTTAACCTTCCTCTCTGCCATCAACAGTTAAACTTTATAAACTTGCCCATGAGTGTGGGTCAATGATAGATGCACCAAGCAGCAGCAGAACAGGAGACCAATTAAGGGAGTATCTGTGTTGCTGTGGTTTCCCTCAAAAGTTCTGTCTTTTGTGATGCTTGTATGGTTGTTGGAGTGCTTCCATTTTGTTTACTTGGGTCATGATCCAATACCCATTGGAATCAAAAGGATTTTTTCCACTAACGTCAACAGGTGCTGAATAGAGACTTATACTCACCAAGTTTATTTCTGGACAAATTAATAATTTTTATTCTTAATTTGACTTTGATTTTTTATTTCATTTATTATTATTATTTTATTTTTTTACCTTTTGGCCTTTCATTTGTGCCACAGCACAGAATTCAGCAAGATGCAATAAATTAAAGTAATAAGCCAGGCTTTTCCAGAAGGGGAAAGGGAAGGAGAGAGGAAGAAAGAACTTGTTTTTGGCACGTTTTTATTATGCTATTTTGACCTATTAAGTTTTAAATGAGGATACAGTATCTAGAGTCCTGGATAGATGCTTTTATAATTGAAAATGATTTAATTCATTTAAAATAATAAAAGGCTTTATCTTATCCACCCTGAAGTGAGGACAGGTTCTCATCTGTCCACACTTCAGCCACAAAACAAGTTTTCCATACTGTTAGCTAGGATAATTTATGTTAGTCAGTGACTTTTCAAATCATGACACAAACTGGCATTGGCTCCAGGGTGGACCACAAAGCTCAGTGGGATATGAGTCAAATGATGTCATGAGTCAACAGCAGCCTGTAGCTGATTGACTCTGCCTCACCAGGAGGTGTTACTTCAGCCATTAATACAGATTGTTCTATGGACGAGGGGGTATGTGTGTCTGCCAAAATACATAATAAATATCCAAGTCAAACTAAAATCTGCCAGATTCTGAAAATATCATAACACCCTGTTCTGTATCTGTAACAGCATCCAAAGAAATGTTTGAGAGAGCTTACTACAACCGCACCTGTGTGTATGTGTCTGCCACGGAGTTTGGAGTTTTTTCATTGATTTCCACTTCACTTAATCATTCAAAGCAATGCTTGGCATTTTGAGTGCTATGATTTAGTGCAGCAACAACAATAATCCAGCCATGGCTTAAACCATTCCTAGCACATCCAAGACTGTTTATTAGCATTGGCTTCTGGTTTACTAGATATTTTCAACACTCTTAATATCGAAGTTCCTCCTCTGGCAGGTCTGAAAAGGCCAAGACTATCTCAAAAGAAGGCCTTATACTTCTCTTACCAGACACTTTATAACTGTGCTCAAACTTAACTGTGTTAATTTACCTTTCCCTCATCCTGAAGCCGATTGAAATGGAGAATGTTCAGCACCTCTGCAGGGACAATCTGCAGAGCACCTGAGCAAAGGCTGTATGGGAAGAAACTCAACTGCTCCTCCTCAACCTGTGGGTCGGCTGCCATGCAATAGTTCCACATTTTTTTATCCCAGTCCATAATCTGAAATATCAGATGCTGCCACATGTCTGAGCAGACTGTTAGACTTATTGGATCTTTGCCTCCTCGACCCCAACATCTTGTTCTTTGAACCTTGCCATCTGCTAGCATATTCTGGGCAATCATGGAGCCCCTTTCAGGGACACACAAAGAATGCAGACATCACCCTACATGACCAGTCTTCCACCACACATAGCCCCTTTGATCGCATGGAAGAGCTTTGGAAGGTTTGTAACACAATGGGTGACATTCGCCCTCCAAGCCCTTGAATCCACATGATATAAAACCACAAAAGCCGCCAGAGTGTATTTCAGGGTATCCATGCCTTGACAGCCATCTGACATTTCATCACTCATTTATTAAGATTAGACAAAGAAAAGAAAATTTCTCCTTTAGTAACTTAACATAGACCTCATTCAGTATGGAGAATGATACCACAGAAATGTTAGAGAAAAATTAGCTGGAGATCAAATGGAAAATATGTCCGCATTGGTTTTCTTATGAAGTTGCTTCATCTTTTTAATTTGATAATGTTCTTTACTAAATGTTTTCACTATGCTCTTATGAAAACTGAACAAGGTTTTTGTCTATAAGATGTAGTAGGTGACAAGGCAAACTCATTCAATATTTCTTCTATACATAACATGAAGCAATCGCGTTTCTGTGTGAGACATTTGTATTGTAAATTCAATGCTTACAACAGCATAGCGATTGAAAGCAGGGGGGCACAGGACCAGGATTTCTCATCCATTTTACCCATATACTTCAGCTCACTAAAAATAATAAAGCCTCTATGCTTACTCAGTCTTGTACTTGTTTTAAAGCTCAGCCACCAAATTGTGCCAAATTATGTGTTGTCCAACTTGGACTGAACTGAGAACACTAAGCCCCTTTTCCTAGTTAACTGTGCTGTATTTATGTGATTTCTGCATTACAAATAGACATTATCTACAAGAAAAGAGAAAAAACAGATTTTTTAAAATGTCAGAACTGCTTCCAATTTTTCTTTCAGTCTTGGTACGAACTTAAAGAATATTATACTTACAATAAAAACTTAAGAACATATATATTTATACATCCACTATAATATACGATCATGTAAGTCATGCACACAAACACGCACACACACATGTAGAGACTACCAAAGTCTGTTCTATAGATATTATTTATTTTTCATCTTATAATTGGCAGCCTAATTTTTTTAAATTGCAAATGTTAGATGCTACCATCTTAAATGCTCATTAAAGATAAACAATTCATTAGTAAAACTTTAACTGCATTTGTTTTTTGCTAACTTAAAAACAAGCAGTAGGGGATAAGAGATTGTTTGCAAAATGAAAAGCAAAGAATAATTGTGGTAAAAATGTCTCAGAACAAAAAGAAAAAAATCAAGCCGGGGGCACATGTTAAAGCTAGAGATGGCTGGACTACTTCAAATAAAATAAGAATTTACCCAAACCTTCATACATAACTAGAACTGACCCTTTTTGAATACATGAAAGAGTCCAGTTAATTTTTTCATTATTTTTTATTTTCACTCTCATCTTCTACTTTTGTTTCATTCTGGTGTGAGAAATTAAAATGCTGACATACAGTGAGAGAAGCCGGTTTTGCGATATTTCCGACTTGACAGGAAGTAGGACATATAAAAAGCGTCAGGAGAAAGGCTGTTCTTTTGAGTTTTCTTGCTCAGTTTGGAGGATCCAAGAGGCTGGAATAACTTTAAGATAAATAACCAAGCTCAGATGATTATCCAGAAGTTTGACTGTCACTGCTTACATTGCCTACAACGTATATGTACTCTCTAAAACTGTATTAGAAGTGTTGGTTTGAACCTCTAAGAGTAAAGTTATTCAGAAAATTGTACATTTGTCCCATGGAAAATGTCACCATTTCCCAACTAGTTTCCATTCTGAATTGGAATGGAAGGTCAAAATATTGAAAATTTTAGCAAAACAAAAATTAGAATGAGTTTCAGATAAAAAATGCAAAACATAGAATGTAGACTTCTTGATCAAAACGCAGTGTAGGATCAGGCACTAAATGAGCCTATAAGCCTGATTCTCTCCTGCGGAGGCAGGGGGCAACATCAGGGAGTTGTGAAAAGCTGCTTGATTTTAGTGCTTGCCCTACCCCGTCACCACTTGGAGATGCTGCCAGATAATTCTAAATTGTACCAGTTAGGCAGGGTCCTGTGGGGAGAACAGAGGTGCAGATATGGGTCAGACAGCGTAACATCTAGTGGAGAGTTCCTTTATGCCAGTGGAATTCTCTGCTGGGAATCTGCAGCCAGCAGAGAATGCTGCCTGAGCAGTGTAAAAGGGCTAGATCTCAGTAGAGACTCTGTAAAGACTGAAATATAATTAGCAATAGACGTTTTACTATTTTAAACGAGTATTTTGAATGATTAACCCCCCCTTTATAACAATACTAATAAAGGGATAAACTGACTACACGAATACACCAGAGTAGCACAATAACACATGTCATTACTCTTCCTGTATTCACAGATTTTAAGACCAGAAGGCTTTGGATTATGATAATCTAAATAATGACCATCTAGTCTGCATAATAAAGCACACAGAATTTCACCAAGTAATTCATGCACCAAGCCTGTAACCTCTGGCTGAGCTAGAAAGATGTTTCACCTAGATTTAAATATTACAAGTAATGGACAATCCATCACATCCCTAGGTAAACTGTTCTGCACTGTTCAAAATTTGCATCTTATTTCTACGTCTGAGTTCTTCTAGCTTCAGTTTCCAGCCACAGACATGAACTATGCCTCGGTTCTACAATAATTAATCTGTATTTATGCATATCAGTTTTATATTTTTATGAAACAAATGTAAGAGAAAGTCACGAGGAACTAAAAGATGTTTGAGGCCACTTAATGCCATCTCTAGTGTCATACCTCCAAGTGAAGGATAATAATCCTAAATCTAACATATGCTGTCTACTGAAACTGTCATTGCTGTGTTAGTCAGTGTGTTCGATCTGTCAATACTAGAGGGATTAAATCTAGACAAAATACATACATGAGAAAATTATGCCCAACATAGATCCAGTTTCATCATTTGTCAGCGAGTGCTGATGGCTCCAAGGAGATAAGTGATGACACTAGATGAACTCTCTGCATGTAGGCGCGGTAGATTTTTTTGTTCCAAAGCACAATAATGGCCTTAAAAAAAATTCTGAAAGCCAATTGATCTTATCCACATAAAAGCTTGGATTATTTAACCCATTCATTGCCAAACAATTTTCAACATAAAATACCAGTATACTTTTTAAACAGACTACTTCTCAGGTGTTACATAAGTAATACCAGTCAGGTAGTTCTGATTAGCACAGCGGTGTATGCCGATCCTATGGAAGATTGAAATGTTGAGATCTTGCAAATCCTGGATTAATAAAGAGCTGGAGACTGATCCTGTGGATTTACACTGGGAACACCCCCCCCAGCCCCCCACTGATTAAACTGGGAATTTTCTCCAGTGTAAGGACATAAAAGTAACAAGTACCTTTTCCAAAGAGCTCAGAGTTTAAATTGAGATATAACACTCACCTTGTCCTCGTTTATTGTAAAGAAAAGATCCTGTCAGCTCCTTCCCCATAGTGTCAGGAGTTAAGGAATGAAGAAGGTAACAGATGAATGCTAACCAAAAGTGAGTTTTCAGGAGTACTCTGAAGAAAGACTGAGAGGTTGCATGGCACATTGGATTAGGAAGGACATTCTAGAGTTAGGGGCCATGTAAGAAGAGACACAGAGCTGCAGGGGCAAGCATCTTGTGCAATTTTATAAAGAACAACATGTCACCCTGTTCATCCACAGACTAGGAACAATGAGGCTTGACTAAGTCATCTCTCTCTAGAGGCCTAAAACCCTAAGGCTGGTTCTGACAGCTGCTCTACTGAGGGCATTATTACAACACCAAAAGCCAGCAACTTCAAAATTAAATACACTGACAATGGAACCACTTCATCTGATCATTCTTCACTGGCTCAAAATCAACTGGCTACTGTTGACTTGTTTCTAACCACTTCCTGGTTTTAGTTTGGCTATTTATTCTTACAACACCTGTTTTGTATTTGATTTTAAAAAAATTAAAATAAACAAAATCCGTTGAAGGACAAACAACAGAGTTTGTAACCAGCAAAGCTAAGAGTTGATGCAATGCATCCTCTGGTCCCCAAACCACAGTCAAAGTAGTTGCCAGCTAACCCAATCTTTCTGGTTTGACTCATATGCTGAATTTTCTCAATGAGAAGGATTTGTCCCATCACTGAAATAGAAAACTGAATTAAAAGACAGCTGTGTAAACAATGTGAAAGTCTGTTCAAAACCAGTGATTCAGAGGCCAGTTATTTGTGGCATATCAAGACAATTAAACTGGAACGAGTCTTTTAAGTTTGCACCTGTAAGTCTGTCCACTGCTGCCCTTTTACATAAATATATATGCAAACGTAGAAATGGGTCAGAGACGTGAAATTCAGAGCATGGTCTGAACTTCTTTGAAGACTGGATGTGTCCGAAGCTAGAGTTTTATTTCAGGCCCATTATTAATTTTAAAAAAGTTGTTTGGTGAATTAAAAAAAAATCCTCATCCTACCTATAGGGTGACCAGATGTCCCGATTTTATAGGGACAGTCCTGATTTTGGGGTCTTTGTCTTATATAGGCTCCTGTTAACCCCCACCCCGTCCTGATTTTTCACATTTGCTGTCTGGTCATCCTACCTACCGATCACCTCTCAGTCACTGTCAAGCTGTCGATACTTGCCTCCAATTGGCTCATGATGCCAGCTTCCATTGCCCATTTGTTACATTTTCAAACAAGCACCACTATGCTTTCTCCCACGCAGCACCACATGCTTGGGAGGCTCTCCCTGTAAACATCCATAAAGGTACCTCAGTATCCATCTTCAAATCCTTCCTTTGCCATGATGCCTATAAACATGACAACAGTTAGGCTGCTAGTTTGCAGAGACCACAGCCTACTCTGTTTACTAATATTGTCTCACTGTTTACTTGTACTCCCCCATCTGTCCATAGTTATCTATTTTTTTTTTGTCTAATGTCTAGGCCATGTCTACAGTACAAATGTTGGTCAATGCAAATTACGTCAATGTAAAGCTGCCGCCGTTAGTATATTATTCATACGTGTGCATATGTAACCCACACACCTTCTGGGTGTGGTGTTCTGTACCATCTAGTGCAGGGATAGGCAACCTATGGCACGTGTGCCGACGGCAGCACACGAGCTGATTTTCAGTGGCACTCACACTGCCCGGGTCCTGGCCACTGGTCCGGGGAGCTCTGCATTTTAATTTAATTTTAAATGAAGCTTCTTAAACATTTTAAAAGCCTTATTTACTTTACATACAACAATAGTTTAGTTATATATTATAGACTTATAGAAAGAGACTTTCTAAAAATGTTAAAATGTATTACTGGCACCCAAAACCTTAAATTAGAGTGAATGAATGAAGATTCGGCACAACACTTCTGAAAGGTTGCCGATCCCTGATCTAGTGGCACCAAGACCACTTAGAGACAGTTAAATGAGTCTGTTCTACAGCCTTAGCTAACAGCCAGTTGGCTTTTAGCTCATGTGGTAAAGGCTCATGCACTAAGCTCCAGAGGTCCCAGGTTCAATCCTGCCAGCCGATGACCAGGGTCTGTTGGCATTACACATACTTAGTTGTTTGTGTCAGTGCTGTGCATACTCACCAGGCGTGCTTGTGTCAATGCATCATGGTTAGGTATCCCATCATGCCACTTCCAATCACATGGTGCATTGAATTTTGGGAATTTTTTGCAAGGTATTGTGGGCCCGAAACAAGTTATGCAGGGGTGACTGGTAGCCACAGTCAGTTCTCATCACAAAAATGTCTCTATCCCATAATGCCATCCATATTCTATAATTTTTGCACCTTTAAAAAAAATCTCACAAAGTTGCACAGAACTTTTTTCTGTCCACCATCTCAGACAGAAGCCTGGAGCCTGCAGAGCTATGTACTTTTGCCATTCATGTTGCAAACACCACTATTTGCAGAGCGGCAGGAAGAACCACAGCAAAGGGGGCATGGCGATTTCAGATAGCTTTACATTGCCAAAAAGGATGAAATATGCACGATGGCTGGTCCAGTTGCTAAGGGACATAGCAAAAACCAATTCTAGGTTGTTGGTGGCATTCATGGAGCACCTATAGCTAGTGGAGCTCCATTTTGAGGAACTTCTTTTCAGGAGCACCTGAGAAACAACATTCCATGGGTAGGAGAACAGGGTAATGGGACCGAGTACTGGCACTGTTTTCCACAGGCAGAGGTGATTTTAGATATCTCACTCCTGTGGATCACAAAGTCACAGAAAGCATAGCTACTGGTGGTGTCCTGTAGCTGGCCAGGCTCATATACTGCTCGCCTGTTTACTGCAATGATGCCAGTTAAAGTCATCGCAGAGTGGCATGGGAAAAATGTCCTATTGCAGAGGAAGCAATAAGGCTGGGAAAGCATTGCAGAGCACCTCCATGAAAGTTTCATCAGGATCTCTAAAGAGGATACAAGGGACATCTGTATATATGGAAACAAACTGGTCTGCATCCCACCCCCTCAGCACTCCTCCATAATAATTCAGGGGAATGAAAAGCAGATAACAACTCTAATCTTTGTTTGTTGTACCACCACCTCCTCTCACATGAATAAAATGATGAAAAGTCGATAGGACATCATCTTTACATTTAAACATTAGAAGGAAAAATCCACGCACACACTTACCCAAGATTCCTTCCCTTCATCGGACTCATCTGTTCTCGGTTGGGGGGACTGGCTAGACTGCAGTAAAGTCTCATAAAAACATGACATAGCTGGATGCCCAGTGCCGTGGCATAGCATGTCCTCCCTCCTCTCTTTCTCCTTGCTGTTCACAGTATGGTTCTGCGTCTCAGGCTACCCCGAGATACCCACAGTGGTCTGCATGGGGATGGTGGAGTCTCTGCCAAGTATGGCATGCAGCTCATTGTAAAAGTCTGTAGCTGGGCATCATATCAACTATTGGCCTCCCTGGCTTTGTGCTGCACTACTGCTGATCCCAGTTGTATCCATTTCCCTGCATCCCCTGTAAGATCTTTTCATAGATGTCCACATTCCTATGAGTGGTTCGTAGCTGTGCCCACACAGCCTTTTATCCCCATAGATCCTGGAGATCAAACAACTCCTGTCTACTCCAGGCAGAAGCATGTCTAATGCATGGAGCCAGCACAGTTGGTTGGGCAGTTGCATGCAACAAAAGAGAGATGGTAGGTGTGCTCACCAAGCTGGACAATCAGGAAAAGGCATTTCAAAAGTATGCAGGAGGGGGGAGGTTAAAAAAAGGGAGGGGAGGTGGCTTCCTAGCTCCATGAACCCTGGGCAGTGGAGTTCACAATTGTGACCAGAAAGGTCACTGTCAGGCATTGTGGTACAGCTGTGGGAAGACTGTTAACACTAACAGAGGTCACAGAGTGTCCACACTTGTACTGCGTTGACCTCAGTATGTCGACCACAGCTCAATGCCATTTGGGGAGGTAGTGTTACTGTGTTACCATAATAGGGTGCTTACATTGGCCAGAGACAAATCTGAGCATAGAAACATGCACAACTAGGTCATCGCAAGGCGATTTAGTTAACTTAACAGTGTAGAGCAGGCCCTAGATTGGAAGCACCTTGGGGCAGGGACTGTCTCTTTGCTCTGCGTTTGTAAAACACCTACCACAATGGGGTTCTGGTACATGTCTAGGACATGTAGGCTCTACAATAATACAAATAAATAATAATAAATAATAATTTCCACCTTCCACTAGTGCATATATTTTGTAAACAGCTGTTCTTTTCCAATCCAATGTAATACTTAAAATTATCTCAAAGTTAGTTTCTCCTCAAAACAACTTAGTTAACTTTAAGATTCTTTCTTTCTCTGAAATTAGTCTTGCGTTTTTAATCATAACCCACTCTCCACATGCCCCTTTAAACAAATGTGTCTGGTGAGCCATTTTAACAATACTGTACACAAAATGAGAAAACTCAAAGGCCAACATTTTCAGAGTCAAAGGAGCTCAAGGAATTTAGGTGTCCAAACTCACTGAAATGCAATGGGTGTTTATCATCCTTATGTTTCTTTGAAAATCCCAGGCTTGGAGGTGAATTAGCATGATGACGCACATGGTATAAAAACCCTGAGCAGAACAGGACATATTGCTGCCTAGTGTTAGGCTGCTCAATATGTATTTAGGAATCCAGATACAAGTGGCCGGATTGTGAAAGGTGCTGCACACCTAGAGTTTTTATGGACTTCAATTTGAGAATTTTTTGGAAACTCAGAACTCCTGAAAACACAGGCACCTGTCTAAAAATAGTCTATCTATGAGTTAAGGAGTTTAACTTTAGACACACAATTCTGAAAAAAGTCGGTTTAAGTGTTGTAATCTAATATGTGACTACACTGTCACATACATACCCCTTTTAAAACAATCCTTCCCCCTCCCCTTTGGTCAGGTGGACAACTGTATAAAATTGTAGCTTTTCCAGTCACATCCTCTAGCCAAGAAGGGTCCCAGCCCCCATTCACCAGACAGGTTTCTGTGAAGAGATAATCCACTTAGAGGCAATGACCTCACTGGCAGAAACACTATTATTTAAGCTGGTGAGAGCCATTCAATGCTGATGCTCTTTGAGTGCTTTATCACACCTTTGCAGACGTAGCTCCTCACTCTGCCAGATTCCTGTTACCAAAGGGATGATCTAATTCACAGTGGCATTTACAAGTACAGCCAGCGTTCATAAAACCAAATGGAATTCATATCTGAACACAAACCTCTTTCCCTAATGGTCACACAAACCATCTAAAGTAATCCCTGTATCTCACAATGTCTTGTCCCATTTCCCCCACGCATTCCCTAACCAAAAGTTTAGGAAAGTGAAACTTCCTAAAGTTTCCCAGTCATGACAAAAGTAGTAGAGTGCACATTAAAAGTAAAGATTATGGCAAATCATGCCCCTAAAAGGGAAATGCTTACCATTTGTATTGTGTAGCACTCAACAGAATCCCAAAATCCTTTATTGTGGGTTTAACATGGCAGTAAAGGTAAATTCACATACAGGATTGATAAATACAGGTTTGCATGTGAAAGTTAAATAAGCCCTCAGAAACGACAGTCCATCCTTTTTGGCAATGTAAAGCTATCTGAGAGAGTAGTATTACCTTGTGCAGTGATCCCATCAGATGTCATAAATTCAGCAGGGTTGGATGGCATGGCAAATTTCCAAGTGAAAACTAGGTGATGGTGGTAGAGTTACTGATGACAGAGCAGGTACTTGTTCTTCTCCAAATTAGTGTCAAACCAATATTGAGGCTTGCTGGTCAGAGAGAGTGAGCTGTTGCCTCCAGTAAACACAATCAATTTAATTCAGCTTCACAGCACTCCTGTGAGCTAGTCATGTTTTCATAAGGATCACTTCTCCCAGCACTAAAATGTAGCCATATTTTGGATAACTCTTAACAGCAAGCTCCTGATCACTTGCAGTCAAAGATTTCATGGCACTTTGTATGCAGTTAAGAAGAGGGGTGTTCATCCTGGTATCCTGAACAAATTCCAACGAAGGTAATTCATGGTACCTAGCTAGATTTCCCCTGCAGCTTCAATCTGATAGATTCTTCTTCACTTTCCCACCTAAATTGGTGTGCTATGCACTATTAAATAGTGACCACATTCCACCCCAAGGATGGCTACATTTCAGTGCTTGGTGAAGTGATCCTTATTTAAATATTGCTTGGCTCACAGGACTGCTGTGAAACTTAATTAAATTAATGTCTGTAAAGTGCTTGGAGCTTCTCAGATGAAAGATGCTATAGAAATCCAAAGTACTGGTAACCTGCGAGGGATGGGTGAAGCAATTTGGATAAACTAAAAACCATAAATCTTCAATCAAAGCAAATCTCTTTAAGGTTTCAATTAACTTCTTGTTTTCATTTCCAAATACTTCTCAACTTTATTATTTCATGTTCAGTTAGAAGAACCAAAATACGATCAGATAAAACAAGGAGTAACAAAGCCTCATCCCCCTTCTGTCCCTTTACCTTATTTGTACTTCCACAAGCTGTTTTATGGCATTGCTCCATTCCTGTGAGCTGCTCTATAGCCAAATTACTAACTCACTAATAATCATGGTCCTGTGTATTTTGTAGTTTAACAGTTGCAGCATTTGCAGCAGAATCCCTCCCTTGCTGAAGAATTGTAATCCAGAATCTGTTTTTATTTTAAAAATTAAATTTCTAGCCCTCATAGCTGGAAAAAACCCTGGATAATGTGACCCAAGTTTGAAGTGATACAGTATTGTCTTCTCGATTATGCAGACAGCAAAAAACAATAAATAGCTCCGACAGGTGGCACTGCCTTAGTTATCTTTATGGAGATTACAACCTACGTTTTAAGAAGTGACTAGTGATGTTGGAGAGCTTCAATTTCTGTGCACTTAAACTGAGATACTTCAAAGATGCCTGATTCTTTATGGGACTAACAGTTCTAAGCGTCCCCTTTTGGAATACTCCATTACCATGCAAATAGAGGTTGGTCATTTATATGCCCCCTAGCTGAAGGCAGATATATTTATAAGACACATAAATACAGTACATCAATTATTAAAATCACATTATAGCATGTAAAAACTGATATCAGTTTACCACACAAGCTAATTAAATTCCAGCAATCTAATGAAAAAGCTTGTTCTGATTAAATTCCCAGAACATAAGAATGGCCATACTGGGACAGACCAAAGATCCATCCAGCCCAGTATCCTGTCTACCAACAGTGACCAATGCCAGGTGTCCCAGAGGGAGTGAACCTAACAGGTAATGATCAGGTGATCTCTCTCCTGCCATCCATCTACACCCTCTGACAAACAGAGGCTAGGGACACCATTCTTTACCCATCCTGGCTAATAGC
>NC_133770.1:93487212-93587011 GCF_003597395.2 Chelonoidis abingdonii | reverse complement strand
CATCTTTAAGTGCTCCTTTTGTATCTCGATCATCCAGGGGCCCCACTGGTTGTTTAGCAGGCTTCCTGCTTCTGATGTACTTAAAAAACATTTTGTTATTACCTTCTGAGTTTTTGGCTAGCTGTTCTTCAAACTCCTTTTTGGCTTTTCTTATTACATTTTTATACTTAATTTGGCAGTGTTTATGCGCCTTTCTATTTATCTCACTAGGATATGACTTCCACTTTTAAAAGATGCCTTTTTATCTCCCAGTGCTTCTTTTACATGGTTGTTTAGCCATGGTAGCTCTTTTTTAGTTCTTTTACTGTGTTTTTTAATTTGGGGTATACATTTAAGTTGGGCCTCTATTATGGTATCTTTGAAAAGTGTCCATGTAGCTTGCAGGGATTTCACTCTAGTCACTGTACCTTTTAATTTCTGTTTAACTAACCTCCTCATTTTTGTATAGTTCCCCTTTCTGAAATTAAGTGCCACAGTGTTAGGATGTTGAGGTGTTCTTCCAATGACAGGAATGTTAAATGTTATTATATTATTGTCACTATTTCCAAGCGGTCAGTTACAGTTACCTCATGGACCAGATCCTGTGCTCCACTCAAGACTAAGGGCTGGTCTACACCAGGGGGAGGGGAAATCGATCTAAGATATGCTATTTCAGCTACACTATTTGCGTAGCTGAAGTATCTTAGCTCGACTTACCTGGCTGTCCTCACAGCAGCGAGTCTGCTGCGGCTCCCCTGTTGACGCTGCTTACTCCTCCTGCCGAGGTGGAGTACAGGCATCGATTCGCAGATTGATTTATCGTGTCTAGACAAGACACAATAAAATCGATCCCCGATAGATCGATTACTACCCGCCAACCCGGTGGGTAGCATAGACGTACCGTGTTGAGAATTGCCTCTCCCCTTGTGGGTTCCTGTACCAAGAAGCAGTCATTTAAAGTATCGAGAAAATTTTGTCTCTGAGGTGACACGTATGCAGTCAATATGGGGATAACTGAAATCCCCAACTATTATTGAGTACTTAATTTTATAGCCTCTCTAATCTCCCTTAGCATTTCATCATCACTATCACAGTCCTGGTCAGGTGGTTGATAATAGATCCCTACTTGTATATTCTTATTAGAGAATGGAATTACTATCCATAGAGATTCTGTGGAACGTGTGGATTCATTTAAGATTTTCCCTTCACTTGATTCTATATTTTCTTTCACATACAGTGCCACTCCCTTCCCCTGCACAACCTGTTCTGTCCTTCCGATATATTTTGTACCCCGGAATGATTGTGTACCATTGATTGTTCCCACTCCATCAGGTTTTTGTGATGCCTATTATATCAATACCCTCCTTTAACACAGGGCAGTCTAGTTCACCATCTTATTATTTAGACTTCTAGCATCTGTGTACAAACACTTTAAAAACCTGTCACTGTTTATTTGTCTGCTCTTTCTGATGTGTCAGGTTATTTTTTATGTGACTGTTTCTCGTTTGGTCTGGCCCATACTTTATCCTCTTCCATCCTCTCCTCCTGTCTAAAACCTAGAGAGTCTCTATCAATAGACTCTCCTCTAAGATAAGTCTCTGTCTGATCCACATGCTCCTCTGCAGCAATTGGCTTTCCCCCATCTCTTAGTTTAAAAACTGCTCTGCAACCTTTTTTAATGATAAGTGCCAACAGTCTGGATCCACTTTGGTTTAGGTGGAGCCCATCCTTCCTGTACAGTGGGAAGCAGTGGGAAGCAGTGGCCAGCACATCCCTCGGCTTATGCCATTTCCTGCAGCCCCATTGCCCTGGAGCGGCAAATTGCAGCCAATGTGAGCTGTGATCAGCCGAACCTGTGGATGTGGCAGGTAAACAAATTGGCCCGGCCTGCCAAGGGGCTTACCCAGGGCCGGTGCAACCATTTAGGCGAACTAGGCAGTTGCCTAGGGCACCAAAATTTGGGGGCGCCATAAAGTGGCGCCCCCCAAAAAATTTTTAAATGGTTGCAGCCGCTGCTGCTGGAGGGGCTGAGCTGCTGGCAGCAGCAGCTGCCTGCCGCCGGCAGCCCAAGGTGTCCCCTGGGTGCAGGGGCGCCGCCGTGTCAGCGCGCCCCTGAAGTCAGTTGCGCCGCCGGCCGCAGCCGGCAGCCCAGGGCGCCCCCTCACCGGGGTCAGCGATCCGCCGCGCTTAGCCGCGCGGCAGCCCAGGGCGCCCGCCCAGGGTCAGGAGCCGCGGC
Source organism: Chelonoidis abingdonii (assembly GCF_003597395.2). Classification (NCBI taxonomy): domain Eukaryota; kingdom Metazoa; phylum Chordata; order Testudines; family Testudinidae; genus Chelonoidis; species Chelonoidis abingdonii. The sequence goes on along the minus strand of NC_133770.1, from coordinate 93,584,796 downwards.
GCGAGGCGCGGCAGCCCAGGCCACCCCCCCAATGAGGTCAGGGAGCCGCCGCCGTGACCTTGGCAAGTCCAGGGTGCCCGGGGTCATGGAGCCGCCGCCGTGAACACGGCCAGCGCAGGGCGGCCCCCCCGGGGTCAGGGAGGCCGCCACGTGACCCGGCTCCAGCCACAGGGCGCCCTCCCCCGCCCGGGGCATGGGAGCCGGCGGCCGGATGGAACCTGCCGCAGGCATGCCTGCGGCAGCTCTGCCAGAGCCGCGAGACCCGTGCGCGGGGCGGCGAAATCTCCCGGCGCCTAGGGCGCCAGAAACCCTAGCGCCGATCCTGGGCTTACTCTGGCGAGCCATGTGCCAAAAGTTGCCAATCCCTGCTGTACAGGCTCCCCCTATCCAAAAAGTTTCCCCAGTTCCTAATAAATCTAAACCCTTCCTCTCTACACCACCGTCTCATCAACTTATTGAAACTCTGAAGCTCTCCTTCCCTACCTGGCCCTGCACGTGGAACTGGGAGCATTTCTGAGAATGCTACCACAGAGGTCCTGGATTTCAGTCTCTTTCCTAGCAGCGTAAATTTGGCCTCCAGGACATCTCTGCTACCCTTCCCTATGTCATTGGTACCTACATGTACCATGACCACAGGCTCCTCCCCAGCACTACACATAAGTCTATCTATCCCAGCTTGATTTCCAAACCAAAGCAATATGGAAAAATATCCTAAACAGTGAAAAATTAAGTAAACCAAACTTTTAGTTATTTTGAGATTTGCCTGTCGCTTGCTATTTCCCTTTGAGTTCAATACTGAGGAAGAGAACTTCAAAATCCTATGATTTGCCACAGGGCACCAGACTCTTTAGATGCCTGACTGACCATATCGCTTCTCCATTCCAGCATCACTTTATTTAGTGCAGATCAAGAGTGTTTAAATTCCTTCAATGCATTTTAGGGTCTGACATCAACAAATAATTCTGGTACCATAGCACTGATGTGGAAAACCATTTTTAATCTCAGTAATGCTTGGGTGCCTATATGTTGCGTGGTAATTATAGAGGACAGAAAGGCTTTGATCAAAAGAAAGGAAATCCCAGTCTTTGTTCTCTATATATACATAGCGTAACTGCATATACAAATTGATGTTTGGTCTGATTGACTATAGACTGACGATATTTATGCCTCCTGTTTTGAAGAACAGAGGACAATCACATAATACCATGCAGTGCATGAAGTGAGAATTTTTGAAGTATCAATTACCACCAAAACACTAAACCAAAATGACATTTAGTAAACTGCATTGCTGAACAAGACACAGCATGTTCTACATAGATGCAATGTTAAGGGTGGAACATGGGTGTGATTGCCACAGTGGTTGTAGAATATACTGCTTTGGTGTGTACGCCCCAATACAAACGGTGCCTCTACCACAATCTGGCACATCTTTCGCTATTTGCCACTGTGGGCTGCAAAACATCTGTCTAGATAATTCTGTTCACAGAAAGACAGGATGTAGGGAAGGAAGCCAGGAGACCTATCTAGGACAGTCCCCTCATTTAAATCAGCACATGTCTGCCACATATTTTCTTTCAAATATCCATCCATTGCATTTTCAAAAACTATTTATATCAGTTGCTTCTCTGTTACTTTCATTCTAGAGGCTGCACAGTATTAATAACCATCTGTGCCAAAGTGCATGTCCTTCTGAATTCCTTTGCTACACTGCCTTTCCTGAAGCTTGTTTGTAACCCTTATTTTTATTCTTGACTCTAGGTCATAAAAGTCTTAATAGGGTTCATTATTTCAATTAGAACTATATCAACCTCAGTGGGATCCCCTCTTACCTCAGTGAGATCCCAAAGAACACATAAGTAGTGTGTCTAGCATATTTTGAGTAACACACCCCTGAATCACTGCATTATTCTGGTTGTCTTTCTGCTCTGCTGTAACTTCTCTTTCTGTATTTTTCCTCTTTTAAAACAACAGGCGTCTCTACACAGAGCCACAGTTATTTTCCCCAGTTTATTCTTGATACCTGAATTTGTACATTGTAATCAGCATGCTAAAGGTTTTTCTACTTTAAGACAAACAGGATTTATATAATGCCTTTCATCCAAAGAACTCAAAGAACATAATACACACCAATTAAACTTCATGGGGTGCGATGAACTAAGTAGCCCTTTACAACACCCCTCTTTCAAGGCAAGTAAGATGTATCCATTTTGCAGACAGCTAATCTGATGCACTGATAGAAAGTTAAGTGATTTATCTTCAGTTTCACAACTAGGTGACTCCAGAATCATGGAAATCAAAAAATTAGTGTAATAAGCAGCAGCCATGGTTCACTATTTCTCTTCATTGTCAAGTATTTTGTAGGCATGGCAGCAGAGGTGAGTTTTAAGGATGATTACATCATCCTCTGTTTATTGGTCCTGCCTAACTTTATCTCCTGAGCCAGCTACTCTGCTTTAGCAGACAAACTTGAAAGAACAGGAAAAAGTTGGTGGGGAGGGAGAGGACAACAGCTAAGCAACAGCTGCAATAAAAGGGCCTGAGCCTGTGATTGTAGCTCTGTACTGCAAGTGAAGGGGTGATTGTAGCATAAGCAGGCATGCTCACACTAGCTTTAATCTAACTAGCACGGGTAACAGTAGCAATGTAGCTCTGGAGGTGCAGGCTTCAGTACAGGCTAGCAGTGCAAGTATATATCTACACTGCAGCTGGGAGATGTGATTCCCTGCACGGTTAGACAGACTCCTGCTAGCTCAGCTTGATTTAGTGCACTAAATATAGCAGTGTGGACCTCGCAGCACAGGTGGTGGCTCAGGCTAGCCTCTTGATTCCAAGCCTGCCTGACCTGTTGGGTCTGAACTTGGGTGACTGGCTTAAGGTAACATCCACACTGCTGTTTTTAACATGCTAGCTCAAGCTAAACTAGCACAACTCTGTCTGTCCACGCTGGGAATCACACCTCATAGCTGCAGTGTAGCCCCAGAGACCATGGGTATGTATGCTGGTTGCTAGCCTGTACTCAGTATTAGTGCACCTTTTGGTTTATTGTGCTTCCTTGGACAAAAGTTCACGCAAAGAAAGCAACTATGGAGGAGAATGTGGCTCCTGCCTTTGGGACCTTTGTACCTGTTAACAGCTGGTTAAGATGCCTCCAAGAGCCAGTTTCAATATTGTACCACTAGAAGGACAAATTGGCTATTCTGTCAACAAAGAATACCAAGAAGATGACCAGTCCTGTTACTAAATGGGCAAAGATGAAATGTGCAGAACATTCAGCCAACAAAGGAAATGTATAATGGAGACTCTTCAGGATGGGGGTCAGGCTGTTAGAAGAAATTTCTGCCTTCCCAGCTGACAGAGTTCAAACAAAGCCTTTGATGAAATCACAACTACCTTGTCTCAGTTTCAGAAAAAGACAGACTGCGGACAGTTTAATTATCACAGTACCATTATCATCAGCCACAGTTTCACAATCCTGAAATGCTGCCATTCTCAAAAGCTATTTGCATGGAAAAAAAATCCTCAAGACACAACAGACTGTCATGCTGCCCAAACTACAGAGTAATTCTCATACAATCGGACGCCATAACTGATTATTAAACACAAAAACAACCCAAAAAGCCCATTATTTTTAAACAAAGAAACAAAGGGATGCAAATTTTATCCAGAAACATTAGATTTTAAAAAGAGTAAAAATGTCCAAAAATCAAAACAGATCAACATTGTAAGGACTTCCTGGCCCCACCCCCACCCCTCCTGCATTGCACATGCACTCGATTGATTCTGTCCCTAAAGAAATGGGTACATATGCTGTGCATGTTCCTAACAAATGCAATAAAAATAATGAGTAACAAAACCAAATTCTGTTGGAGCCTTTTTGTCACTTTCACTTTATTTCATAGAACTTGCCTGCTTCATTCATACCCTGTCTTGTTTGGGTTAATCAAACCATATTTAATTTTTAATTTGGCACCTCTAAAGATCTTATTGATACAGTGCCTGCTAAGATAAGTGTTCCAGTGTTCTTTCTTCTTACCATTAGTCACAATCTCCTAATGCTGATATTTTGCCAGGAAGACAGAGGAAACAGTTACAAATGCAAGTGATTAGTATGTGTGTGAGTACTTTGACACACAGTTTTGGTTACTTACTAATACAAATATCAAGCTGGCTTAAGGGCATCTTTGTGCCATTTTCCATCAATATAAAAATATGAACTCTTTGTAACAAGTTGCTATTAAACATTATTTCCTTGACTTCTATCGAGTTAACTGCAAACGTCTGATGTTTGTTATTCATCTTGTACTGCATTTTGGACATTCTAAAATCTTGGTAATCAAAGTAATATGTACATTTGTGAATGTTCTTTTAAGCCTACAGTGGCCATCATCAAACTATATGGAGGTGCTAAAGTGAACTAGATGCAGATTATTCTTTCTTAAGCAGTCCACCGGTGTAGTACAAGGTCAGTATACAATAACTAAAATTGTTTTTAGATAGCACCCAAAAGCATGTAAGGGGCTTTGAAGACAAAGACGAGATTGGGGGTAAAATCTTGGCCATAGTGAAGTCAATTGCAAAACTCCAATTGACTTAAATGGGGCCCAGAATTTCACCCAGGGACTTTGTGTCAAAGATCTTACAATATAATCTTAGATAAGGTTCAAAGAGTGAGACACACAAACAGTGGCACTAGAGACAGTGGAAGGGGACCATATAAAGGAAAGAAGAAGAAATAGGGAAAAGTGATGGCAGTATAAGACAGAGAGAAAGAGAGTAAAGGGTGGAGGCAAGGAACTGGAGGACAATTGCAGGAGGCATGGTGGGGCAATGTGAGCATGTAAAATCAACAGGTGGCAATTAAGCAAATGATAGCAGAAATGGTGAAATGCAGAGTATGTGGGTGAATTTAATCAGATATGGTTACTGGAGGTTTCTAAGACCAGGTTAGACAAACACTTGTTAGGGATGACCTAGTTATTACCTAGTCCTGCCTTCAGTGCATGGGACTGGACTAGATGACCTATTGAGGACCCTTCCAGTCCTACATTTCTATGATTCTATGAGGGTGTGGGAGGTAGTTCTGGGGTGATGAGTTGCCTGGTGGTGTGAAGTAGTACTGAGCTGGCACAAGGGTCTTTGTGGCCAGCACAGCAGTTCAAATAGCGTCTCTGATTTGAAGTGGGAGGCAGACCCGCTTCTTCACCCCTAGGGTTCTGGTCCTGTGTGGCTGAGGTGGTGGTATGGGGATTTTTAGCCCTATATGCAGCACATTTGGAGTGGATCCAGTAAAGAGGAAAGGATGAGGCATTAGTCTCAGCTCTGCCCTGTAGTCCACGCCCTGAGAGCAAGTGACATCAGAGGAACAGTGAACAAGATGAAAAGAATACTATTGGAGGCAGTGAACACTCACCTTCCCACTCCTTGTATAGTGACTCCTGCTTCTGGGCTAGCTGACTCATTTCAAATATGTCCCTGGAAGCGAGCTGCTGCCACTGGCGTGAGCTGGCAGCTGGGATCACTCAGGGCTTGTCTACACTACAAAATTAGGTTGAATTTATTAAAGTCCACCTGTAGCCTCCGATTTTACAAAATCGATGGTGTATGTCCCCACTGTGCACATTCCGTCGACAGAGCGCATCCCCACTACCTGGGTAGCATCAAATCACGGAGCAATACTCTGTGGGCATAAGAACATAAGAATGGCCATACCGGATCAGACCAAATGTCCATCAAGCCCAGTATCTGTTCTATCGACAGTGGCCAATGGCAGGTGCCCCAGAGGGAGAGAAGCCAACAGACAATGATCAAGTGATCTCTCTCCTGCCATCCATCTCCACCCTCTGATGAATAGAGGCTAGGGACACCATTATTTACCCTTCCTGGCTAACAACAATTTATGGACTTAGCCACCATGAATTTATCCAGTTCCCTTTTAAACATTGTTATAGTCCCAGCCTTCACAACCTCCTCAGGTAAGGAGTTCCACAAGTTGACTGTGCGCTGTGTGAAGAAGAACTTCCTTTTATTTGTTTTAAACCTGCTACCTATTAATTTCATTTGGTGACCCCTAGTTCTTGTATTATGGGAATAAGTAAATAACTTTTCCTTATCCACTTTCTCCACATCACTCATGATTTTATATACCTCTATCATATCCCCCCTTAGTCTCCTCTTTTCCAAGCTGAAGAGGCCTAGCCTCTTTAATCTTTCCTCATATGGGACCCTCTCCAAACCCCTAATCATTTTAGTTGCCCTTTTCTGAACCTTTTCTAGTGCTAGAATATCTTTTTTGAGGTGAGGAGATCACATCTGTACACAGTATTCGAGATGTGGGTGTACCATGGATTTATATAAGGGCAATAATATATTCTCAGTCTTATTCTCTATCCCCTTTTTAATGATTCCTAACATCCTGTTTGCTTTTTTGACTGCCTCTGCACACTGCGTGGACATCTTCAAAGAACTATCCACGATGACTCAAAGATCTTTTGCCTGATTTGTTGTAGCTAAATTAGCCCCCATCATATTGTATGTATAGTTGGGGTTATTTTTTCCAATGTGCATTACTTTACATTTATCCACATTAAATTTCATTTGCCATTTTGTTGCCCAATCACTTAGTTTTGTGATACCACAGTTCCTGCTGCCAACTGGAATTCTGGGTTAGGCTCCCAATGCCTAATGGGACAAAAACAGTTTTGTGAGGTGTTTTGGGTTCATAGCATCAGCCTCCCATGATGCACCTGGCTCCTACCTACCTCCCTTCCTGAAAGCAACAGCAAACAATCATTTTCATGTCTAAGCCTGGGTTACTCATGTAGACACCACAGCACAGCAAGCATGGACTCCCCTCAGCTGTGCGCTATTGTTGTGAGCGTGACAAACACCTCACCCATCGTCCTGCAGTATTTGCAGAGCCTAGCCAGGAGCAGTCGCATGGAAGAATGTGATGCCACACAAATAGCTGTGCTGGAAGCCATGGAATGGAGCAATTTGCACATACTGGCAGCGGCATCCAGGCTTGTTGACACAGTGGAATGCCGCTTCTGGGCCAGGGAAACAAGCACAGGTGGGTGGGGCCGCATCCTGATGCAGGTATGGGATGAGGAGCAGTGGCTGCATAACTTTTGAATGTGCAAGGCCACTTTCATGGAACTTTGTGAATTGCTTTCTCCAGCCCTGAAACGCAGAAATATCAAATTGAGACCTGCTCTGACAGCTGAGAAGCGAGTGGCGCTAGCTCTGTGGAAGCTTGCAACGCCAGATTGCTACCGGTCAATTGGTCATCAGTTTGGAGTAAGTAAATCTACCCTGGGGGCTGCTGTGATCCAAGTAGCCAGGGCAATCAATTCACTTCTGCTCTGGGAAACGTGCAGGACATAATGGATGGCTTTGCTGCGATGGGGTTCCCTAACCATGGTGGAGCAATAGATGGAATGCACAACCCTATCTTGGCACCAGACCACTTTGCAAAAGAGTACATAAACCAGAAGGGCTACTTCTCAATAGTGTTGCAGGCACTAGTGGATCACAGGAGCCATTCCACTGACACCAGCATTGGATGGTCGGGAAATAGTGCATCTTTAGGAACTCTGACACTTGCATCTTTAGGAACTCTAGTCTCTTCAGAAAGCTGCAAGAAGGAACTTTCTTCCCAGACCAAAAATTACTGTTGGTGATGTTGAAATGCCAATACTTATCCTTGGAGACCCAGCCTACCCCTTGCTCCCATGACTCGTGAAGCCATACACGGGCAGCCTAGATAGCAGTAAGGGGCAGAGAATGGAGGTAGAATGTGCCTTTGGATGTCTAAAGGGCCGCCATACAGTTTACTCACTAGATTAGATCTCAGCAAAAGCAATATTCCTATTGTTGCTGCTTGCTGTGTTCTACAAATCTACATAACATTTGTAAACGGGGGAAAAGTTTCTGACGGTGTGGGGGTGTGTGTGAGGCAGATTATGAGCAGCCAGACACCAAGGCAGTAAGAAGCACATCCAGGTGCACTGCGTCTCTGAGAGGCTTTGAAAACCAGTTTCATGAATGATCCAACACTGATGTGACAGTTCTGTGTGTTGTTCCTTGCCAGTCTGCCCCCTTTTTTGCATGTACTGCCCTGTAAACTAAACCCCCACCAACCACAGTGTGCACAGTGAATAAAGAGCCTCTTGTATTCAATTCATGCATGTTTCATTATGCTAACAAACACTGAACAGAGACAGCAATGAATAGCAATCATAACCAGGTAAAGGCCTGACAACACAGAGAGGGAGGGTTAAGGACACATTGCTTATTACAATTGCTCTGTCTAGCAATTAAAGCTATGGGAATGACAGCTTTCTGCTCCATGAGTTGAGTTCAAGGGATACCACAGCTATCCTGCCCCCCCCCCCCCCCCCCCCGCATTCTAGGACATCTGGGAGAGGAGGATATGGAACTTGGTGAGGAGGGAAGCTGGTTCATCACTGGGTGCAGTGGGACTCTAAGGTCTAGCTGCCTTTCCTGCACCTCAGCCGGATGCCTCAACATGTCTGTTTGCTCCCCTATAAGCTGCAACATCTCCTCTTGCGTGTTACGCTCTTGTTCCCTGCTTGCTTTCCTGCTGTCTTGGTCAGTGTGCATGCTTTCTGTGAGCTTCCATGCATTCAGTTGGGCCCTGTCTGCCTTGGAGGAATGCATCAAATCACAAAATATGACTTCCCTTGTCTGCTTTTTTCGCCAGTGGGTCCTGGGAGGGTATTGTCTCCAGAGTTAGGAAAAGGTCTTGGCTGTCGGGGAGAATGGATCCTCCACTTGCCTGCTGCGCCTCTCCTCCTCCTCCTCTTCCTCATCAACAATGTCCTCCTTGTTGTTGCCCGTGGACACCCAGGTCCCTGGGAGGCATCCACGGAGAGTGTTGGGGTACTGGTGGGGTCCCCGCCTAGAATCGCATGCAGCTGCTCATAGAAGTGGCATGTCTGTGGCTCAGCACCAGACAGGGGTGGCTCTAGACATTTCGCCGCCCCAAGCAGGGCGGCATGCTGCAGGGGGCGCTCTGCCGGTTGCCAGGCTGGAGCCGCCTGCCGCCCTCCCGGCGACCGGCAAAGCGCCCCCCGCAGCATGCCGCCCAAGCATGCGCTTGGCGTGCTGGGGCCTGGAGCCACCCCTGGCACCAGAGCAACTATTCGCCTCCCTTGTCTTCTGGTACGCTTGCCTGAGCTCCTTTATTTTCACACGGCACTGCTGTGTGTCCCTGGTGTAGCCTTTTCCCCCCGGCCCTGTGTGATTTTGGCATTGATGTCAGCATTTCTTCTGCTGGTTTGGAGCTCTGCCTGAACAGACTCTTCTCCCCACACAGCAATCAGATCCAGTGTCTCCTGTATGCTTCACCCTGGAGCTTGTTTGCGTACCTGCGCAGCCAGGGTCAGCAGGAAATGAAATTCAGAAGTTCCCAGAAAAAGCAGCAGAGAATCCTGTGGCACCTTATAGACTAACAGACGTTTTGGAGCATGAGCTTTCGTGGGTGAATACCCACTTCGTCAGACGCAGGTAGTGGAAATTTCCAGGGGCAGGTATATATATTTCTTTTCCTGAAGTGCAGTGGAGTTGAAAGTACTGTCCAAAATGGACACATTGGAGCACTCTGGGACACCTCCCAGAAGCTAAACAAGTCAAAAATAGACTGTGCTATGTCTACACTACCCCTAATTCGACTCGAGAAGGTTGAATCTAGTGCTACTTCTCTCATTGAGGCAGAGTACAGGTGTTGATTTTAAAAGCCCTTTAAGTCAGCGGGAAGGGCTCTGTAGTGTAGACACACACATTATAAATTTGACCTAATGCGGGGAATGTTGATCTAACAACGTCATGTAGACCAGCCCTCAGTGTCCACTGAGTGCCTTTCCAGCTGGGCTGGAGCAGAAGGAAGGCAAAAGAGCTTTCTTCACCTCACTGTTCCCTAACTGGCTGCTGCTTCTGGAATCTTAGTGAGGCTCCAGTGCCTTTTACAAGCCTTCCACAGGAGTGTTTTAGTGATCAGTGGTGGGGGCACAGGGGACAGGCTCCCAGGACCTGGTGTCCTTTAGCTGGATTTGAGGGGGATAAAGCATATATTCCCCTCCCTATTCTGTGAATGACTGCTGATACAGTAGCTATTATATAACACAGAGAAAACTAGCAAGTCTGTTTGGAGCGCACCACACTACAAATATTCTCTTTTTTAGGATCCATGGAGGCTATGGGAAGCAAACCACAAGTTCTAGCACCCCTAAGGCTGCTGTAACTCACAACAACAGCCAGGCAAGTCTCTGCGCAGCCCCAGAGTCCAGGGAACAGAAAAGTGGCTTAAAGCCCATTGACTACCACTGCCTTCCCCCTCCCCCACCAAGTCTATTTAAATAGTCTGCTGACTCTGTTAAAATTTGATACAAATTCTACTATAATAGTTTATTTATTTTCAATTAGGCATTTAATTTAATTCACAAAAGGATTATTCCATTCCCACTTGGACAGTTCACAATGACTATATATACCCTATTAGAAAACCCCTGTTTTGGTGGTGAGGAAGAAAAATATATCCTGCCCCCTCCTTCCCTTCCCTCAACCTCTGTCCCCACCTGGCCCCCCCCCCACACACCAGAAAGGGAGGTTTCTGTTAGAAATATAAACTTGATTCCAAGGTGACAGCTCATCTCCCTCTAAATCCAGATATGTTTTTCTAGAAAGTCTACCAAATTGCAAAGAGTTTAGAATTATATACAAAATAAAAATATGACAAAAAGGGAAGCTTTCATCTCTCATGGAAGCAAGGGCTGTTTTTGTTGATACATATGGAAAAAATTAGGCCCAATTATATGTTGTGCTTTGGCACTGGGGTTCCAACTTCACCACAGGCTTATTTTTTTCCACAGATATACCATTACAGCCAATTCCACTCTTGAACATTTGAACTGAAACCTTGTAACACAGGCATTTTTGTTGTTAGACTACTTGTGCCCTGTGAAATGCTCTGTGTTACAGTTGTACTGTATTTCGAGGTTACAAAAGGGTGATCTGTATGGATACCCAGAATAACATCCTAAACAAAAAATACTTTTTGACTAAACCATAACCTACTGTAACATAAGCTTGTTTTATTATGAATTTCTTTATGCTTCTTGATCCTATGGTCCAATAAATTCACTCAAGCAGTATTGGTACTGAATGAATAAAAAGATACTCATTATATTCTTTACTACAGTGAAGACATTTCTTTCCTTATAAGATAAATAAAGTTCACATGAATGAGGCTAGTCTGGATTTTGAGTTTTATAAAACATCTGAAAAAGCAGCCACATTACTGAAATAAATGTCATAGCTAGCCCTACAGGCTGGAAAACCTGGCAACTGATAAAAGAGGAGAACCTCCAGTCTTTCTGCACTTACATACTGTAGCACTACATAAGAATACTGATTTATTTCCCCTAGGCTGCACATGGGCTAGATATCTTAGGTTTGAATATGGCCACAGAATACTGAGCTAGGATGACCATTAAATCTGACACAAGTAGATAGGATGCTCCCACAAACCTACTAGACTCAGCCCAGAAGATGTGTTCATACTTTAAACCACAGGAATGGCATATCCTCAACTCTAGATTGAAAAAATGGCAATCCTCTAATTAATTTCCTGCACACACCTGCTCCATTTGAAGGTGTGGAATCTATTCCCTGATACTGAGACAACCAAGTCCAATGGCTAAAGCCATACATTGCAATCCTAATAACAAAAAATATTAGCATTTATCCTTCAGACACAAATAAAAAGTTCATGTAACTCCACACAGCCAGTTGGGTCTATGCATACAACACGATATACTAGATACAGTCAGACATATTCCTCCCAAAGTTTATGATCTAAGAGAGGTAACAGAAGGCATGGAACAATAGATAAGGAGGAGGAGGACGTGGGGAATTACTGAGGAGAAGTTTTAGGAGACATTTAAAGGAGGAAAGAAGGTGATTGGCAGACAAGCCACAACAGACTATTTCTGGTGTCGGGGACATAAGTGGAAAAGAGAGACAAGGGGAGAGGTAAGGTCAGACAATTAGGAAGAATCTCAAGAGTGAGGGTGGTTGAAGTAAAAAGTGACAGCAGCCGAGGGGGACAGATAGCTCAGCAGTTTCAGCATTGGCCTGCTAAACCCAGGGTGGTGAGTTCAGCCCTTGAGGGGGCCACTTAGGGATCTGGGGCAAAAATCTGTCTGGGAACCAGCCCTGCTTTAAGCAGAGGGTTGGACTAGATGACCTCCTAGGGTCCCTTCCAACCCTGATATTCTATGTAGATGGGTGCAATATAATGTATAGACTTAAAAGTGCAGGACGGACTGACTGTGATCTGATAACAGACAGGAAAGTAATAATGGGATTCAAGGAGGTGGGATGGGATGATGTTGTCAGAGTGATGGGAGAGGAAAATCGTGTCAGAAACAGTTTGTAAGTGGAGAGAGGTTATAAGAGGGAGACCAGAGACAGTCGTCAGAGTAAAGTTAATAAGAAGGTGAATAAGAATTTTAGCAGAGTAGATTTAGGTGATGTTAAAGAGAAAAAAGTATTGGAACTTAAGATAAGGGCAAGAGAGCAAGAGAAATTGAGAGTCTGGGAAACAAGAAGAATATGAAGCTGCTACCACCCAGTGCTGGCTTTTGAAAGAATAACTGCAGGAGCACCGCCAGCTTTTTTGTCACCATAGGCGGCAGAAGGTCCCATCCCCAAAATACCGCCCCTACAGAGGCGGCGGAAGATCCCACCCTGAAATACCGACAACGACCGGGGCAGCCGAAGATCCAGCCACCACGGTTGCTGCTCCTCAAATGTTAGCGCCCTAGGCAACCGCCTAGGTCACTTAATGGGTTGCACTGGCCCTGGATAACTGACAGTGCTTCAAACCAATCCACATGCTCAGTAGAGTTGAATAGGATTAGTCAGTGGCAGCCCAGGTCCTCCAGATGAGAAAAAAAAGTTTCACTAGATATTTTTCCTCATTACAACAGAGAATACTAAAGCATAGCTGTCTCAAGAATTGACACTGATCTCATTTTGCTCATACATTATGGAACATATGTGATTGGTCACAGGAGCGTCGCCAGCTTTTTTGGCACCCTAGGCAGCAGAAGGTCCCGTCCCCGAAATGGTGCTCCCAACAGAGGTGGCAGATGGTCCCGCCCTTGAAACACTGACAATGACCGGGGCGGCCAAAGATCCGGCCGCTGCAGTCACCGCCCCCTAAATGTTAGCACCCTAGGCGACCATCTAGGTTGCCTAATGGGTTGCGCCAGCCCTGACTGGCCAGAGCTGCAAATTTCAGATCTGAATTGAGATACACATTTCCCTAAATCTTAGCTAAGAGTGTGCAGATCTGGGGTTTGGTTGGACCTATCTATAGTCTGGTGGAGGAATGAAATGCCTCCTTAGGAAAGTCAGCCAGTCAGTCAGCCAACCCATCTGCCCTGCCACACTTTGATATCTAATGTCTACCCATCTGCCATATTCTATGTATAATTGGTTCTATCTGTGCTCAGAAAAGAACGAACGTTATGTACAGGGAATAGGGAGCAGAGAAAGCCAGTGAAAAACAAATACAAATGGCAAGGAAGAAATATTCTAATGGAAATACACATGGCATACCGTGAATACAATGCACTCGAGCCCTCCTAGCTTTTAGGGGAGGGCTTGTGGGGGTTCTTCTTTTCCGTATACATAGCAAAGGCTGCCTTTCAACTAGAAAACATTTTTTTTAAACTGAATCACCTATGAGGAAAAATAGACACAAAAATTACAAGAAAAAGTTTACTGACTCAGACCCGTTTTGTGAACTTTTCAAACCTCCAAAAATACTTCAAGAAATGGGCAAAATCTAGAGCCTCTCAAAGTTCACTAGGTTGTTTTTGTCATAAAGAGATAGCTAAGGGTTAATGTTTCTTTTATCTGTAAAGGGTTAACAAAGGGAACCAAACACCTGACAAGAGGACCAATCAGGAAACCGGATTTTTCAAAGCTTAAGGGAGGGAATTTGTGGGTTTTTTTTGGTCTTGGGTTTTTGTCTGATTGTGTGCTCTCTCAGCTATGAGGGGTCTATTTTTCAGTCCTTCGAATCTTCTGGTTCCAGTCTAAGTACAGGTAGCAAAAGTATAGTCTTTTAAATTGTTTGCTGTATTTGCATCTGTGTATCTGGGGTGGGTCTTTATATGTATTTGGTTATAAGTCTCTGATTGGATATCTTTTTGAATAAGGCTGTTATTCATTTTTTTCTTTAAGCAATAGCCCTGTTTGTCACTTAATACGAGATTAATTTTTTCTTTTTCTTTTATTTAAAGCTTTTTTTTTTAAAAAACTTGTTGACTTTTCTTTTTCTAGTTTGACAGGGTAAGGAATCTCTGTGCCAGGATTACTGTCTCTCTCAGGGAAGACTGGGAGGGGAAAAGAAGGAGGGGAGGTAAATTGTCTCTCGTTTTGTGTTTCAAGGTTGAGCAGGAAATTCCTAGTATACCCAGGGCGGGAAATGTGGAGGAGTAGAGCAGGAAGGGAAATGGTTTATTTCTCCTTGTTTTAAGAATCCAAGGGATTTGGGTTCTTGGGGTCCCCAGGGAAGGTTTTGGGGGGACCAGAGTGTACCAGGCACTGGAATTCCTGGTTGGTGGCAGGCTATCAGATCTAAGCTGGTAATTAAGCTTAGAGGAGTTTATGCTAGCTTCTCAGGTTATGAACGCTACGGTTCAAATCTGAGTAGGGAAAACTACGACAGTTTTGTTTACTACGCTTTCCAGCACACTTTTCAAATAAATATTAGCAAACTTAGATGTGAATGGTTCCCCTCTCTGTTTCCAATCCTACATGATACAGGCTATGGCTACGCTAGAGACCTTACAGCAGCACAGCTGCACTGATGCAACTGTTCCACGGTAAACTCTCTCATGTAGCCGCGCTAAGCCAATGGGAGAGGGCTCTCCCATCGACTTAATTAATCCACCCTCAATGAGCAGTGGTAGCAATTTCGGTGGGAGAAGCTCTCCCTTTGACATAGCTCTGTCCACACTGATGCTTAGGCAGCAGAGAGAGAGTCCTGTGGCACCTTATAGACTAACAGACGTATTGGAGCATGAGCTTTTGTGGGCAAATACCCACTTTGTCAGATGCATGCATTCACCCATGAAAGCTCATGCTCCAATACGTCTGTTAGTCTATGAGGTGCCACAGGACTCTTTGCTGCTTTTACAGATCCAGACTAACACGGCTACCCCTGTGATACTTGACACTGATGCTTAGGTTATGCGACATAAGTTATACCGACATAAGTGGTAATGCAGACATAGCCACAGAGGCTAAAAAACACCTGTTTCTGGACCCCATGTGAGATTACATGTAAGTCGTGCAAGTATAATTCTTTCCTTTGGAAACTAACAGAGACCTGAAATGTCAATGTAAATTATAAAAATGATTAAGCAGAATATGAATTCAAATTGCTTACAGCAAATACATTTCAGTCATCTTGAAGGGACCAAAGATGCTTCTGTGAATACAGTGTTCTGTGTCTCAAAGGAAAATATTTCCCATATCTGTGATCTTGATAGTATGGATAAGATCATGTTTGTCGGGAGGTTGCAAAATTATTATGCTACTCAGTTTGTTGGATATCTTTCATTTTACGCACAAAGGCAAATTAGGCTGAAAATCATGAAGCAACATAGCATTCACTTTTTTGAGTAATAATCCTATCAGGTCGACGCTATATTCAAACCTGATCTGTAAATAAAACAGTCCTTGATAAACTGATAAAGACACGAATCAGTAATTTCACTTTGTGAAAGAGCTGAACTCTTGTATTAAAAAACAGCAGAGTTAATCAGAAGATTGGAATTTTAAACAAGAGATAAATAACCAAAACTATAGTCACTGACTTCTCACAACTCAATAGATAAAGCTGCAATGCCACAGAATTTATCCTAAATAAACAATAGGAAAAATATATAAATTCCAAAAGAACTGAATCAAAAACAAACAATCATAAACCCATTAGCAGAACAAAATCCAATAATGTGTGAGTGCACTGAAATTGAAACACCACTAACTACCAGTTTTATACTTTGTTTGAAAGAGCTACCAATTTTTTCCAGTATAAAACAGAAAGAAATACATGATTATGTGCAAATGTACACTTTTCTATTATTAAAAATAGGATGGTACAGTAATAACTTTAAAAAATACTGATAACACTTTCATCCTTATAATTATATTAAGACAATGATTTTATATGAATAGCATTTTTAGAAACTTACATAACTGGCTGTTGATTTAGCAGTATTTAAAATTTTTAATTTCATTTAAAACTGGTTTGGAAAGCTCCTTAAGATAATTAACTAAAAGTCATTCATGACAAACTGAGAGGTTAAGATCATTAATGTTCTGATTATACTTAAGCGCATGGCTAACTTAAAGCATGTGATTAGTCCCTTTGACTTCAATCATGCTTGAATTTAGGCATGTGCTGAAGTCCCTTGCTGAACTGTGCCCTAAAACTGGGTGTGGGAGTGGGCAGCGGAACTATCTACAACTCCACTGTGCTGGAATATTTTTAAATGGAAATTCAGTGGAATACCCTCTGTACAGCGAGAAATGCCTCCATAGGAAATGTTGAATTTTAATGCTTGAAGACTGTAAAAGTTTTTCTCTGGAATTAAAAACAAGGTTGTCTACTCTCTCATTTACACTTATATTGAAGTCTCAATACGTCCCAACTCCCACAGAAGTCAATGGGAAAGCGTCCTTTGGTTTTAATGGGAGTTGGATCAGCCTCTAAGAGAACAATTCACTTTTCTTTCTTTCTTTTTTTCTTTCTTTCTTTCCATACTCCTTGTTGTCTCCAGGCAGAATTACGTAGACCTGTAGTAAAGTTGTTGCTCCAACACACTCCCTTATCACTGGATGTGGCATTCCAGCACTTTCACCCCAGGCCTGGTCTACGCTACAAAACTAGTTTGATGTAAGTTGTCTTGCACTGACCTATCTGTGCATGTGTCTACACTCAAATTTATGTGTAACGTAAGTGCCCCATTGCAATGACGCAGCAACACCACCTCACCGAACAGCACTGAACTGGGATCAACTTACTGAAGTCGATGTAGCATGGAGTATAGACACTCTGTGACCTATGTCAACCCTAACAATCTTCTAGCAGCTATCCCACAATGTTCGATAGTGACACTATGGTCCCAATTAGGAAGGGATCATAGAAAACAGAAGCCATCCTCTCTCCTCTCCTTTAGCCCCCATGTATTCTTGAAATGCCTTTTTCTGATTTCCCATCTGGGTGAGCAAAGCTAGCATCTCTCCCTTGTGCGCAACTGGCCAACTGACCATGCCAGCTCCATGTACTAGACACACTCCTGTCTGGAGCAGATCAGACGTATTGGATCACCTGGCCCTATGGGGAGAAGAGGCTGTGGAGGTACAGCTATGGACCAGTTGTAGAAATATGGACATCTATGAAAAGACTGCACAGGGGATGCCGGAATATAACAGGGATCTATAGTACCGCATGAAAGCAAAGGAACTGTGTTAGGTATATCACAACAGGGATGCTAACCATAGATCTCCCAAAGACTACCGTGGATACCTCCATGAACAATGGGCAGGGTGGATATGCAGCAGAGGGCAGCTATGCTGTGAGCCAGAATCTTTTCCAGACTCTGCTGCAGTCTAGCCAGTCCCACCAAACAAGCATGGACGAGCACGCTGAAGAGAAAAGAACCGCGGGTAAGTGTGTGCATGCATTTTTCCTTACAATGTTTAAATGTAAAGACAGTGCCCAGCCTAGCCTCAAGTTAGCAAGACAGAAATAATAACTTTTCATTGTTTTACTCAGATGAGAAGGGTAGTAGTACAGAGGTACAGTTATTTGCTTTTCATTATCCTGTAGTGGTGGGGATAAAGGACACGCAGAACAGTTTGTTTATGTACATAGATGTCCCTTGTATCCTCCTGAGAGGAAACTTTCATGAGATACTCCACAATTGTCTCCCAAAAGTTTCTAAGGATGGCTGCCTTATTTCTTCCTCCACAGTAGGACACCTTCCCACACCACTCTTCAGTGATTTAGGCACAATTGCAGTGAATAGGCTAGTGTCATGCAGGCCCAGGTGCCTTTGGGACATCATAAGCAGCTGTGCTCTACGTGACTTTGTGACCCTCAGGAGTGAGATATCAGCTGAAATCACCGCCACCTGTGGAAAACAGTATTCAGGACTTGTCTACACTTAAAATGCTACAGCGGCTCAGCTGCTCCTGTGCCATATTAGTACTTTAGTGTAGATACTACTTATGCTGACAGGAGGAATTCTCCCATCAGTATAGATACTCCACCTCCCAGAGAGGTGGTAGCTAGATCGACGGAAAAATTCTTCCATCAACCTAGAGCCATCTACCTGGGGACTTAGGTCAGCTTAATTACATTGCTCTGGGGTGTGGACTCCAAAACTGGAGAATCAATAAACCCTAATCAGAATAAGGGAATGGGAGTTTGGAAACTTCTCTTTTGCTCTCCATTTTAACTGTAAACAGAATGATAAATCTGTCTCTTTTTTCTGTAGGTGCTGGCATTGTGGCCTTGACAAGTCCCCCCTCCACACCCACAGAATGCATGGCCCTGATGAAGACGAGAAAGAAGTGGGTTAGGGATGACTAGTTCAGCAAGATCGTGCTTTGTTGGACCGTGAACAGAGGGTGAATATGGCAGACCACCTGGAAAAGACAAGAGCAGACTGGGGAAAGGCCCAGGAGTCCCAGCAAGAAAAAAAGAGCAAGTTGCACCTGGACATAATGGGGCTTCTCAGGATGTAAACACAAATACCACAGATTCTTGTGGACCTATAGGTCCAACAGTTAAGGGCTCACTCCTTTTGCAGTTAATGGAGACCTCTCTTTTAGCAGCTCTCTACACACTGCAATATTCCATGTGACATTATGGGCTGCAACCTGATCCCTACCATTCCACACCTGTAAAGACAGTAAGGACAACTGCAGTTTCACTTACACTGAGCTGTAAGAGCCACAGATGATATATGTGCAGCCAAAAAAGGACTGAAATTGACAGGAACGTTTTCTTCTTTTCTAATTTTAAAGTTCTATTAGTTTATTTTAGAAGTCTGTCTTGTATTTTTAATTGCACTTTTTTGCATTGCTTTTCGTATGCAATACATTTCTATTTTTGGAAATAAATTCATCTTTATTACTTCATAACATATACTGCAGAATGCTTAGTGATACTCAAAAATGCCTACTACCTTAACTGTGCAGGACCACAGAACTCATAGGTTCAGTGAAAAACACTGTGTAATAAGTATAAATGTACACCAAGCACCACTCAGGCCCCAAAACTTCAGGGCTTGGTAGAGCACAGTCCACCACACCACATTACCATGACTAACCATTAAAGTGCTCTCTCAAGGCTTCCCTCAGCCATATAGATCCACATTCAGCTCTTCAAATGGCCCTTGTGCCAGCCTGTTCAAACTCAGAAGACAGCCACTCCACTCCTGCCCTCCACCCCAGTGGCAACTTTCTTCCCTTTGCGTCACAGATACATTGCAGGGCTCAATAGGCAGTTATAACGATAGGGATGTTTTTCTCACTGAGATCCAATCTTGAAAGCAAACATATACCAAATGCACATCCAACTCTCATTCAGCCCCTATTTAGGTGTAGTCTTTCCTTGGTGTTGTCAAGGAGACCAGTATATGTCTTCATGAGACAAGGGAGAAAGGGGTAGGTTGGGTTCCCCTGGATCATTACTGGCTTTTCAGCCTCACCAATGGTGATCTGCACTTGGCAAAGATTTTCCCTGCTTGCAACTTTCTGAACAGTCTAGTGCACTTAGATATATGTCTTCCCTGACTAGTCAGCACTAATATTGGTGAAGTGTCCTGGTGATCCACCAACGCTTGTATAACCATAGAAAAGTAGCCCTTTCTGTTGATGTACTCTGTGACGAGGTGGGTTGGTGTCAAAACAGGGACATGTATGCCGTCTATCACCCACGGCAGTTTGGGAACCCCATTGCTGCAAATCCATCCACTATTTTCTGCACATTTCCGAGAGTCACTGTCCTGCATAGCAGGACCCGATTAATGGCCCTACAAATTTGCATGGGAACAGCTCCCTCTGTGGATTTCCCAACTCCGAAATGATTTCACAATGACCAGTAGCAAACCAGCATGGCAAATTTCCAGAGCGTGATCACCACTCGCTTCTCAAGTGTCAGTGCCGCTCTTATTCCAGTGTCCCTGCATCAGAAGGCAGGGGAATGCTTGGTATACAGATCCAGAAATGTGGCCTTTTGCATTCAAAACTTCTGTAGCCACTGCTCATCATCCCAAATACAATGCAATCCCATAAGTAAATGCTCATTTTTCAGGCCCAGAAGCGGTGCTCTGTTATCTACAGCTGCTCCAAGAATTCAACCAACAATCTTGAACTGGTTTTCACAATATCCCTCAGTCATCAAAGAAATCATCATGTCTTCCATTGTTCTGATTCTTCCTGAGGCTCTGTAAATACTGGAAGATCATTTGTCCTGTGTTTGCAACATTCAAGACAATAGTGAAGAACCCTGCAGGCTTCATGCATCTGTTAGAGATGGAGAAAGGCAAAAAGTGCCATGTGGGTTTGTGGGATTTAAAAAAAGATGTGAAAACTATGGGATATGGATGGCATTATGGGTGGAGAAAGTTGCATGATGGGCACTTGATCCCTTGCCTCCAGCCATATCTGAGTGACTTGTTTCTGCCCCACAGTGCGTTGCAAATATTTCCCAAAAGGCACTGTGCTGGGTGAAGGGGAGTGGCACACTGGGATACCTACTCTGGTACACTGCACTTTCCATCCTGTTGCGTACGTGCAGTGCCAACACATGTGATCAAATATGCACACACAGGAACAACAGACTAACTGCAACAGCTTTACTCTGACGTAACTTGCATTGACCAAAGCTTGTAGTATAGACATGGCCTCAGTTTCCCCCACTGTTCTTTGGCCAAGTCCAGCCATAAGAGTGTCCTGACCCTCCAGCCAGACCACTCTGCAGAGTCCCACCCCTTCTGGGGCCACTAAGTCCTTTTTCCTATATCCAACAGAAACGTACATAAACCAAACTTCCATACTAACCGGGTTTAACTGGCAGCCACCTCATTGCAGGCATGTCTTTGCTGCTCTAGGCTGTCCTCCTTTCTTACCATAGGTTTCTGTGGGGACCAACCCCACAGACCAGCACACTCCTCACCTCACTCAGAGTTTCAGGCAAGCTACAGCTCCTCAAAGCCCCTATCTCCAGTCAAGCACCTAGCTCACCTCTGTTCTTCCCATCCTTCTTTCAGGCTGCTTCTCTGGGAGTCGGATCTCTCTCCCTCCTCTCCTCTGGGTCTCCTTCTCTTGACTGGGATCACCCAGCTCTTAATGCAAAAAATCCTTGCTCTCCCATTGCCGAGCTTTATTTTTAATTAGGCCTAGTCCACCCTCAAGGTAGGTTAATTGACCTTAAGTTCATATCAACCTCTTCCGAACATGTGTGGACTAAACACCAAATCACAGGGCATATTTTCAAAGAAACTACAGTTTATGCATATAAAGTCTGTACAGTATTTGCAAATACACATTGGGTGTTAGACATGCAGTAAGATATGATACTTGAATATGCACAGCTAGGGCCCTTTAGGTTTAAATTATTGCCTAGCGGCTCAATAAAGTGACTGACAGTAAGGCCTGGTCTATACTACGCGTTTAAACCGATTTTAGCAGAGTTAAACCGATTTAACGCTGCACCCGTCCACACCGAGGCCCTTTATATCGATATAAAGGGCTCTTTAAACCGGTTTCTGTACTCCTCCCCGACGAGAGGAGTAGCGCTGAAATCAGTATTACCATATCGGATTAGGGTTAGTGTGGCCGCAATTGATAATGGAATTGGCCTCACGTGGCGGTATCCCACATGCAACCATCTGATACTGCTACTCGGAACCAATCTGAACTCAGATTGCACTGGCCAGGGTAAACAGGAAAACCACGAAACTTTGAAATTCATCTGATTTGTCGCAGCGTGAGCTCTGATCAGCTACAGCAAGGCGATGCAAAAAAAAAACGTCTCAAATCCAAAAAAGAGCTCCAGCATGGGCCGTAACGGAAGATACCTAATCTGAACTGCTGTGATGGGGAACAATCTGTTCATCACAGCCTCGTTAACGAAGCACAAATGAGAAAGCCATTTGAAAATATGCCCAGGTATGATAGACAGGCCACAACACAGGCTGTGTGACAAGCGTAAACGGAAAGCCACCAAATCAAGATGACACACATGAGGGAGGAAGGGGGTACCTTGAGGACTCCACGCTATCCAACCAGTCCCTGCAGTCTCCAAAAGCATTTACCTTCTTGGCTGACTCAAGGCCTGAGGTCAAACACTTGTCGCGGGTGTTCTCAGGGTTACTAATCTCGATCAATTTACCCCCCTGCCTTCCCGTGAAATAAAAGGGGAAAAAATCGTTCCTTGATTTTTTACATGCACTCTATAGTCTACTGCATGCTGCCTGGTAGACGCAGTGCTGCGGCAATGAATAGCAGCATCCTCTCTCCTCCCCCCCCTGGTGCAGGAGTACAATATGACGGCTATCCATCAGCAGCACAGCCTGTGAGTGCTCCTGGCTGGCCTTAGGTGAGGTCAGCCGGGGGCGCCTGGGTAAAAATAGGAAATGACTCCCGGTCATTCCAGTAGATGGACAGAAGGTGGTGAACGTCTTCATCATAGCAACTGGGAGAATGAGACTCCATCAGCCCCTCCCCCTTATCAGTCTAAAGAAAGATTCTGTACTGCCTGGACATCATAGCAGCGGGATCCTGGCTCCTCTTCCCCCACTCTTACTAATGTCAGTTGTTTCTTATTCGCATTCTTTATTACTTCATCACACAAATGGGCGACACTGCCACGGAAGCCCAGAAAGGTGGTGGAGAAGAGGAATCAATGGTGTGGGGCTGTTGCAGGGGCACCCCCTGTGAATGGCATGCAGCTCATCATTCTCTGCGGATCTGACATGAAGTGGCGTGCTCTCTGATACACTGGTTCTCTAGTACACTTGCCCCATATTCTAAGGCAGGACTGACTCTGTTTTTATTAGATAAACCATAAAAGGAGGGATTGATTCAGGGAGTCATTCCCATTTTTGTCCTTTGCGCCCCAAGCTGAACCTCAGCTGAAGGCCAGCCAGGAGCACCCATGACAGCAGCAGACAGACAGAACGACTGAATAACCATTTCTGCTACCTTGCAACGGCAAATGAATGCTGCTGTGTAGCACTGCAGACCGGTCCACGCCTCTGTCAGCAGCATCCAGTACACATATGGTAGCAGTGACAAAAGGCAAAATGGGATCCATGTTGCCATGCTATGCGGTCTGCCAGGCCAATCCAGGCAAAAAGGGCACGAAATGATTGTCCGCCATTGCTTAACAGAGGAAGGAATGAGTGACGACATTTACCCAGAATCACCGTGACAGTAGACTGTTTTCGTACCATCATGCATGGGAATCTCAACCCAAGAATTCCAAATGGGCGGGGGGAGACTGCGGGAACATATGAGATAGCTACAGGATAGCTACCCACAGTGCAATGCTCTGGAAGATCGACGCTAGCCTCTTGGTAATGGAAGCACACCACCGAATTAATGTGCTTAGTGTGGCCGCGTGCACTTGACTTTATACAATCTGTTTTACAAAACCAGTTTATGTAAAATCGGAATAATCCCGTAGTGTAGACATACCCTAAGATACAGGGCCAGATATTTGGTAATAAAATCAGCTTGAGTGGCAAGTGGATGATTCCTGGCATGAAAAGGAATCCTCTGGCAGTGTAGGGCCAGCACACTGGCTCCTGCACCTCTATGTATGCCATCCCCTGTTGAGAGGAGGGAGTGGGATTTGCTAGGGGGGAAGGATATGGCTGGAGTGTCCCTAAAGGGGCTGCTGCTACAACAGCCTTTAGGGTCATGATCAGCTGTATGTAAACTGGAGCTGCCCTGAGAGAAGTGATTCTGGGCACCAAAAATTACTGACAAGCCAAGAGAATAACATCAGTGGCTGGTAACCCAGGTAAGTGTAAACAGACACTGTACACACATTTGGGAGTTTTGCCTAAGTAAATAAAGAAAAACAAAGTAAAAATTTCAGGATTTGGTCCATTGACTGGATTCAAGGGTAATAGCAGTCAAATATTGTCCACGGGTTTAAACACTTCTCTGAGAACGTGCTCTTTTGGCTAAAGCCATGAGTAATATAGTTAGTCTTCACTTGTAGCAATGAGAATTGTATAGTTACTCAAAACATCACCTTATTCTATGCAGTATAGATAGATAGAGATCATATATGCACACCTTGTCAATCAGTAGATATTCTTAACCATGACTGAGATTACTACAGATTTGTTGAGGGCCTAGTTCTAGAAGGTGCCTTCAAATATTATAGAAAATCAGTGGAAACTCAGATTGCTCAGAACCCCTAACAACTAGGCCTGAAAGTATTTGAACAAGACCATCTCTAAGCATTAACTAATACTGTGATTCAGTCTATAAACTGGTATTCCCTGAGACCTGGGCATTTCAAGGAAGTTGGTTTGCTTTCTTTGGAAGCTTGCAGAGTACATATACCTTATTTAGGAGAAAAGGCTGCTTGCTCCTGATCTAAAGTAACATCTGTGTAACATGTTCCCAGTTACCACAGTGACCAGAGTGCCTTACGTATGCCTGTAATAATCCCATGACTGAAGTGATGACAATTTAATAACATTTTTGTGTAGCCCTGATACAAGTCTACACTGATAATCAGTTTGTTATAATGAAGCTGTGCAAATAGAAGGGCTGTCTTTAATAGGCCTATCTGAGTATCTACCCATCCTATACTGTTTATACTACATATTCAAATAGTCTCCTAAAATACAGAGTTTAACAGTGTTGGGCTAAAAGGCGTTCTTGAAAGATTTCTCTCTCAGAAACTCCTCTTTACAGAACAAGTTATATGTACTTTCATTCAGGCTGATTTTAATACCTATTGACCATAACTTCTAAGACTGACAATCTTGAGGTATTTTTGCCTTTTCTCAATTTTTTTCAACCTGTCAAAGAAAGAAACCGTGGGTTCTGGTTCATTTCACTGCAAGTGGCTAGAAGCCGCATTATATCACTCTCCCCCACTATAGATTCTCTTGTTCTCTTTCTCTCTATTTATAAATGAAAACAGATGATCTCAATAAAATATAAATTCACAGAATTATGGTTTCCTTTATTCTAGTAGCATAGCAGTTTATATATAATTGGCACATAATTTTATCCTGTGGTTTAGACTTTTTTTTAAAACTTAAAAAGGAACTATCCTGTTTAAGAACTTGATGGTTTCATTTAAATCCAGTCCATCATATTTTCTGATGTTAACAAATATGGATTGACTGGACAGGACTGATCTGCACCCCCATCCAAAACTCAGCAGAGCTCCATGGCTCACCTTCCCTAACTCAATCTCAAGCGCGAAGTCTAGACTATAGCAACAGATTGAGACAACCAGTGGTTTATCAATAGTATAGGCATAAACCTTGGGGCCAAATTCTTCTCTCACTTAAATGAATGTAAATCCATAAATTGATTTCCATTCAGTGTAGAGCAGAACTTGTCTCTTGATTCTGCAAAGACAGTGTTAGTGAAACATACCTCTCTAGATATTTAATGTTAAATGTGAAATACACTTTAACATTTAACATTCTGGTCTCCTACTACAACTTGGATGCCAAAAACTGTCCATAGTTCTATTTAGTTAGGTATGGGTCAAGCAAGACACAATCAGCAAGCTTATTACATATTCCATGGACAATGCTAGTGAATGCCAATTTCAATAACTGACTGGCATGCAAATGTAACAAGTCTACTGTTATGTTTCCATTGGGCTTGAATTAAAGTAAACTTTGTTAAAGGAAAGACCTTTCGCACTTGGCTCCAAAACACAGGATCAGCTCCTCAGCACATGTAAACCAGCATAGTTCACGGAGTTATACCCATGAAGAATCTGGCCTATATTGTTTTTGGGGCTCACAGCTCTTTTACTATCACAAGGTAAGGTATTCTTTAGATATCATCCAACATGTACTGTATGTTCCTATTACATTAATGTAAAGAAAAGGGTAACCATGAAGGCTCACTGTTTCAAGAAGTATCTGAAAAGCTATTTCATGTTTACTTTTCCACTATTTATTGAGAGCAAAAAGAGGGAAACTTTCAGGTTTATAGCGTATAGCTTATGTAATGCAGAAACAACAAACAGCTCATTCCATGCTATCACATCATGAAATAACTGACTTTTACCAACCCTCTGCACTACTTCAACCTACGTGGAACTTGCTCCATTGTTACTACTAAACATAAATTCACTTGATATTGTTGCATCAGTGTGCATGTTCTGTATATTCTAAAAGTTACACATATTAGGGTGCATAATCAAACTGGAAAGATGTAATTAAAGTAACACACAGTGATCCAAATTCTGTGTCCATTAGAGTCCATAGCAAATACTACCATTGACCAAAGTGGGTGTAGAATCAAGCCCAATGTCAATAAAGAATCTCTTTCACTAATTTTCACAGGGAGTTTTCAAGTTTCCAAATTCAGCACCAGTAGAAGCATGTTCACGTTATTTGCCAATAAATATTTTCTCAAATGATTCCCAGTCCCCGCTGTTTAAGCTACTGTTAACTTTATCTACTCTCCTGAAAATCTGTTCCAGGTTTCTCTCCTAGCCTGGCTGAGTTGGCAAGTGACTAATATGGTGACCAATTTGAGGATGTGGATATACATGGTGTAATCCCCATATGAACTCCACTCTCCTCCTCCCAGCCACAGATTTTGGACCTGGCCTCGTACTTCTTTCTTAGGCAAAACTCCCTTTCAAATCAACTTTGAGACTAATTCTCACTGATACAAATAAGGAATGTAGAATTTACCCCTTAAAGATAATACAGGATCCTAAAGACTGTCCTGTTCAATTTTAAGCTAAAATTTACTTAAAACATATATACATATAAGCTAACTTAAAAAATAATTACAATCAAGGCAGTTGCTTACGGCACTTGCCATCATAAATAGATTATAAATTACAGTCAAAGGAATGTTCTTACTTTTTAATCTCCTCCCATTTAAAATAAATTACCTTTGGAAAATTATAACAATATGAACACGCTTTGTGTGTGTGAACATGAGAATCCTACTTCTCAGTTCATTTAAGTCATGCAGCCAAACATACTCTGTATTATAAAGCACACCTTGTTGTGTGGTATAACTTACAAAAAATATTATTCACACCAAGTTTATAATAACATAACATTAGCATTAGGATAATAAACATGGTTAACAAAAGTTCTATAGTTGGCAAGGTCATTGCTGCGCCTTATATTAGCTAGTGGCATTTCACGATAGACTGACTTTTTTAATCAAAAAATCCTAATCCAGAGAATTATAGACTTTTAAATGTGAAACTTTTTTGGTAGAAACTATTAGAGGAAGCAACTAAACAGATATGAAACAAACAGAAGCATATATTTCTTCTAGTTTAACTGTTAGTATAGCAATTTTTATTTCTTACTTTCCAGCATATGTCAAAGTCACTCAGTCAAGAAGTTTATGCTCTCCTAAACCTATATCATTTCAAGACAAAAACATTAAACTAAAGCACTAAACTATGCAAAGCAGGCTATCAGCAACTAGCAAAATGTGTTTCCCTCATGCACAGAACATAAAAAACAAAAACAAAAAATCCCCAAATGGGAGTAAATTGATAAAATATGAACCACATGAAACTAACCAAGGCAGAAAACTCTAAACCTGACCAGAATTCATTATCCACTCTCCCATCTCTGACAGCACATGGGCCTTAATGCCCGCTACTAATGGAAATCATTAAAACGACTTTCAAAGAAACACAACTACTAACCTCTCTGCAATAGTCTTCTTCTTAGCATATGCACAATGTGCCTCAGGTGGCATGTGACAGGGATTCATCACTGAATTTGGTCCATTGGTTGGATCATTAGCTTCCCAGGCCCAGATACTGACAGGAAGTGTGATGTGAACACTGATCCATACCCCTACCCCGGTATGGAACTATTGCTTAATCTCCACACTTCTATTCTTGGGCAAAATTGTTGAAAAAGCTCCACACTCCAAGGAGCTGTGACATGTGCCAACAGCTAGGTGCTTCACAAATCATGCTCCAGAACGCTGCACAGCATGGACATAGTGTTGGTAGCACTAGAAAACAACCTCCGTATGGCTATAAAAACAGGCTGTATCTTCATACTCATTCTTCTAGACCTCTCTACAGTATTCTGACTTGGTAATTCACAAGGTATCCAGCATACATAATACAATGGAAGTAGATAGTGTGGTGCTAACATGGCTCCAATTATTCCTTTCTAGCAGAACCCAGAAAGTGGTGATGAGTAGCTGCTCCTTTCTTATGTACAGACTTTCATCTGCAGTAAAAAGGTTTTCTAACTTGTTTCCCAGAATAATCAGCCTGAGCACCTCATTGCAACAAGGGCAAGATATTAACAGTGTTTCAAAAAGGGTTTGGCATTTACATGGGCTCAGCCATGCAAATACTTAGGGAAGGATCTTAACTTATTGGTGGAATTACTCACATGAGTAAAGTTACTCATCTGTGTAAGTGCTTGAAGGATCAGGCTCTAAGGTTCTTCATGTTCTACTGCCTGCACAAAACTTGCTGATTGTTTCATTCTGCAGTTCTCAGTCACACAGCTTTTCCATTGATTTAAAAGAGTTCATGTGTCACTTGGCGACGCTGTATAGTAAGGGATGAATCATGTCTGGTCCTCCCTTCACACCCCCTCAATCTTCTAGAGCGATAGGGAAGGAGACTAGTCAAGTGTGCAGACCACAAAATTAACAGAACAGTTAGTCTTTGATGTCTCATTCAATAGTTTGTCAGAGACACTGTAAGAAAGCCAGAATTAGGTAGTTGGCTGAACTTAGGCAAACTGGCTAATTCAGTATATTGCAAAAAGAGGTTTTAATTCAGAAGGCCTGCAGAATATAGTGTAACAATCATTACAAATCTGAGACAGAAGCCTAATTTTTACTCTTGAACTTAACCAACATTACCAGCCATCGTTATAATTATTTGGCTTGAACATAAAACATGCATAATGTGGTTAACTACATTATGGGCATAATGGCATAAAGATAGCAGCATTTACAAGTCACAGGTTCTTTCCTTCTTCTATAAAGGCTTGGATGCATAAGCCCAGGACTCCTTGATGTATGCAGACTCTGCTACAGAGATGATATATGAACTTGGGTGGTCATTTAACTTCTCTTTGCCTCTGATAATTCTGACTATTCAACTGTTCTAGCTAACGGAAATTCAAAAATACTACAGTGAATTCAAACATCAGGGCATAATACAGGATGCATGTTTAATGGAAGCCAATATACTTCTGATATAGGGATGTATGAGACTCAGTTCACATAATGTCAGTAAAATGCCTTGACATCCTCAGAGGGAATACAAAGTGCAAATATTATAATTAGCATCAACTTAAATTTCATTATCTTCTCCTACAGTAATCATGACCACGAGCTGTGACTTGGGAGTCATATATCCCTTGACAGAAGTATGTTCTCCTGTGACTTTTTTTTAACTGACCTACTGTTCAGGGCCTGGAGGAAGTTTATGCTGTAAGCAGGACCTATCACAGCATTTCCCTCTGTTTGGAGTCAGGATCCTGTAAAGTATCCTCCGAGTATCCTCAATTCCCATTGACTTTATTGGGACTTGAGAGCACTTAGCACTGTGTAAGCTTAAGCCCTTTGTTCCTCACTTTCATCTCAACCCTGATAGTCAAATTTGGGAACTTGTGAGCAAATGCAGTTCATTCACTCTCCACTTTCACCCCTCAATGGGAATCTTGAGATTACCACTGCAACACTATGTCCAACTCAGTACCACCCCTTGGATGTCATCCTGAACTTCCTAATACTCTCCCATAATACAGCCTGCCTCATTTGAAGAAAGACCATGGGAATGGTGAACTGATCTGCTGTGAAATCTTATGTCCATTCTAACCATTGCTTTAAAAACCTTCACATTCACATTGCTTTTCTATGGTCACTCACTAGACTGTCCATCAAGAAGAAGAATTCTTCCCTAATGACCTCTAATCATCTTATCAGGTTATATATATAGTCAGTTTTTCCTATGATTTTGCCTCATGGGTGCTCACTCCAGTTAGAATCGAACATTAGCCATCGAACATTAGCCAACTAGCACTGGATCAAAGTGATTTAACTTATTGCCATTACCTACATAAATTGCCCTGTATCATTACAGTGTCGAGCAGTGATTTGGGAGTTCCAGTAGCAGCACTGGGACAGAAAGGTGTTGGAAGTCTGTTATATGAAGGTCTGGAATTATTGGACTACTTCTATCTGCGCTATGGAAGCACTTTTAGAAGATGCTGGAGCTTCTTTCTTTACATACATTATACATTTTCAATGCCAATTTTAGACCTTAAAAGAAAGGGTTTGAGCTAAAGCCTCCAATGGGAGTCTTTCAGTTCAGCCCAATGGATCAACCCCTTACCTACCTTACACAAAAAACTTTAGGAAAGGTTGTAATCTAGTTTTCACAGCCACAAATGGCAGCCCAGGGGCATAGTGTGACCCCTTATTAACTTGAACTGGCTACCCATACTGCTGTTTGCAGTTGGGAAGGGGAAGCAAACTCCACAAAGCCACTATGTTCCCATCCTCATCATGTGGGTACATGCGAGTGGAAGGGTGAGGAGAGGAAGGGAAGCCCTAGCTACACCCCCTCAGTACACCAGTCAGTATTGAGTTGTGTCACCCTCTTGGCAGATGTACACTGCACTGGGTATTGACCTGGAGCAGTTTACTCCTTCCATGGAGCAGCAGGGAGACTGAGGTAGGTTGTGACTAACCAAGTCACAATCTCCTTCACAGGCTGCTCCAGGGACAGCACGATAGTTGTGTTCCCTTTCTCAGGGCAGACTCATGACCTAACTGTTATTCTGTCGGTTGGGCAATAGTTTGTATCTATAGATACACACTGTTTTTTAAGACAGTCTCTACTTCTGTGTGCAGGACCATTTGGGCTTCAGTGGGAGTTGAGTGTGACCAGCACATCCAGCACCTTGTGTGATCAAGCTCCAAAGCTATTTCCGCACCAAGAGGGCTGCAACTCTGATAGCCGACTTATAAAGATCCTTTCTTAATAAAATTGATATCCATGAACATCTTGGAACAAGAGCCCACTGCCTTTCCAAAGCATCGCAGTCTGTACACAGCCTATGTACAAATATTATATTCTGATAAATAGGATGCTTTGAAAGAGCACGAGTCATGCTTTGTGCCTCCACTGTTTGGAATGCAGGCACATGTAGTTTGGAAGCAACCTGCAGAGCCTGTACACTGAGCTTTGTCCTATTGGTGTACTTCACATTTACAGTGTGGTGATGTGCATTTTTTAAAA
Source organism: Chelonoidis abingdonii (assembly GCF_003597395.2). Classification (NCBI taxonomy): domain Eukaryota; kingdom Metazoa; phylum Chordata; order Testudines; family Testudinidae; genus Chelonoidis; species Chelonoidis abingdonii. The sequence goes on along the minus strand of NC_133770.1, from coordinate 93,553,199 downwards.
GATTTGTTGTCCTGAAAGTCCTTATACACATGGAAGAAGCAGCATTCCTCCCACGACAATATTAGAGCAGAACTACTCCCCAATTTTATTTCTATTTTAGATTAAAGCTGCTTTGAGTTTGAAGAACCTAAAAGATTTTTGTCTGATTTTGAACAGGAAATTACTTTGCACCCCAATATGACTAAGAATGCCTACAACACAGAACTTAATCATACTGAGAGCTGGTACCCTCAGTTGAATACACACCAAAGCAGTCAGAATGAAGCACTAATGTATAAGAGAAAAATACAGTAACAGTACTTCAAAAATGGTAACATATGTTTAAATGACTAAAAAAGGGTGCATTATATATCTTATCCGCTAATGTCTTTGTTTAACAAAATATAGGAATTCTACCTGTGTCCTATAGAATATATACATTATTCCTTTTAGTACCAATAATTTGAAGTAAAGTTCTGGTTTTAGTTTTTCTTTTTTATTTTTTGTAGGGGGGGCAGAAAAAGGTATATAATGTACTCTTGGAAATCTCTGAAGGATTTTGATAAGTGCAGAATAGTAGAAAACCCAAATGGGTCTCTTGGCTGAGAAAGAGATACAATGTAAATAAAATTTACATTTACTTCAATTAGAATGTACTATACATTACTGGTCAAGTTCGGGTGGCAGGTACAGCTGATGTGTATGTGTTTATATTTGTGCCTATAATTTGTGCCAAAATTAAAGCAAGCCCCTGAAACAATTGGAAGGTCTACTGTCAGTTATGAAATCTTCTAAAGATAGTTCTGGGATCCTTCAAGCTGAATATCCTCACTTCACCCCTACATTACAATGGTGACATAAGTTTATGTTATTACACTATAGACATGTCCTTCTGATATGCTAGGAGTTAATGTTTCTGGTTTCCAAAGAAAAAGAATGGCCTCTGGTTACCAGCTAACCAGTATAATGTGGCATGCTAATGCTGCTGGGAAATTATATGCATCACTAATATACTTCTTACACTAAGGCCAATATTTTCTTTAGGTCTGGCATTTATGTTATACATTTTTACACAAACAGCTCTGTAAATTCTTTTACATTATTTCTTCCATAAATCAGATCTAAGAACACTTTGGGTACCACAGTTACATACAATCCTTTTTGTAGAATTCCATTTAAAGGTCAGCTATGCTTGTTAAGATTTTTAAGGTGTCTGTTCCATTTAAATCGAGTTAAAAAAACAGAATGGAATCTACTACGAGAGAACAATCCCACATAAATGAAAACCATGTGCAAACGTTCAATAGGCCAACTATGTAAAAATGTGTTATATACTGTGTTTATATGTATTTTATTCACAGACAAGGTTTGTATTAGGATTATATTTATTTCCTGGTGCACATGAATGTTAACTGTGCCATAGTACCATTGTGTATATGTTAAACCCCTTTCTCTAGATTTAAATATAGACATCTATAACATGGAAAGTTGACTGCTTCTTTCAAAAGATGATTTTAACATATACTTGATTTATAATCTTTTTGATTGGAGAGCCATACAGATAACCAGATTTATTTGCAGATGGCCCCTACATATAACAGACCAAATCAACCTCACAGATCTGAAAGCCTCTGAACTTTGGATCCAGATCTGAATTTTATAGCACTGGCACATCTTTAATCAGAAATGCTGGCTGTTAAATTGCACCCCAATAAGATCATTTCCATGAGACCCAGACTGTGCAGTGTCTAATTTCCTAGTATCTGAGTGAGTTCAAAATCTGGAGGAGAGTAAGTAGGATGAGGCTAAATCCAAAGATCAATGAGGTGACACAGGTCAAGAGCTTGAGGATACTACAAGGATGGGCCTGATCAAGCAAAATACTTAAGTATGTGCTTAATTTAAGCACGGGAATAATAAGGAGACTACTTACATGGTTACAGACTAGCGAATGCTTAGGTGCTGTGTGGGATCAGGGACCTAGTTCTTGTCCCATTATTGAGAGATCTTGACTGTCCTATGATTAAGAGCTTTACAACCTGGGAGAAACTCACTCTCTTCCTGGGATCCCAGGCAGCACAAGTGGCTAATAGCCCCTTTTTTCATCTGTATCTGATTAGACTTTGTGACCTTCCCCCCCCATAATTTGGTCACAGGCTTGCATAACTCCTAGATTACATTAATGCAGAACACCGCATTTGTCTCTACCCTTGAAGACTTCACAGATGCTACATAACATAGCATTGTCTTAGGTGCTGTTATCTGTAGGGAGCACATTACACAACTTCTCCTGGAATAGCACTAGCTCTTACTTGTATCTCAGAGCAATTCAGAGGCAACACCTGGGTATCTGAGTGACTGTCTTTCTCCTCATGTGCCAAAAATGCATCACAGACATTTATCTATCAAGCTACAGAATGAACAGCTGGTTATAGAAGTGCTCAGTGTAGGGCCCTTGTCTCAGGCATTTGCTCTCCCTCTGAGTTCCAAAGAGCCAGAGGCCATTGACCTTTTCTTTTCTCGAGCCAATCATTTGACTGGGAAGGTAGTCTGGGAGATGGGTGGGATTGTTGATTGCAAGAAAATATTTGTGGAGAATCTTCTTTCTCTTATGCCGTTTAACTAAGCAACAGTCACAAATATTGTGTTTAACTTTTGTGCACACATCCTAAGACACGTGCAGTACAGAAGATAAACTTTATTAACAGAAAAAAATTGATGGTATCAATGATGCATTTGCTGCATACCTCTCACAACTGGTTAGCAGAGGCACTCAGCATACAAACCTGTGCCTCACTCCATTTTCATTTTTGCCCTGATGATTGCTTTTAAATATAAATGACTAAATATAAATGACTAAATTGCTTTTAAATATAAATGATTGCTTTTAAATATAAATGACTACAATACAGCACATTTTTGGTTTCCATTTGTCAATTTTCAGCCAAATATGAAAGCCCACATCCTATCTAAATAAAACAAATCAAATGAAAGCATTATCCCCTTTCATAGAAAGTGCTGTAACTTGGAATTAAGGGCTTTGTTTCCCAAATAAACTGAAGAAGAAGAAATACAGCTGAGTACAATTTAGAACCTGATTTTCAAACCAAGTCTCTGTTTTTTCAGGCATAAGTTGCACCTGTATTGACTTGCCAGGAACAAGCCTGAATAAACGGTGAGCACAAATATGGAGATTTTGAAAATCATGCTCTATTTTCCATACACAACATTCTGACCATGCTATTTCCCTTCCTTCATTACTAGCAGTCTATTCTGGTGATGTAGAAAAAGGTGGCCAAACTTGTCATAGAATGTAGCTCAATGTAGCAATGAGGTCCAACCCAAAAACACCCAGGCTAAGCATTGATAAATTAGGTCAAATAGAGATCATAATCCAAATTTTGGACCAGCCCCTCAGCCAGCATAGATCAGCATAACTTTAGTAAAGTCAATGGAGCTACAGCTATTTCCACTAGAGAGGATCAGGCCCTTCATCACTAGAACAGGCTACACAAAACACCCTGGATATTAAAATCCTGGGCCAGATCCTCCACTGGTGGAAAATGGCGTTGCTCCATGTTTTGGGATTGTCTCTCAAAAAATGGAAGGCCCATGCAATTAGATCTGTGGCTCAATGGACTGTAATACACCTACAATGATTCTCACTGAGATCTGACCCTGTAACCTCTGGAAAGCACATATTTGGATCCAAACTCTGCTGCTTGGGCACTTCTCTTTTTCAATGTTACCACTTGCTACCGGAAAGATTTTGGAATATTTGAAGAACCCTGATAGAAACCTTTCTAAACACAGTGTGACAAAGTCAGTGCTAACAGGTATAAGAGAGTGGTGAAGGCAGACATATCAACCCTAGAATGGTGAAGGCCCTGTTCCCTATGAGCTGAAAAAAGGTTACCTCAGGTTAATGAGAGACACTTGGGCCAGTTAAGGGCTGCCAGTGACCTTCAAAAACCCTTTTTCTGGTGAGTGAGAGGAGTGGAGATGAGAAGAGGAAAGCTGCAGCAGGGGCAGTGGCGGTGGCAGCGGCAGCAGGAAGGAAAGGCTTCCCCTCAGTGGAATGCTGTCTCTCTTCCCTATAGGGAAAGAAACTATTCTAACAACTGCTTGGGGAAAGACTGACAACAAGGATCAGTACAGTAACATAACGCCCCAGAGAGAAGGTGGGGAAAAGTACTTGTTTAGGGATGGGTTCTTTTGCTTAAGAGAACTTCTTGGGCCTACCCTGAGGTCCGTCATTGTAAACAGGGAAAAAAACCAGAGTGAAGAGAAAGCTCTCTGAAGTCAGACTGATTTACTACCTATCACCCAAGGGAGAAGTGCTGAAGCAGACAAGGTATCTAGCCACAACAGAAAATGCACAACTAGGAGTGTTTCCCCTATTGTGTAAAATTGTTCTGGGAAGTCCTCATTTCAAAATAAAGCTTAGAGAACAGATGGAAACATCACAGGAATTGATGTACAAATGATGATTAATCAATGTTAAGAATACTTATTTATAATAAAACTCATCATACGATTTAGCGAACGATAAGTATGTTTCCAAATCACGACCTGTGTCAAGACTTTACCACATAAGCCCTGTAAGCTCACTTCTGAAAGCAACCTCCTACTTTGTCATTCTTCTGTTCAAATTGTAAATTCTTTTATTTGCAATGTTTCTTTTGTTTTCTTGAATCTGTATTTAACAAGTAATACTTGAGCTAAATAAGAAATCAACATTTCCTACTTCCTCTGCTATGTGTGTGATGTTTACAAGTTGAAACCTCCCATATGGGAAATGTATTTCTTGATGGAGAGCTAATAAATGCAATGGTTTTCCCTTTCATTTATAAAAGAGTGTCAAATAGCTGCCAAACTAAAAAGAAATAAAATCTTAAGTCTGGTTAAGAATACAGTGGCAGTACTGAGTCTGCCCTTCAGAAAAAAATGATATATGGCATATATTAACTTTTTTATATGTTGTCCATGTTATTTTAACATTGAATGCCAATACGCCTCTGTTTTGACTATTTCATTAATGAGGACAATTCATGCTGTGATGCCATGGATGTTTCAATGACAGGTTCCAGAAATGGAATGAGGTGCTGACTGATACATCCTATGCACTGTGTTCATATTTTAGGGCCAGACAAAGTTCAAGATGCTTCATTTCTCTGTATCTGTTTTGCTTATCCAAAATTAAAGAACTAGGATGTAGGCTTTCAATGGAATTTCACTTAGTGTTTCCCTAAGTACATTATTACATGATTCTCCAGTATTCCACTGAAGTATCTTTGCTCTGTGCTGAGCTGAAATAGCTGGCTTGGATGGCATTACGGTCTCCAGTCAATCAGCAAGAGGCAGCATTGCACTGAGCTCCAATGCAGTACTTCATCCACTACAGGTGACACTGCATATAGACAAATTATGTCAGTGTTGCAGAGGGTGGCGCATGTAGAGGGAGATGGAGCGAGGAGATAGCAGTACATCTCCAATACTGATGTCTCTGTTTGCATTTGCTTCACCCCTCTGCTTTCCTTTTTTTCTGAACTAAATTGTAGGACAGATGGTAGCCCCCTCAGAAAACATAACAGAAAAGCAAGGCTCCCATGGTGTGAAGTGGTGAGTTCCACAAGAAGGGGCAGTGTATGCAATCCAAATACTCGATACAAAAACGTTTTCCTAAATATTTGGGTTCCCTAGATCAGATGGTATTTGGGAATTTATTTTATTTTATTTAAGGCTGCACATCCTTAATAATAAATGAGTTAGGTTTAAAAGCCCCAGTTTATTATGTCTTTTGAAAATGGCTAAGCCACAGCAGCTGTCTGAATAGCAGCAGCATGTCCACTCTATGCTCAAAGGGTCTCTGCTGGCGATTCATACAGAAATACTACTATTCTAGTACTGATAGTAATAAACACTAGGTTTAATTTTAAATGGGGCTTAAAAATCCATTTCCTTCCCTCACCATTTGCTATTTATTTTTCAGCTACTCAGTATTCCTGGAGAGTTGGAAAAATCTTAAACATTTCAACACTTAGCCATACTGTTGAAAACTTTATCTTTAACAGCATAATATTTCTGAATTAAAGTTTCTTGTCCGGAACTGACTAGGTAAATACATACCATGTATGTATATTTTTCTTTTCAAACTTCTATTTTAATGTATGTCTTTCAGTTTCAAATCACCAATTTCTATCATCTGCATCAAGGCTGAGGGACAGTGAAGGAACAAGCTTTTAATGCCAGCACTCCCATTTCCTAAATCCCACTCTCTTGAATTGCCCTTTGAGCAGCTTTTGGGCTTATCAGAATAATTACAAATAAAATGTTTTTCATCTGGATGCTGGTTTATAATACATATGGAGTTCCAGTTCTGAGACAAGGCAATGCTTATAACTAACAGAGTAAGACTGATTCTCCATTTTGTGAGACCACCCTTAAACTCCTCTGGATCAGGCTACCAGCAACATCCTTGGTGTAGGGACAGTCCGTAGGTGGCGTAGGGGTCAAGGTGTTTCAGAGATGAGGGAAAGAAAGCTTGGGTGTACAGCTGCTGAGCTTAGGGTGTTCTCAGCTGCTAGAACAGCCCTTTGATGGGATAGGCAGCTAGACTTAAGTTAGAGCAGCCCCGAGGCTGCTCTTACTTATAGACTCCTACTGTGATTTGATGTGTGGGTGAAAAGACCTATTTGTGCACAAACTAAGTTTCTCTTTCTAATCATTTTGAGATGACATATGGAAGCCATGGAGGGGAACTCTTTAGACAAATAAATCAATTGCCTGAGGGGCTGCAGAAAGAAAAAGGGCAATCAGTCTTTCAGCTGTAAATGGCCAAGGTAGACTGTTAATACAAAGAACATAAGAATGGCCATACTGGGTCATACCAAAGGTCCATCTAGCCCAGTATCCTGTCTTCTGAGAGTGACCAATGCCAGATGCCAGAGGGAATGAACAGAACAGGTAATCATCAAGTGGTCCATTCCTTCTTGCCCAATCTCAGCTTCTGGCAAATAGAGGCTAGGGACACCATCTCTGCCCGTCCTGGTTAATAGTCATTGATGGACCTATCCTCCAAGAATTTATCTAGTTCTTTTTTTAACCCTGTTATAGTCTTGGCCTTCACAACTTCCTCTTGCAAGGAGTTCCACAGGCAGACTGTGCATTGTGTAAAAAAATACTTCCTTTTGTTTGTTTTAAACGTGCTGCCTATTAATTTCATTTGGTGACCCCTAGTTCTTGTGTTATGAGAAGAAGTAAACAACACTTCCTTATTTACTTTCTCTACACCAGTCATGATTGTATAGACCTCTATCATATCCCCCCTTAGTCGTCTCTTTTCCAAGCTGAGAAGTCCCAGTCTTACTAATCTCTCCTCATATGGTAGCCATTCCATAGCCCTAGTAATTTTTGTTGCCTTTTTCTGAACTTTTTCCAATTCCAATATATCTTTTTTAAGATGAGGCAACCATATCTGCATGCAGTATTCAAGATGTGGGCATACCATGGATTTATATAGAGGCAATATGATATTTTCTGTTTTATTATCTATCGCTTTCTTAATGATTCTCAACATTCTGTTTGCTTTTTTGACTGCCACTGCACATTGGGTGGATGTTTTCAGAGAATATCCACAATGACTCCAAGATCTCTTTCTTGAGTGGTAATGGCTAATTTAGACCCCATCGTTTTATACGTATAGTTGGGATTATGTTTTCCAATGTGCATTACTTTGCATTTATCAACACTGAATTTCCTCTGCCATTTTGTTGCCCAGTCACTCAGTTTTGAGAGATCCTTTTGTAGCTCTTCGTAGTCTGCCTAGGACTTAACTATCTTAAGTAGTTTTGTATCATCTGCAAATTTTGCCACCTCCCTGTTTACCTTTTTTTCCAGATCATTTATGAATACGTTGAATATGACTGGGCCCAGTACAGACCCCTGGGGGAAATAACTATTTACCTCTCTCCATTCTGAGAGCTGACCATTTATTCCTATCCTTTGTTTCCTATCTTTTAGCCAGTTACCAATCCATGAGAGGACCTTCCCTCTTACCCCAGGACTGCTTACTTTGCTTAAGAGCCTTTGGTGAGGGACCGTGTCAAAGGCTTTCTGAAAATCTAAATACACAATATCCACTGGACCCCCCTTGTCCAGATGCTTCTTGCCCCTTTCTTTCACATATAGTGCCACTCTCCCACCAGCACAACCTGTTCTGTCCTTCCGATATATTTTATACCCTGGTTTTACTGTGTCCCATTGATTATCCTCATGCCACCAAGTTTCTGTGATGCCTATTATATCAATATCCTAATTTAATATGAGGTACGCTAGTTCATCCATCTTATTATTTAGACTTCTGCACTGGTATATAAGCACTTTAAAAACTTGTTACTTTTTAGCTGTTTCCCATTACATGATGTAATTGAATGAGACTTTTTTTCATTTGACTTGTTTCTCATCAGATCCTACCCATATTTTATCATCTTCCATACTCTTCTCCTTACTAGGACATAGGGAATCTCCATTTATAGATCCTCCCCTAAGGGATGTCTCTAGCCGAACCACATGCTGCTCTGCACTTGTTGGCTTTCCCCCAGTGCTTAGTTTAAAAACTGCTCTAAGACCTTTTTAATTTTAAGTGCCAGCAATCTGGTTCCATTTTGGTTTAAGTTTCCCCAGTTCCTAATAAATCTAAGCCCCTCCTCCCTACACCATCGTCTCATCCACACATTGAGACCTTGCCGTTCTGCCTGTCTAACTGGCCCTACACATGGAAATGGAAAGATTTCAGAGAATGCTACCATGGAGGTCCTGGACTTCAATCTCTTACCTAGCAGCCTAAATTTGGCCTCCAAGACCTCTCTCCTACCCTTCTGTCATGGCATAATTCCCAAATCTGAACCTTAGAATCCAAAAGATGGGGTACCAGCATGAATTCCTCTAAGCTTAATTACCAGCTTAGATCTGATAGGCTGCCACCACCCAAAAGTATAGTGTTTTGGGGCACTGTGGTCCCCCCAAAAACCTTCCCTGGGGACCCCAAGACCCATATTCCGTGAGTCTCACAACAAAGGGGAATAAACCATTTCCCTTCCCCCTCCCTTCTTCCTCCCAGCTCTTTCCCACCCTGGGTACACTAGGAGATCACCATGATTTAATATTGTCCCCTTCCCATTCTTGTTCATTCTATAAAGCCTATCAGTATTTTATTCTCCATCATACACTTTGCCTCAATATTATCTTGGTAGCACCCCTCTCTGACTCCCAAACTAAGAAACAGGACTAGAGCAATGTGTGGTTCATACCCCATACGAGATAGATAGCAGCTCCTTTTAATGATAAAGCCATGGGTGAATCCAATTCACTATACGTGATGGCTTTGGCCAATACACCATCTTTAATTTATTGTAGTGTTATGACTAGACCTGGCTGAATTTTTTTTTAATTTTTTTTTTGGTCTAAGTTCATGTCTACACTAGGGGATTGTCTACACTTAAAATGCTGCAGCTGTGAAGCTGCACCACTGTAGAGCTTCAGTGAAGACACTACCTATGCAACCTAGAGAGGATCTCCCATCAGCATAGGTAATCCACCTCCCCAGAAGATGGAGAATTCTGCCATTGACCTAGCACTGTCTACACAAGGTGTTAGGTTGGTTTAACTGTGTCAGTCAGGGATGTGGATTTTTCACACCCCATAACAACATAATTATACTGATCTAATTTCCTAGTGTAGACCAGTCCTAAGAGTGCTTTACTAGCATTGAAATGATATTATACTGGCAAAGCATTCCTACTGGAGATGCAGCTGTACCTGAAAAGCCTTGATTTGGATTTGTATAGTAAAACCACCCCCCAGCTATACTGGTAAAAGTGCTGCTTTGTCAGTATAGGTTCATCTATTCTAGAGACTTCTGCCAGCAAACCTATGTCAGTCAGTGATCACACCCTTTTCACACAGCTAACCAACATAGCTGTGCTGGCAGAAGTCTGTAATACAGACTTAGCCTAACATTCTGACAAAGAATGGCTTTGAAACCATTTTTCACAGAAAATTTTCCTTTTTCTTTCCTCTACCAAAAATTTCAAGCCAAAAAGGAACAAAAAATATTGTTTCATTTTGAAAATTTTAATTTTAGAGTTTTTTTGGAGGATTCCCCCCACCACTTTCATCTCTTAATTTTTTTTTCCCCTGAAAATTAAAAAACTAAGGCCTTGTCTACACTGGTACTTGGTCAGCAAAACTTTAGTCGTTCAGAGGTGTTAAAAAAACACCTCCCCGAACGACAAAAGTTTTACCAACAAAAAGCGCCAGTGTGAATAGCGCTTTGTCGCCGCTGCAGCTCGTGGGAGGTGGAAGTTTTTGTCGGCAGAAGAACTCTCTCCTGCCGACAAACAGCAGCTACATTGTGCACCTTTTAGCAGCACAGCCGTGTCATGAAAAGCCTCATAGTGTAGCCAGATCCTAGGTGAAAGTGCTAGGTTTTTCTCTTTGTATTTCTCTCAAAAAGTGAAACACGGAAACCAAAAAACTGAAACACACCTTTTTTTTTAAATAGAAAATGACATTAGGGAATTTTTTCCCCCAAGAAACCCCTGTAACATTTCACGAACCCCAGTTTGGGAACCACTGGTCTAAAGCATTTGATAATCTTGTCTCTGATTTCTTATAACACACTATCTCAAGTTGGGTTTGGGAATCAAGTTTTGTCTCGGTTGGTTAAGTCACCAAATGCAATATGTTAAATTTGATGGTCTTGTGTCTCAGTTTAAGTCTGTCTCCAAGGCTCTATTTCAAGCCTAGTTGTGTTTACATAGTACAGCAATAATGTAACACGTGATAAAAAGCTCAAATTTCATTTTTGTGCTGATGATACGGGTTTGTATAATACTGATTTAGATATTTCTCCTTCTAGTTCAACTGTACAGTTACATTTTGAAATTCACCAGAGGACTTTGTAACTTAAAACATGTATTAATAAAAAGAAATGTAAGATTTTCTAAAACAACAACAAAAAGACAAAAGTTAGCAGCATGAATCATAATTTAAGAATTGCACTTTAACTATTGCCCTCCCAAGTAATTGGCAGCACCCACATTCCCTTATATTTTCTCTTTATTTTACACAATTAATGTGTCAAAATCTGACTCAGCTATGTGTGGTCAGATACAAAAGCAATATACACTCACTGATCAACATCCAAACAACATAGTACCTAAAATCAGCTTTAAATCTATGTGGAATCCTCCTGTCTTTTTAAAAGACGATTTCAGTTTGTTTTGTATTGTATTCATTTCAGAACTGTTATAATGCTATATAATTTTCAAGCTCAGACAGCTGATGTGTACAGTATCATTTACACTCTAATCACAGCAGATTAAATTCTCGCAGAAGCTACGAGTACAGTTGTAAATCATAATATGCACAAAACTATTTGCTTTTACTTTGTGCAAGGCACATCTGCAATGTGCAATATTGCTACAATTCAACATTGTCCTGACAAGTGCTGGGTTTTGCCAGAAAAAATATCATAATGGTTTCCATTGGAAATCACAGTAGGATGTTAAAGATCATCATCTAACAAACACATATTATTTTATAAATATTTTGGAACCAAGAGAAATTAAAACTTCAAAAAAATTCTAGGGAAAGATTTGTAGCTACAAGCTCAAGGGGAAAACAATCTGTCCCCATATATGTACCTGTGTGTATGAATTTACCATATAGAGTTGTGAAAGGAATGGTGGTGCCAAGGGACAAACTGTAGGAATTTGCAGCCACCTGATGAGCCTGCCACCAAACTGCCATGTTGAAGAGGGGAAATTATGGCTGGTTTAGAAGTGTTTTTAAAAAAATTATGAACAGCCTCTTTGTACATGGACTATGTTTAAAGATGTTTTTGCAAACAAAAAAAAAAGCGGCTTTTCAAAGCCTTAAAGGTAGCCACAAGGTTACATCCCTCAAAAATCCAATGTAACATTTGTGAAATTGCATATATACATACATAGGGATTATGGCACTGATTCAGCAAAGCATTTAAACATATGCTTAATCCCATTGACTTCAATGGGATTTACGCATGTTTAAGTGCTTTGCTGAATAGGGACTGGATTACTCTCACATGCTCAAGAGTTAAAGATACACTTAAGGTCCTTTTATGCTGAAGGCCTCCGTTCACCAAGGTACTTAACCAAGTGAGTAGTCCCATTAAAGTCAATGGGCCTATGCACGTGTTTAAAATTATACCTAGCTGACTCAAATCTCATATCACTGGCTGCAGGACAGCCTCTAGGAACTTACAATTTCTTTTCAAATAAATAAAAATAAAAGTAATACAAATGTTATGAAATAAAGATCCAAAGTTTAAATTTCAAGTCATGCCATATGCCCTGTGCAGGGGCTTCAGAAGAGTGTGGTTGATATTTATGTACTACAATACTTAGACACAACAAGGAGAGCTTGTTAAATAGTTAAATCTTTCAATTTGCTTGCTTTTGTCAGTTTCTGCCACAGCCAGACTGTTTTTTATGTCAAATGTATGCGTGCACTTGTTACTTTTACACTATGATTGAACACATCAAAATTTTCTTGTTACCTAACTTCAGAAATGAAACTTAAGTAAACAAGCCATTTAGCCTGGCATTTTCAAAGGAGCATATGAGAACTGGGTGCCCAAATTCCATTTCATTTCACAGGGATTTGAGTGTCCAACTCCTTCAGACTGCTTTGAAAACCATGCCTTAATGTAGGTTAGCTACATTTAGGCCTGGGGGTCATTTATCAAGAAAGTAACCATCTGAGCCCTACTTTCAAAAACCAAAAAAAACCCACCCCAAAACCCCCAAATCCCAATAAAAGGAGTGTGTGGAGGATGGGAGTTAGGAGAGGGTTTAAGCTTCTTACTTTCAATGATTTACATGTATCAACTTAACCTTATATTTGAATATGATGTTCTCACAGTCACTACTTAATAACAACTTTATTGCCGCCCGTTAGAGGCCCCCATCACTATCCCATGGCCTTTTACAAAAATTAGACGTTGGCTCCCAGACACCTTTCCACATCATGGATCTACCACTGGATCACTAATCAAGCAGTTGTATCCCTGAGCTGGTAAGAGTTCAGAAGGAATTCAAGACTACAAAAGTGTGATTTATAATCTCAACATAATATTTTTGTAGGACATTATTAGGGGAATTGTGTCTGTCCAAATTAACTGTACTGATTTAACGGCTCTAAAAATAATCTGCCATACACAGCTCACTGTCTCTGCAGGAAGGGGAGGTTTGAAAACGGGGTGTCTCACATTTTTCAGGATGTCTCCCAAACATGACTGGGCTTGGCCCATTAATCCTAACAAGTCGCTTTTCATCCTTAAATTCAGTGTCGCCTAAACTTTGTAGGGGAAGCTGCTGCCATTCTCATCGCACAGTGGTATCAGGTAACATTGAGACAACAAAGAATGCAAATATATTTGGCAACTACTGTCTTAGTAAATACCAGTAAGAAAGAAAACAACAGCAGTATTTGTAGGTTGACCTCATGTTGTTTTGAAACATAAGCACTTTCCACCCAAAGGGCAGAAGTCAAGGAGGGTTTGATTGTGGAGTCAAAATAGTCCTATCGCTCTGTTATTTTAGCCTCCCTTTCTTCCTTCTGATTACTCCACTCAACATAATCCACAGTGTTCAGTGATAAACTTGCTGGCACACAATTTATAGAGAAATAACACTTGTCTCTTTTTCAGCTCACTTATCTTTTTAAGCAGTCAAAGAAAAACTATATATAATGTCTCCCTGGCGTCTAGCCTTTTTTTTTTGTACACAAGTGATACATCAATGTTTCACTGCAGGACAATAGAGAACCGTTATCCTTACACTTGAACATAATACCTGCTTTTACACAGACCTAAAGGCAGCTAGTAACGCATGGTTGACTGTGTAAAGTAACTGCCAAGGGATAACAAGATCAAGTTATCAGAGAACAGTATTTTTGCTTTGCCCATTTCGAAGGGACCAAAGGCATTATGCCATTAGTTAATAACTGTTATCTCCTCAATGGTTTAAATATAACAGGAATAATTCCGGCAGCTGTAAAGAAATAAGTGAAGCTGAGAATAGCAACTTTTCTTATAAAATTAGATATGCAGACATATAGCAATTTCTTAAAGTGTGGGGATGGTCAGAAAAATGACTAAGTAAGAACCTTCTTTCTCAAGAAAGAGCAGGACATAGTTAGTGAAAATTTCGTGCAAAATGTGTAATAAATGAGTTCTGTGAAATTTTGCAGTAAATCACTCCTGCTACTGATGAGTCTTAACAACACAATTGTATATGTTTCCCCATAAAGGTAATAAGGATAATGATAACTAATATTTGAAGACGTATATAGTACTTTACAAATACTACTTATGAAATAGGTAGGTAACATTATCCTCATTTTGCAGATGGGGAAACTGAGGCCCAGACACAGTAAAACCAATATTTTAAAATATGGTCACTCATTTTTCAGCTGGACTGGCAAAAAGGACTGTACATCCACAACTGTAATTCCAATAAATGAGTTCTTAGAATCTGCAAGAGGCTCAGCATTTCTAAAAATCAAATGATTATTAATGTATGTCAGTGATAAAGGTAGTGATTGAAAAAGGACCTCATGGCTCCCAGATCTGTGCTTAATCCACTTGACCAAGTGACTTCTGAGGGAAATTAACACCTACCACCAATAAAGACTTTTTTTATTTGAAAGTGGGGTTCTAATTTTTTAACAAACATTTTGATAGAGGAAAAAATTCTCACCTTAAATCTCATCAAAAAAATCTAGAATTTTTGCAGAATGCTCTCCTTTTTCAATTTTCTGTGAACTTGACCAAAAGGAATTTTGGAGGAAAAAAGAAAGGCTTTTGTCCCAACTATTGTACCCTCCTCCATGCAGCTTCTTTTTTTCCATGTGTGTCATTCAGTCATATCTGTGACAAAACCAAGTTTTGACAGAATAAATATGCAGTACCTATAGATAAGCAGGCTGGATTTTCCACATTTTCCATAAAATGTCTCACTAACAATAATATCAGCTAAATTCTGATTTCAGAATCTTTATTATTAGTGGTGATGCATGAGCCAGCAAGATCTAGAGGCTGGAGTTACAGATCTGACTACTAGAAAAATCCTCTTTTTTTAATCTGAAAATTGAATCAATTAAATATGGAGGATTCCTTTAAAATGCCGAATACCTGGAATGATGTTAATGTATAATTCTTCTGAAGTACAAGAGGGACATTTAACTTTTTTTTTTTTTTTTAAAAAAAGATAACTAAGGTTGGTGGGGTGGGGGCTTTGTTGGTTTGTTTTTAATCAACCTGTTAATGAATAACTCCTGCTTGGTTTCAAAACTAGACTGGTTCAGAATCTGTGGTCACCATCTGGAGGCCATCGAAGTCAGCCATTATAAAAATAAATTAAATAAAACTTAGTGTGCAAGAGAAAGATGTCTTCTGGCTGAGAGGATAAAATTGAGCACTTTCTGCAATACTTTCTGCCATATAGGCCTCCTCCTACCTGCTTTTAATAGTTTTCTGATATAGAAGAAAGCACAAGATGAAATAAGGATAATGCTATTCTAAAACCAACAGTATAGAGACTCTACTTACAATCAGTGGCTTGACTTGGCTCTTACATCAATAGGAATGCCTGTGCTCGTGTGCTGGCCACATGGAGGCTATGTAACTGCAGCAGAGCTATAAAGCAATATCCAAGGGATCCATTTATATGTGTTTTTGAAGATGGGACAATTTATTAATATGAGAGTCCGTGGGTGCATAGCAGTAAATCTGTATGTGAAATGAACACACTGAGACTGAGTTAGGAAAAGCAACTGCATTGTTGTAATACTTAGAGCCTGTCATATGAATATCTCAAAGCTGCTATAGCACAATAGGGTGTCAACAATATAAATCAAATACTGAACTACAATGATAAAGAAAACTGTTTTCTAAAAAGTATGAGAAGTGCTGATTTAATTCAAGCCTGAAACTCCTCTATTATACAGAGTTGTTTTTCAAACTAGTTTATGAGTCCCTCCTGTCTTGCAGTAATACTCTTTGGGATAAATGACATGAGCTATATTTCATTATCACAGAGAACAAAATAATACATCAAAAGGCCAAAGAAAGGTAAATACTCCCAAAACAGCCCCTAAAGAAGAACATCACTAACTTTCACTTCACTACTCTCAAAACCTCTATATGTCTACAGTAGTCTCCAACCTTTTATGCCCAAGATCACTTTTTGAATTTAAGAGCAACCCAGGATCTACCCCATACCTTCCCCGAGACCTTGCCCCACTCACTCCACCCATCCTCTATCCATTACTCTCTCACCCCCTCCCTCCCTTCCTTTCACCAGGCTGGGGCAGGGGGTTGGGGTTCAGGAAGGGATTCTGGCTCTGGGCTGGGGCCAAGGGATTCACAATGTGGGAGGAGGCTCTGGGCTGAGCCTGGGGCAGGAGATTGGGGTGCAGGAAGGGATGAGGGGTGTAAGCTCTGAGAGGGAGTCTGGGTGCAGGAGAGGGCTCTGGGCTGGGGCAGAGTGTTGAGGTGCAGGAGGGGGTGAGGAGTGCAAGCTCTGGGAGGGTGTTTGGGTGCAGGAGGGGGCTCTGGACTGGGGCAGAGTGTTGGGGTGTAGGAGGAGGTGCAGGGTGCTGGCTCTGGGAGGGACTGGGGCAGGGGATTGAGGTGCAGGAGGAAGTTTGGGGTGCTGCCTCTGGGAGGAGGCTCAGGGATGGAACTTGGGGTGCAGGAGGCAGTTCGGGGTGCAGGAAGGGGCATGGGGTGCTAGATATGGGAGGGGGGATCAGGGCTGGGGGTTGGGATGCGGCCTCCCACCAGGCGGAACTTACCACAGGCGCCTCCCAGTCAGTGGCACAGAAAGGCTAAGGCAGGCTCCCTGCCTGCCCCATCCCCACGCTGCTCCCGGAAGAGGCCAACACTGGCAACGTGCCTCTGCGGCCCCTGTGGGAGGGCATGTGGCTCTGGGCGCTGCTCCTCTCCGCAGGCACTGCCCCCAAAGCTCACATTGGCCACAGTTCCCTGTTCCAGCCAATGTGAACTGCGGGGGCAGTGCTTGCAGGCAGGAGAGCATGCAGAGACCCCTGCCCCGTCCAGTCCAGGTCCATGGGGGCATGCTGGCTGCTTCCGGGAGTAGCATGGGGCTGCAGCAGGCAGGGAGCCTGTCTTGGTGGCAGTCCCACTACACCACTGGAGATCGTGATCAGTTGGGAGAGTCCCCAGGATAGACCAGTTGATCGTGATCAACAGGTTGGTGACCATTTGTAGGAAAACAGGCATTCTCACCACCTCTGTATCTCAGCGAAGCTTTAATGACAGAGGGTTGCATTGAGATAGCCTATTGCTAAGACAAAACTATTTAATATATTAAATGAAGTAACACATTTAAAGAATGTCCTTGTAGTCGAGGCACCAGCCTGGTATTCAAGAGCCCTGGATTCAATTCTGGCTCTGCCACAAGCTGTGTGACCTTGTGCAAGTCACTTAAACTCTTTTTGTCTCAGTTCCCTTCCTGTATATCAGAGATAATAAAAGTTCCTTTCCTCACAGCACTTTGAGGATTAACTCATTATTGTTTGTGAGGCACTCAGATATTATTGTATGAGAGACTTATCAGCAGAAAACAGATGTAAAGTAGGCTTGTCAAAACAAATGAGCTAAGTACATTTTGTGATGCATTATCCTTGATTGTTGAAGCAGTTTCTTTCACTCATCACTTAACCCTTACTTAATGCTGCCTCAGAGCAAAAGGATGGACTAGACGATTTCTCAAGGTCCCTTCCAGCCCTACATTCCTATGACTGCTCTGGATCACCAGGTAAACTGAGGACAAGCAAACAATGTGCATTTTAATGTGGGTAAATATAAATATATATATATATATATAGGAACAAAGAATATAGGCCATAATTATAGGATGGGGGACTCTCTCCTGGGAATCCATGACTGAAAAAGATTGGGGGGTCATGGTAGATATTCAGCTGAACAAGAGCTCCCAGTGGGATGACGTGGCCAAAAGAGCTAAAGTGATCCTGGGAAGCATAAACTGGGGAATCTCGGGTAGGAGCAGAGAGGTTATTTTACCTCTGTATTTGGCACTGGTGTGACAGCTGCTGAAATATAGCACCCAGTTTTGGTGTCCACAATTCAAGAAGGATGCTGATAAATTGGAGAAGGTTCACAAAAGAGAAAACAAGAATGATTAAAAGATCAGAAAACGACCCCTATAATGACAGACTCAAGGATCTCAATCTATTTAGTTTAACAAAGAGATATGTTAAAGGGTGACTTGATTACAGTCTATAAGTATGTACATGAGGAGCAAATATTTAATAATAGGCTCTTCAGTCTAACCGAGAGAGCAGGGGTGTGTGCAGAAATAAAAAACTGACCACTTTGGAAGGGCACATTCTGTGCCTCTGTTCTGGCCTCGGGGCTGGAGGAGTTCTGTGCCCCTCCTGATTATGCGGTGGGTGGAGGGCATGCCCCTTGTTTCCCCTCCCTTGTGCACGCTTCTGAGAGAAAGCTATAACACAATCCATTGGCTAGACGTTGAAGCTAGACAAATTCAGACTGGAAATCAGGCATACATTTTTAACAGAGAGAGTAATTAACTATTGGAATAATTTACCAAGGGTTGTGGTGGATTCTCCATCACTGACAAGTTTAAAATCAGGACTGGATGTTTTTCTAAAAGATCTGTTATGGGGAAGTTCTCTGGCCTTTGTTATACAGGAGTCAGACTAGATGATCACAATAATCACTTCTGGCCTTGGAATCTATGAATCTATGATTTGACCACACTGATTTGCAAAATTTGCATCTGCAGTGAATTAGCTAGTTATTAATCCCAATTATCTACGTTCTGTTTTATTTATGATATATGTTTAGAGGCAGATCTTCAGATGGTGTAAACTGTCATATCTTCAATGATGATGAATAATTTACACCAGCTGTCTCTGAACCTCTAGCCACATCAACCTCGGGTCCTGTGTCACCCTGAGGGTGTTGCAAAAATCACAATGCATACAAGAGATCTCAGTCCCAAGGAAGGAAGTGTATTTAGAAGGTCAGATGTACCATCTCTCAGGACAATGGAGGCGATAGATTCTACAGAACATTACTGGCCATGGAAGATTCTGTCTGCCCTAACAGGTGCAGGTATTCAGTCTGAGGCAGGAAGGCTGAGTTGAGAGACGAAGGATTCCCTGTAATCCCATGTGAAACAGAAGTAAGTGAAGATTGTTAGGAAGTTCCTGGTATTCACAGTATGCTGCTCTAAACTTCAGAAAAACAACGTTCACAGCAGTGCTGAGCCAGATGTAGACTAAACCAATTTTCTGCAGCAACAAGGAACTTCCGAATACCTTCCTCAGCTCTTTACTATATTTGTAAGAGAGGCTCCCTACAGTACTAACGCTTGCTCTTGGACTCCTACAGTTATACACAGATGTAGCAATTACCACATAGCTGGTACCTATGGAGGGGCCTTCCTCTGCAGCCTGGGGTATGGGTCACTTGCTGGAGGATTCTCTGCAGCTTGAGGTCTTCAAACCACAATTTGAGGACTTCAGTAACTCAGACATAGGTTAGGGGTTTGTTACAGGAGTGGGTGGGTAAGATTCTGTGGCCTGCATTGTGCAGGAGGTCAAACTAGATGACCATAATGGTCTCTTCTGACCTTAAAGTCTATGAGACTGAGTCTATAAGAACTGACAAAATAGAACTACAGCTATTTAAAAAGTAACATCCATATTGTCCAGTCCCTTATAGCAAGTCATTCTGAAACACTGAACAATACTATGGTTAGAGTTGAGCCCAAGTACTACATTAAGAGTCCAGTTCATCCTTCTTTATAAATAATGTAATAATTACACAAGTATAAAATCATTGGAAAGTTATTTCAAAAACAGATTCCTCTCAGCCCACCTTCTCCCCAAATAGCAGATCAAGCAGAACTATAGTCTTGTGACCTCTGTTTGATCGACACAGACACAGGATTGTGCCCTCTCAGAAGGAACAAGAGCTAGTGAGGCTGGTTTTGTGCAAACACACGCATTTCCCCAAATACCAAAAAGCATCTGAACGTTTGTTTCTTTTTATAACATATACAGATTCAGATGCTAAAAAATGAGAGGAATAAAGAAACTTACTGGCAAAATAAATTACTTTTAATACCAGTGTCTTCTTTTTTCAAGTAGCTCTTTAAATTCCCAGTTCTGATTCTATGCAAGTAGCAAAAAGTCTAATACTAAGCAAGTGAACTCCAAACAAAAGCATTTCCCCATCTCCCTGACAATATGCTTCTGCTTCTTAATTATTATTGACAAACGCAGATGGAGCAGTTAGCACGGATTTTCAAGTGGGTTTATCTTCTCCTTTCATCTCGACATTTTGCTCTATTCTGAGTGAAAGAAATGGTGTTTTCAGTAGCTGCATGTCAAGTCAGCTGAACTTTTGCCCATCTGATTTAATGTGAAAATAAGAGTGTTTGCTAAACGATGACAGGCCATTATGTACTGGCTGTTCTTCACATCTTAATCTTTGATGTATTCAGAATTTGTCAAAACCTTACTTCAGCACCCCAGAGAAGTGCTGTATATTCATCTATCTAGCTCAGTCTGTCCACAACAGCAAATAGCGGGGAAGTGGAAGCTACTAAAGTCAAGTTCAAAAGCAGGTCAGAAAATAGCAGATCTCTGTAGTAAGGACAGTCTGCTGGCTCCGGCTTTTTATTGTACCACAAAACAACTAGGAAACTCCCCTCTCAGTGAGACAAAGGTCTTTGTTGTACCTAAATCAAAGATGACTTTGTCACTTTTTCCTAACTAAACAGCAAAGAATAGTTTAAAAGTGATTCTGTTGAGAAAACCCAACAGTGAACTGAAGTGGCTGACAGAAATGGAAAAAAAGATGTTCTCACACAGAGAGTGAATCTGATCTCACTCAAATTGGTGTAAATTAAGAGCCACATCATCCAAGTCAGGGATGTTAAACCATTGTAGAGCTTGAGTGAGATCAGAATCAGGGCCACAGTGTCTTGACTAAACTGTGAAAAATGCACCTTGAGTGCACTCTGCTAGTCAGCCCAGAAAAGCTACAAAGGTCTCACACCAGCTCTTGAAGGAGCCATATTGTTTGGCAGCCTAAGCCAACAGAGGTGGCAAGTGTGATTGCATGCCTCAGGGAGAAGATTAGTCACCATCAGGGCCGGTGCAACCATTTAGGCAAACTAGGCGGTTGCCTAGGGTGCCAAGATTTGGGGGCGCCAAAAAGTGGCGCCCCAAAAAATTTTTTTAAATGGTTGCAGCCACTGCTGCTGGAGGGGCTGAGCTGCCGGCGGCAGCAGCTGCCTGCAGCCGGCAGCCCAAGGTGTCCCCCGGGTCAGGGAGCTGCCACCATGGCCTGGCAGCCCAGGGCGTACCCCCCCCCCCGGGTCAGCCCCCCCCCCCCCCGGTCAGGGAGCCGCCCAGGGCCGGCGCTTTCCCTGGGGCGCCAGCATTAGGGAGGGGGCGGCAGGCGGCTCCGGTGGAGCTGCCGCAGTCGTATCTGTGGATGGTCTGCCGGTCCCGCAGCTCCGGTGGACCTGCCGCAGGCATGCCTGCAGCAGCTCGGCCAGAGCCGCGAGACCCGCGCGCAGGGCGCGAAATGGCCTGGCGCCTAGGGCGCCAGAAACCCTAGCGCCAGTCCTGGTCACCATTAACTCCGCCAGATGTATTCAAACACAATTTTAATAAACTGATTTGGTAGAGTGATTA
Source organism: Chelonoidis abingdonii (assembly GCF_003597395.2). NCBI lineage: Eukaryota > Metazoa > Chordata > Testudines > Testudinidae > Chelonoidis > Chelonoidis abingdonii. The sequence goes on along the minus strand of NC_133770.1, from coordinate 93,531,392 downwards.
TTCTCAGCCATTGCTGATACAAAATGCTTTAATCTTTAAATGTCTCTGGCAATTAGTATGCCCCAATTCTATTTAATAAATGGCCATTCACCATGCGAAAATGCTAACTTTTTTGTTGTTGCTGCTGCTGCTGCAAACTGGCTAATTATTTTAGCTGCAAAGCAGAACAAGGAAGTAACCAATTTAGCTCTGTCTTCTGGGTTCAGTTATAGTTTCTGTAGTCTCCAGGGGAAAACAAAAGAAAACAAACTTAGAATTATTTTCAGTGCTGGTAGCTCTTGTATATTTGGACTGTGTTAAGGAAAAACTAGTATCAGGCTAGAAAAGATCTTATTGTCAGGCAACCTGGGAAAATCGAAAAACAAGCCTGGGCAAGTGAAATGTAACCAACTCACTACTTGCCAGGCAAGCTGCATTTAAACGGCACTGAAAAGGTGAAGAAATGTCCTGCTAAATTCATCCTCTGGCTCAGCTTGGCCAGTTGCGCCCCATATTGCACTTTTGAAGATGTCTATAGTTACATCTACACTGCAACCAGGGGGGTAATTTGCAGCTTGTGCTGACATACTCACCCTAGGCCATGTCTACACGACGAGATAAAATCGATTTTAGATATGCAATTTCAGCTATGAGAATAGCGTAGCTGAAATCTAATATCTAAAATCGATTTACTCACCCGTCTTCACCGCGCGGGATCGATGTCCGTGGCTTGCCATGTCGAATCCGGAAATCCGTTCGTCTTGGTGGAGTTCCGGAATCGATCTAAGCGTGCTCAGGGATCGATATATCCCGTCTAGATTAGACGCGATATATCGATCCCCGAGCAATCGATTTTAACGTGCCGATACGGCATGTCGTCTAGACGTGGCCCTAGCTTTAATTTAGCTAGCCTGGTAAAAGTAAGTGCATACTAGTAATGCAAACACATAGAGAGGCCTGGCAGGCTTATTCAACCCATGCTGAAGCCCACACTGTCATGACCTCACTGCTATTTTTTGTGAGCTAGCTAGATTAAAGCTATTGTGGGTATGTCTACACAATCTGCAAATCATACCCTCATTCACAGTGTCGACTTATTTAGTGCTTTTCACCACATCTCCAACTGCTTTACAAAAACGGTTAACACTATTGTTCTCATTTTACAAATAGGAAATGTGAGACACGAAGTCAAAACCACAGTTTTCTAAATGGACCTCAGATTTTGAGTGCCTAACTTGGTTTTCAGATATACTGAGCACCAGCTACTCTCACTTGACATAAATAAGAGTTATGGGTTCTTATCACTTCTGAAAAATCAAGCCCAAAGTATTTCTGAAGTCTGTCACCTCAGAATTGAGGTACTCAGTATTAGAGGCCATTTATGAAAATTTTGGCCTATGTATCTTGCTTAATGTCACACAATGGCCCAATGGGAGAGATGGGAACAGAACTCAGGTCTCGTGATTTACAGCCTGCTGCTCTATTCCCCAGACTATTCTTACTGCAGATAGCTCTGAGTCACAAAAGTGAAAACTTGCAGTCACATTTTGCAGAATTCAGTGGTGTTCTTATCTGGAGGTTTGGTTTGGCTCATTATAAAGTTAGAAAGTAGCCACAGCGTTTGGATGTGAATTTTCCAAACTTCAGTGCTGCTTAGATTGGGACTCTTGTATGTACTCCCTAGCAGGGCTGCCCAGAGGACTCAGAGGGCCTGGGGTCTTTGGTAGTGGGGGGCCCCCGCTTCAGTGGTAGTTCGGTGGCGGAGGGTCTCTCCACTTCAGGACCCGCCCCACAATGCTCCGAAGACCTGTGGCAGGGGGCCCCCACTGCCGAATTGCTGCCGAAGACCCAGCACTTCGGCGGCAGGTCCTGGGACAGAAGGACCCCCCCACTGCGGGTCTTCAGGGCACTTCGGTGGTAGGTCCCGGAGCAGAAGGACCCTCCGCCACCGAATTTCCACCAAAGACCCAGAGCAGAAGAAGGAAGGAAGGACCCCGCTCCAGGGGTCCTGAAAAACTCTCGTGGGGGCACCTGCAGTTCCAGGGCAAATTGCCCTACTTGCTCCCCCTCTCTGGGTGGCCGTACTCCCTAGTATGTATTTTCCCCAGTGTTCAATTTGGGGCACATTTGCCACTTGAAGATATTTTCAAGGAAAATTAGGTGAGAGCCAGTTTTTATTTTCAGCTTCAGGTAACATATGCCTGCCAATCAATGTGCTCCGTATTTTAAATTGTAGAATAGAATAACAGCTTGTCTTGGAGGGAGAGAGGAACAAAATGTTTACAACTAATCTTAACTGAATATTAAAAAAACCAACCTCCTTTTGGCTACAGAAAGAAAGAAAGAAAGAAAGAAAGAAAGAAAGAAAGAAACCAGGGCAAAACCAATGAAATTTGAGAAGTAGCCTGCTGGCATAATCAAGATGAGAGACAAGTTACAATTGCCCCATTCAAACTTTTATGCCATATTAAAGATAATTTACAGTTAACTTATTCTCACTATCAAAGATATGTTTCATTGCAGCATACAGAAGGCTTTTAAAAATGTGAAGATCATAAATCTGATCACAATTAAGAGGAGTGAATGAATGTGTATTTTCCATCTACTTTCCATATGCATCTAATCTGGGAAACTGACTTACTCTGTTCCTGTTCAGCCTGGATATAACTCAGGTTTGTATCTGAACTATTCTGCCTCACCCATGCTTGAATGGAGATTGCCAAGGTTCGTCAAGGCTGTTTCTAAGCTTTGGATCTAGACAGGAGCAGGGCCAGCTCTAGCCATTTCACCTCCCCAAGCACGGCGGCATGCCACGGTGGGCGCTCTGCCACTCGCCGGTCCCGCGGCTCTGGTGGACCTCCCGCAGACGCGGCTGCAGAGGGTCTGCTGGTCCCGCGGCTCCAGTGGACCTCCCGCAGGCGTGCCACCAGAGCCACCTGCCGCCCTCCCGGCAACCAGCAGAGCGCCCCCTGCGGCATGCTGCCCCAAGCATGCGCTTGGCGTGCTGGGGCCTGGAGCCGGCCCTGGTCAGGAGAGCACAACTCGTTGAATGCACAATAGGGAGGTACCGAGGAGCTCACCTATTGTAACATTTAATTTCTGAAAATCAATAAGGTCTTGCTAATTTGTATTTAAAATTTGACTAGAAATGTATAGTATGGATATAACTTTACATTGATAATCTAATAAATGTAACAATCAACTATTAGAGCCATTCACTGTATCATTCCCAGATGAGACAGTCATGCAAAATATTGTGCTCTGTCTCACATTGCTAATCATATAAACCACAGGGAAAACAAAGCAGGACTGAGTCAGCATTCAGTAAAAAACACTACACAGCTCACCAGCTTTAAGAAAAGAAGGCGTGACATCAAACCAAAAATAAAGAGCATAGGCTTCAGAATCTAAATGTTTCTAAAAAAAAGAAATTGAAAACAAAGAGACCCCGATTGCCTTCTAATGATCCAAGTCCAGCACATGATGGGATGAGTTAGCATTGCTATATACAGCATTCCTAGAGGTTGTGTAAGCCAGTTCTATACATCAGCTTGTAATTGCTGGCTAGTGTACGTGTGTGTATCAATGCACTCTACTGGACAGAATGGCAGACCATTTTTTGTTCATATCAGATCTCTTTGCTAGCTCCTTTTCCATATCAGGTTTTTAGAGCAAAAGGTTTTGATTTATTTTCCCCATATAACATGTATGTGATTAGCAGATGATTGTGCCATATGTGGAGGGCATGTTCTAGCTCGATGTCAATGGGCTTTTTACTCAATGAACAGTGTGTTTGTTGAGGACAGGTATATATGCTCTATTAAGTATGACAGCCTTTCCAAGGCTCAAGGAAATAAGAATGCACTTTATTAAAATGTAGAGATATGTTTGAACAACAGTAAAAAAAAAATCTTATTAACAAGAAAATCCAGAAAAAAACCCTCAAGCTTAATTTTCATTTTCTTTAATTATATAATATCTTATACTGGTATAGGTCCTTTCATAGGATCAATGATTACAAAAATCATACATTGGGCTTGATTCTGATCTTATCTTTGCTCTCAGATATAGAGCTGAAAATCCAAGGACTACTTAAGTGAATGGAGTTTTGCTGCAGTCATACAGACGTAACAGAGAGCAAAATCTGGTCCACTGATATAAACAGAACTATCTCTGATGTACACCTGTAAGTGAGACCCAAAATCAGGCCACATGTACACACAAACACCACCACTGAAACGCAGCCCTCTCGGGGTGCAGAGTGGCATCTAATCCGGGGGTCAGCAACCTGCGGCACGCGAGCTGATTTTCAGTGGCACTCTGCTGCCAGCCAGGGTCCTGGCCACCAGCCCCGCTCAGCCTCCTGCCTGCCTCAATGAATGGAACCCCAGGCCGGCAGTGGGCTGAGCGGGGCTAGCGGCCAGGACCCTGGCTGGCAGGGGCCGGCAGACGGAACACCAGACCTGCTCAGCCCACTGCCAGTCTGGGGTTCCATCTGCCAACCCCTGCCAGCTAGGATCCCGGCAGCTGGCCCTGCTCAGCCCGCTGCCAGTCTGGGGTTCCGTCTGCCAGCCCCTGCCCACTGGGATCCTGGCAGCTGGCCCCGCTCAGCCCACTGCCAGTCTGGGGTTCCGTCCACCCGCCGGCCCCTGTAAATGTAAAATGTATTACTGGCATGCGAAACCTTACATTAATGAAGACTTGGTAGACCACTTCTCAAAGGCTGCCGACCCATGATCTAATCAATGCATGGCATGAGGCAGAACCACTGAGGGTGGGGAAATTTGGAGCAGCAAACCCCTCCTATTTAGAATAACATTTTTTTCTGTCAACCAAGAGCAGTTTTGGGGGTCTCATATGCAATGGAATGCCATATAACAAATGGCATGGTACTCACTCTATATAATTCAGAAAAATGAAAGACTGAATCACCTCTCCCAAGATTTGAATCTGAGATTTCAGAGAGTCTAGTTATTCCAGAACTGATACTTAGGCCCTTGAGCTGCCTCTTTGTGGCGCTCATAAAATCAGCTGCATATTCCAGTGAGCAGTAGGGAGGCTGACTCATTCTGGCAGCACACATTCAGTACATGAGTAACTTTCCCATTCAGGAAAGGAAACTCTCCAGATAAAGAAACATGCTAAAGAGGTGTCACAATCAGATCCAGCCTTTGGATCCATAAACCCTACAACTTCTAGGGACCTGAAATGTTAGGGCTAATTTAATCTTTTTTTTTTTAAAGTAGGTTTATAGCCATTCCCTCACTAAGATAGCCTTTGCAACATTCAAGCCTAGCAATAAATGTAAGTTCATTACTGACTTTTCCTAAATATTATCGGTCATTCACAATTCCCCCTCCAGAAAACATTTCTTTGAGATAAGTAAAAGTCATGGGCACAGGTCCTTTGGAAAGATCTCATATGAACTTCTGATGGTGAGGCCCAATTAATTAGGGGCACTGTAGGTTCTCTTCCAGCAGCTAAGCAGCCAGTGGAACTGCTGGCTACAAAGAGGGGCAACTCTGTTAACACAGTGATCTAGTCACGTGGACGAAGCCCAGAACTGAAGACAGAGAAATCCTGCTCTGATACTGACTCCCCTCTTTGACTTTAGATAATAATGGTTACCTATGCCACGGGAGGGTAGTCATGATTAATTAATGTCTGTACGTGCTGATATTCAGCAGAATGCTCACAAAATCATGGGGGCTGCTAGGACCCCAGGACCTAATTTATTTGGACAACAAACTCTTGCAGAAGTTTTTTACATGTTTGCAGCTATGCACAGTTTCAAGCAGGTAGTGCCACTTGCGTAGCAGGAGATTGAGGGAAATAAAGATGCCCTCAACACATACACAACACTCACACGTTACAGAAAACGAAGCAACTGCAGTCAGTTTGTGTACCCCAGAGATGTTATCTTCCTTTCAATCAAATCCTCAGGGTGGCTCTGTGCACTGTGGTGTTTTCATGGTGGACAAAAGTTGATTATAGTTATGGGGTGGGGGGAAAACTGATTCACAGACCCATACCGAAATGTTAATTCCAGTTCTGGCTATGGAAATATAGCAATGTTCTGGCCATGCCAATATATATGACAGTATAACCTGCTCTACATACCTATACAAGCCCACACATAGAGACAATGACTTAACAGCTGACCTGTAGCTTTAAATAAGGAAATTCAAACTTTTACCTCTGACATGCACTGACTAGCACATTTAACAGATTCAGGAGGTGATAATTTTTATGCAACTGGGAATTTTTCATTCAAGCTTTCCAAAATATATGGTCATGTGTTGTTTCATCTTTCAAAGGTTCTGAAGACTATGGGAAGTATGCTACTGCAATTTCTACGGCATCTGCAATTACCACCATATTGGAAGCAATTTTGGGAGGCTTAGCTTTAGACTTTCTTCTGCTACATAATCAATGACCTTCCCTTTGTTGTGTCTTTCAAACGCTTTTTTCATCAGACAGCTCAGCATTCAGGCAATACCACCTGAGCAGATGAAAGAACCCAGAAAATACTGCAAAAATTTAAAATGGGAATGTGATGCAGATGCCTCTATGTAGCTGTTAAGATCAGATGAAGTCACGAAGTGAAACTCATTCTCAAGAACACCAAAGAAACTACTTTCAACACATCCTCAATGCTTAGAAAAGAACATTTCTTCTGATTGTGGTACTTCTCCACACCCTGCTAAAACTCTGATTTTAATACAAAAAGGGTGAACCAGTTTAAATTTTTTAACTTAACCGTTTGAAGCATTTACTATCAGTTGATTATAAACAGACTGATTACTAGAGTTGAAAGCCAGGCATGTGATTTTATTTCAGCCCAAAATCAAGAATAAAAAACCCAAGGTCAGTAAGAATGACACAAAGAAATCATCCAATAGTTTTCAGATGATCTTTCTCTGAAAGAGGTAGTACCATTTTCACTGACACTAGACTACTGTTTAAAGAGTTTTGTACTGAAACAAGCAGTTCAGCATGCCATCTGTCATATTCTGACAGAATGGAAATATGGATTTTATTATGAATGAGGAAGATAATTAAAAAGTATCAAAATCTGATTAAGTGTTCTTGATCAAATTAATAGTTTTCTGATCTTTCCCTTTCCTTTTCTTGCATTTGAAATATCTACAGCAACTTGTTCAAACATAGTAATTCCAGTTACCACAAATCCATTAATTTTCCAGCCATGAATACAAAAATTATGAGAAGTGCCACTAATAATGCTAATTGCTTCAAATTAGTGTATAATAATGTTGCTTACTACCATCAAAAATGTAAATAAAAATATTGAAGCATCTCTCTGCCCAGCACTGATGATAATGATGACAGGCACTTTCTAAATATCAATTAGACAGATAAATCCAACATGACTAATTCTGTAACTGATAGAAAATTACCTTAGTTACAGTATTCCAATGCTAGCAGCACAACAAATATGAAGAGATGTAACCATTCTCTTCACTGAAATATATGTGGTATTCCATAAAAGTGACTTCAATAATATTCTCACTTCTTACAGTGATTTTTATGGTATCAATAGTTAATAATATACATTTAGAACAACATTTTGCCTAACAATTAAGTAAATGATCAACTACTATGGAAAAAAAAAAAGAACAGTCACTTCTTTCTTAACCAAGTGTTTGGAATTGAAAACAAAACAAACCATGGTACAGTGAACCATGACTCTGGCTGTAAACACATTAGCAAATGTGTATCTCAGTCTCCCATTTCTCCTACATTTAATAAAGCAGTGTATTAACCCCTTCCCTTTGCCGGTAGGTGGAACTTGAAAGCCAATTGTGCTGATGAGATATACTTGTAACCAGGCAGCACTCAATGAGTTAACTTGTCTTCCACAAAGGCAAAGAGTTTTGCTGACCCAGTGAGAGATGGGCTGAACAAAATTTAATTCTGTTGCAGTCAACAGGAAAGTAGGAAGGAAAATAGGATTTAACAAACAAAGCATAAAAAGCCCACAGCAGGAAATCATTATTTGGGCAATTGTTCACTTTGTTAAAAGACTGGACTGTATTAATATCTATCAGGGCACACTGCTGTGTTTGTGGTTCCTCTTTAGTACCACGTCTAGTCTAATTATTTACAAAGTGGTCATACTGGCTGGAGAAATTTGCCACTGCGTGGGATTTCCGAGGAATATATATGCCATTGATGCATAGTTTGGCACTAGCTTATTCTGGTTAAAGTTGAGTGGGTTGGCCAAAATTGAATCAATACTACAGGAAGCTCAGAATGCCAACAGAAGTGGTTTACAGAAATAGTTCATTGACCATTATATCTGCAATGGATTAAGCATAAATTAAATGGTTTGGTTTATAATGTAGATGTACGTAAATAAATGCACCCATATATTTTGATCATATATTTGCAGTTAAAGCCTTATAGGACTTCACATTGCATTATTTCACATGACCACTGAAAAAATCTGTTTTTTAATGTTTTACCGGACTTCTTTTAAAAATAATGTGTGTTTGACATTTCATCTAATATAACAGATGTTTAGAAGGGAAAATCCCACAAACTGCTAGAGCAGTTTGACATCCTAAACACTATTATGACAGCCAGAAATTAAATAGTCTGGAGCAGGAGGAAAAGGAGGACAAGTTATAACCAAAGTAGTGCCTGAACAGTTTGTATCAGAGCAAATTTTTAACTTCCATTACCACAAATACTGTCATAAAAGAAACAGCACATGGTACTTATTTTAATACCTGTTTAGCTCCAATTTTTTCAGGGGGAAAAAAAGAAATATTTATATGGTGGGCTGAGTTAAAACTCTTTCAAGCTGCTTAAGTGTTTGGAATATTGAGCTGGATTAATGGTCAGAGTACAGGTGATGTAGTAAAAAAGGGCTTACGGTATCACCGTGTTCAACGATTTATCACATAGTCTATAGCCTCAGCCGGTGTAGATCAGTGTGAAGTCAATAGAGACATGCTGATTTATACCAGCTGAGGACCTAACCCAAAGGTTTGTACTAAAAACCCCACAACTACTTGCTTTAGGAGTATAGCCGCACCCAGCTGATTTCATGGTACTGCAAGTAACAGCTTGGTGGTAGGAAACAGAAAATACGGATGGCACGCTATATTGTCCCAAAGCACATCTCTCTCTGCCCTGTCACTGCATCTCATTTCTCATCTCTTGTGGGGTTTATTAGGACCATCTCTCTTTAACCAGTGTAGAATTGTACATTTTCTACACTGCACAGGGAGCCTGATACCCAGTTACTCAGAGCTGGAAACTGGAAGCAGCCCCAGATGTGCAGCCAACTGGTGGAAAACGCACCAGATGGACAGAAGCTAGCATTTTCCTCCTGACTCACTAATCACTCTCCCTACAACTCTGACTCTTCCATAAATATCTAGGCATCTGTCATGTCTAGAGTGCTGAATAGTGCTAACATTTACCAACATGAGCAGCATGGTTTTCTTCTCTCATGGAGTAAGTTGTGACCATTTTTCAAGCCCAATATTCGGCAGTGTTCTAGAGAGGTTTTAGATGAGCTCTAAGATGAAATTGACTCATGATATAGAGGGTCAGTGCAAGGCTCTCCAAAGCACTTAAGCTCCACATGCAGACTGTGTAGGGATTAACTAGTGAAGGAGCCATGCAAGATGTCCACCCGCTCTCTATTTTCTGTAGGAAGCTGTCTGAGTTGGCCTCACATACGCCATTTAGAAAGTCACAAACGGGGTAGCCTGAGACCTCAGATTTAACTTTATGTAGATGTAGCGGCCTCAAGATCCTGCACAACTAGCATATAGGGACTGTACTGGTTGTCTTAGCCCAGTCACAGCCAAAAGATCCACACACAGTAAAGTATATGGTGTTCACTTTACGGGCCTCAGAACAATGAAGGATTGAGATAACCCTATGGGTTTGCAAACCTGTGAATTCAGGCAGTACCAGAATTTCAAAACTTGATAGTTATTCCATCCAACATCACAACATGAATAAAATTCTGTACCCACTAACACCAGTGTAAGCCTGTAATAATTCTACTTAACCTGACTCTCCTCTCATTTATCTCTGTTTCACATGGGTGTAACTACAGTGATTTCCATGCAGTTACTCTTGATTTACACTGGTGTAAGTGAGAGCATTATTCTGGATTTATGCTGGTGACACTGAGAGCAGAATTTGTCCCATTGTGATGAATGGAAGACCAAAGGTGACCATTTCACATTACATCTTTACTGACTGTCCCTTCTGTAGACAGTAATTAAATTATAAAACTAAAAACTTGATACTAATGTTATTTTATACAACCTTGCAATTTATTTGTTTAATAACATAATCTTATGGGTAAATTACAGAGCATTAAATATGCAATCTGACTAGATTATTACCGAGGACAACTGCCAAGATTTACCCCAACTATAAATATTCTTCTTTCAGGCGACGTGCTGTAGACACTTGTAAAATAATACAGTCTCATTAGTACAGTGAATTCTGCCGACAGAAAAATTGACATTATAGTTGAGAGGATTTTGTGGACAGAGGAACTCAAGACGGTAACTGCAAATTTTGTTTATTCAGGAATCAAGTATCAAAGTTATCTCTGGTGTAACTGCATTGGAGTTATATCGGGGTGAGTTTGATCCAACCTATTGTAAATTTTATATACCAAGAAAAATTCATTCTAACTTTTACAAGGGAACACATCGAAGTGCCACAGGCAAAAATCAAGCCTTGCTGTGGGAAAGAATGCTCTTGTGGTTAAGGTACTAGACTCATACCCCTGCTGTAGATTTGCATCCTGACTTGCAGTGCGGTAAAGTCTGGTGTAGACAAGCCCTAGATTCATGTATACCTGGAAGGGAGGGTGTAAGTTAACCATTTTTGTATATTATTTACACCATTGCAGATTCTGGCCCCATTTATGTTTGCTAACCTAAATAAATATTTCAAAACAATGAAAAACACAGGAAGATTAATCATAATTTCTGAGGTGTGGAAATAGCTGTTAAACAAAAATATTAGTACAGTGACCAATAAAGAGGATATTACTATGAATTATAAAAATGCTAACATCTGGCATCCTAATTAGCTATGATCTTGTCAACCTTCTCAACACTTCTCAACACTTAGCATGTCCTTTCTTTCACTCAGAATACAGAATCTATTTATCTTGTCTTATAATTTACAGCAAGATTTACCATTATTTATCATTTAACTTATTGGCTCTCAGTATAGGCTATTTTAACTACTGTAAACTATATTTCTAATAGCATTTGATTCAGAAATCAAAGCAACAGGTATTTCAGAATGAGGAGGTATTGCCATTAAAGAACACAAACATACGGAAAGAAGACTGTTGTTGTTGCTTCTGCTACTACCCAAGGAGATCCACATTCTCTCTTGCAGGTGCTATTAAAACTTTACTACACTGAGCATTATAATTTAGCTGCCCGCCTCTCCTCCTCCCTCCCACAGGCCATATACACACATATTAATGAGTCCACCTATCCTACATCGCCTGTACTATAATCACTCTACTCTACATATATGCACTATAATCCTTATCCTAGGCATATAAACACTAGGGACCTTTTTCTCACAGACCGCATGCAATCTGTCATCTCTTTACCAAACACATGCTGTAATCAATCTCTTCTTGTACTCGTGGCACAGAAAACTTTCTCTTCCTTTTCTGACACACAAGGCATTTAATCCCTTTTCATTGCTTTCTTTTAAATTGCAAGAACCATCATGCTATTCCTCATACATCTCTCACACACCATTTTCACATATTTTTCCACTAAAAGACTTAGCAATGTAAGACTTTTTTTTTTTTAAGGGGGAGGGGAACCTGTCCAGCGTAACAGTCTTGCTTTATTTTGTCTGCTCTTAATCCCACCATTTTACCATACCCATGAATCTTTTCCTTCTACCAACACTGAAGACATTTGAAAAATGAATTGTTTTAATGCTTATCATAGTGAAAAATAATTATTGCACACAAACAAATTTCCATGTCAGATTCACTGAAATATTTCCATTGTGAACAATATTCTGTGGGTTTCTTCTGGGATGGCAGCCTTTATGGAATATATCTGCATGTCCAATTTGTCTGCAAAATAGAATTGAAGGCCAGAGGAACCACTAGATCACATAGTCTGATCTCCTGAATATCACAGGCAACCGATATCACCCAGCACCTGCTCACTAAACCGAAAAACCAAAATTAAACCAAATTTTACAGCCCACAGGAATCTGGATTGTTCTGGGTTTAGCAGGCCAATGCTCTGTGACACAGGGAGGGAAAAGGAGGGATTGAGATGCACCAGTGCTTGAGTCCCCTGCAACAGCAGGAAAAAAATAGATGCAAAACCAGAAAAAAATCAAAATCAAAATGCAGGGAGATGAAGCATTTACATGAAATATGCCGTGTCATGTCGGCCATAATGCTAACTGTCTTTGATCTTTCTGAACTTCTGAATCATGCGTGACTAAAGAATTCTTTATCGAGAATTATGTCGGCCTTCTGAGTTAATGAAAATCCAGCATGCACAATTTATGAAAGCAAGGAACCAAACATTACAAAAATAGTCATAAAAAAGCCACAGGAGCCTCTAATGGGAGAGCCCTCACTCTCTGTATGGATCTATTACTTCATATTTTTTTGGCAGATTTATTAGGTTTCATTTGAATTTCTTCATCTTTGCACAGAAATTCTTAGAAGTAAGAATGTAAAGAACAAAATTAATCAGCATTGTGAATGCAAACCCAATGAGTGATCCCAGTAATAACAAGGAGGCTATGGAAGACCCCAGTTTCTCATTAAGCTAATATCAGCCTTATTTCTCAAACCAAAAAGCACAGAAAAACAACAGCTCTTTCACAAAGGTTGATTATGAAGAATTTTTAACCCTTTGTTTGCTTTGCTGCTGCTACTCCTGTGCAGCAATGACTTCCTTTGAAGTGCTGTAGTCCATGGAGAGAGTTGCCACCTTCTTCATTTGCAGGCAAAAGGAAGAGACTGAAGAAGCAGTGAAAACGGACACCCATGGATTAGATCCTGAACCACTGAAGTCAATGGGAACTTTGCCACTGACACACATGTTTAAAAATTCCTGAGGACATGGGTCTTTTGCATCATTTCATCTCCACCAGTGATGGCAACCTGGAAAGCCCTAATCTAGACAGCCTACCAGCTGCTGCCGTAACTGTAATCACTATGTCATTTGAGGGCTAGTCTTTACTACAGAGGTAACTCAAGTTATTATTTGAGTGTTTCCCCTAATTTGAATGCTACTTACACACAAAAACGCTTAGCTCCAGTAATGCTTTTAACTCACGGGGTAGAAGCTACAACTTGAGTTTGTAAAACTCACTGACTGCTAACACAACCACTCTGTATAGCTAGAGTGTTATTTAGATAACTTGAGTTATGCTTTAGGAATAGCAGATCCATCTACGCAGTCCTACTATCTCACCTTCTAAAATCATTAATCCACTTTAAAATTCCATCTGGGCATCAAGATCCCTTGGTGAAAGGAAAGTTGTCAGTTCTAACATCTTAAGATCTTCTAAGTCAGAAACAGAAAATCCCTATTAGTTTACAGAAAATTCATTATGGATAACGTATCCATTGGTAGTCATTAATGAGGTAGCTTCCTGGATCCCATGTGAAACCATCACATATTATATATCCAGAAACAATCTTTTGTGTGCCTTTTCTTCCAGTTAGCTTTTCTGCAATTTCTCCTAGACTGTGGTAGGTCTGCCCAAGGGTTACAGAAAAAACAAGCAAGGGGAAGAAATGTGGATTCCTCAACACAGCAGCACTCTTTCTTTCCCAAGCATAGTTCCCTTGGTAAGTCATTCTCCTACTTGAAAACATATTAATATCAAAACTTGTTTCTTTTAGAGCTCAATCATAATGGATTGATCAGTTTAGTTTAAGGAAGAAATATACACCAGAAAGTGACCCAAAAGAAGTGAAAAGGGTCTTTAAACGTAAATAATTTTCCTAGGCAATGAAAAAGTGAATTCACAAAAGATTTGAGAAACAAGGTACAATACACATTCTTTTACATGTATTTCTATATGTAATTTTCTATCTACTAAAAGGAAAAAGAAATGATATAAAAACCATTTAAAAACTTTGATTATTGCCATGCATATGGTCTCTTCAATGTCATTACAAGTCAGCATTTAAGATTTATTATGGTTTTCATTATTTCTCAAGTGAATTCCTCAGCCACATCTAAAATTCACACTAATTTCTGGCCAGTTAAAAACCAGGCAGTGTATAAGTAGTCTGTTTGTATAACAGCTAACTACTGTAAAATGCCCAACAGGCAATGGACTGGATACCTAAAAAGGACTAGACATGGGCGAGAGAACTTTTTCTCTCCAGGTGATTTGTTCAAACCTGGCCTTGGTTGGTAGTGTCTTAAATTTGGGTGTTCAGTGGCCTGTTCAACTGAACTGGTGGCCTACAATCCCAGTGGACAAGTAACCACATCACAACAATACTGTCTTATGGAACAGTGCTAAGAAATTAACAGAAAATAGGAACCTCTCTAAGGGCTTTTTAGACCATTTTATAGAAATTAATAGAAAATTATATTCTGGGTTTAGATTTCTATGGGATGATTCAATCTACCGAATCCCCCAAAAAGGATATTGATCTCTATTGCATTCTCTAGACATTGTTCTAAAAACAGACATGTGCTTATTAAATTTCTATTTAACTTTAATGGTATGTGTCCTATTAAATTCTATAGAACTTTGCTAATGGGACTACAAAAACTGCACCCTTCTTGTCAATCTTAGATGCCATCCAGGCCACAATATACAGGAGTGAGGTAATGTGGAAAAATGTGTACTGCTGCTATGTCTGAGTTTTTTCTCTTCTTTGGAATGTCCCACAGAATTGAATAGATATTAAATTAATAGAGATTCCATAGAGATTATTCTAAAACCCTATACAAATTAATAAAGAATGAGATCCTTTGTTATTTTTAAAAATCATTTGTATAGAATTCTATGGCAGAGAGAGAATTTTATATTAATTTATATAAGAGACTTCAAGAAAACTATAGAAATGTAGTCATTTTCTATTAAAATTAAGCACATGCTTCAGAGCTGTCCCAAATCACTGCCTAGGTGCTTTGATGGATCAGGGTCAAAGAAAGAAACAAAAATCTATTCTATTTACAAACTGCACACTATGCTTAACATTTTCTCTAAAAATAAAGCACCCAAAATGATATATTCAGGATTGTACCCTACTAAGTAAGAAATATCTAACTTAGCAGGTCTAATAATAGTAAAAAATATAAATCAATAATAAATATAATCATTTTCAAGTTGCTTAGCACCTTCCATCTGTGGATTTTAAAGTACTTTACAGACATTAATAAAGTAAGCCAAAACCTTACTATTAGGGAGAATAGTATTATTACGGCCACTTTACAGATGGAAAAATTGAAGTTCAAAGAATTTAAGGGTTGATTTTTAAGGATACCAAAGGCAGTTGAACAGCCAACTCTCACTGAAAGTCAATGGGTGCCTAAGTGACCAGATAAACTTGTGAAATGCTGTACAAACGGAGATTCATGAACATTTGTTCAAATTCTGAAGAGGATTCTATAATATTTTGTAATTTCCAGGCTTTCTTATTTATAAATTTCCATTTTCCCCCTTATAACAATAAGGGTATCAACAAATAGTGTCATCAAATGTGTGGCATGGTGTCTAGCTGAGTCTTGCAGAACTCAGCATCAGCAGAGCCAGGGTAACTCACCTTCTCCACTCCATCCATCTTAATTCAGTAAGAAGTTCAATGCCAACTGGGACCTGATTTGAAATACTAAATATATAACAATTTCTTTTTCTTCAGAAAAGAGACAACAAAGAAATTAAATGCAATCCATTCTCTGTTAATGCAACAGTATGGCTGTACAGTTAAAATCAGAGAGAGCTAGATTGTGGCCAGTTCTAACTTGGTCAAACTGTCAGAGCACAGTATGCAAAATATCTAAAGCTGAGCCCTTTTATCCGTGATCAGAGTGGATGAGAACTAAATTATATTCTCACTATATTTTGCAAATAAATATTCCAGGTGTCTAGACAGTGATTTTTAAATACATCAAGAATATTTATTAAAAAAAATGTAACAATCATATACCCTTGATGCTCACAAAAAAAACTATGAAGAGATTTAATCTCGTGAGGGAAATTCTGTCTCAATATTGAGAAAAGTTTAGTAACTGTGTTGACCTTCCTTATTCATGTTCAGTGAAAATCATTCCATAAATTGACAAAATTGAAAAAGAGGATTAAGTTAGAAGAGAAATTTATGTGGAAAACAGTGACATACTTTGTTCAACACACTATGTTATCATTGCAATTCTTTTCATATTATTCTTTTTCATAATGATCAGGAAGCAAGAAAGACACTACTCATTTCCACTCAAGTAGTCATGAGCAAAGGTGGATCCAAACTGCAATATTTGGATTGAGATGTGTGGAAGTTAGTTAGCTAATTAGTGAAACTGGTCAGCAACAAAATTTGGACACAGATCCAAATTTAAAAGACCCAAATCTGTAAATCTTGCTCACTTTGAATAGTAGCTTTGGTGTTGATCTGCAAAGACTTCTATGGGCAACTTAATGAAAAGAATTTTCAAAAGTACTCAGTGGTGACCTAAATGTGTTCCCATCGAAATCAACTGATTTACCATTAACTTTGATCAGAGAAGACATAGGCCAACACCGAGCACTTTTTAAAATCCCATCCAAAGTATTTCCTGGACTGGAGGCTCTCTCTACAAGATGGTCCATTAAGATAACAGTAGTACTTGCAAAGTAAGATATTACTCAGTGTAAAGGTAATGGAACTGTGTGCAAAGTTTTGAGGTGTTGCACAGCCTGCAAACAAAAACAGCAACAAAATATAACCCAACACAAAGGGCTTTAAATGAACTGCCTTTTAATTTCCAATCTTCATTGTACAGTAAAACTGCATTTCAGTGAAAACAGATAACCCCACTAAGTCTGTGTCTACTTCACTATTTTTTCTCATTTAAGATTTTTTAATAGCAAAAGGAGAACAATCCATTAAATTTTTACAAGTCTTTATGAAAGTTCTTCTACTAGGATAATTTTATTACACAGGAGTATGTAGTACACTGGTATCATTTTATTTGAAGATTCACCAACTATCACACAGTATCCTTCATTAAATATAATTTGGAATATCATGTATGTGTTATGTGTTAAGTTACCATCTTTCTGCTTAATGGGAAGGATTCTATCATCAGTTTGTCTCCGACAAAACAGATTTCTGACATATTCTAAAAATTCCAATGTTGTAGCCATGTTGGTCCCAAGATATTACAGAGACAAGGTTGATGAGGTAATATCTTTTATTGGACCAGCTTCTGTTGGTGAGAGAGACAAGCTTTCGAGCTTACGCAGAGCTCTTTAAAAGATATTACCTCACTCACCTTGTCCCTCTAAGATTTTGAGTGAGTTTACAGCAAATAGAAGGAGAAACACCTTTTGAAATCTCTGTCAGATTTTTCCCTCCCTTTTACGCCTACTGCACTGCCCAAATACACAGAGGCATTAATTAAGCTGTCACTATACAAACTATTTTTAAGTGTTTGTCCTGGACCTAACTAGCACCAGCCACTTCTTGACAGAAACCATTGCAACATTTTCACAATGTCATTTGTTGAAGATTTCACAAGAAATGAAAAGGTTTCAATGCAGAGCTATTGTCTGTAAAGGGAGTACGCTTGCAGACCTACAAGCAAATTTTACAAGGATTTTCATTGTCATTGAGGGGGTGAGTTCAGTTAACCCTTTATCAATAAAGCTACCCAACAGAAATAAAGCAGTTTTCCAGTTTCAGACGATTCTTAGTTTATCCATCCCCCATACTTCATTGCTGTTGAAAAACTGAGCCTGCACTGCTGACTTGAATCTTAGGTCTCTGCTAATTTACTTGTCCTTTTTTAAGATTTCACATATTGTAACAATGCCCAAAATATACAGCAGTCAGAGAAACATATGTGAAAACATATAATTATAAATATTCACTGCTTTCATACACAGATGAGGACTTGAAATTTAAGACTGTGTCAGCCGTCTGTTTCAGAACTACATTTTACACACACGTTGGTGATATGTAACCTCTGTTGTCTCAGCCTCATATACTTTCATTTTCAAAACAGAAACCAGAGCAATGAGAGGTTGACCCCAGTTTCTTAACATCAAGGCACTGGGCCAAATCTATTCCTGATGTAACTCCATCAATTTGGTCCTTGGTGTTTTTCCCTGGGGAAAACACTTTTCTGAAATATAAAATGTAATCCATATCCTTCTCAGTCTGTGAATTCCTGTAGGACATCTAAACTCTTATTTATATTATATTCCCTGCAATTAATGGAACTTAACACAAAGGGTCTGTCTACACTGGAGTTTTACTAGTATTAGAAAACCATTTTAAGATATATGTTTAAAAACACAGGCTTACTATAATTTGCACACTCAATGGTGATGTGGTGAAACCATTTTTAAAAAGTACTACAAAATTGCCCTCAGACGCCGCTGACGATGTAGAAGGAGATGATGGCAGAGAAGGAGAAACAACTGACTACATGAGGGAAGACTATTGTTGGGGGAGGAGAAAGGCATCTGACTATGGGTCTGATCTTGCTTACATTCAGATCAATTGCAAATCTCCCACTAGGTTCAATGGTGAATGATCAGGCCCCATGTGACTAGATCCTGATTCAGGAAAGCATCCCTACTAAGTAAAGCCTTTAGGCATCTACTTAAGTCAATGAAACTTCAGCACATACTTAAGTCTTTTCTGAATATTGGTGGCCCTAAGGGTATGTCTACACTACAAAATTAGGTTGATTTAATAGAAGTCAATTTTTTAGAAATTGATACCGTAGATTGTGTATGTCCCCACTAAGCGCATTAAGTCGGCGGTGTGAATCCACAGTACCGAGGCTAACGTTGACTTTCGGAGCGTTGCACTGTGAGTAGCTATCCCACAGTCCCTGCAGTCTCTGCTGCCCATTGGAATTCTGGGCTGAGCTCCCATTGCCTGATGGGGCAAAAACATTGTCGCAGGTGGTTCTGGGTACATATCGTTAGGCCCCACTCCCTCCCTCCTTCCCTCCCTCCATGAAAGCAACAGCAAAAAATCATTTCTTGCCTTTTTTCCTGGGTTACCTGTGCAGATGACATACCACGGCAAGCATGGAGCCTGCTCAGCTCACTGTCACCGTATGTCTCCTGGGTGCTGCGGTACTGCAGTGCTACACAGCAGCATCCCCTTGCCTTGCCTTGTGGACGGCAGATGGTGCAATATGACTGCTAATCATCTTTGTCGTCCCGTGGGTGCTCCTGGCTAACCTCAGTTAGGTTGGTCGGGGGAGCCTAGGCAGACATGGGTGCTCCTGGCTGGCCTCGGTGAGGTCGGTCATGGGCGACTGGACAAAAATAGAAATGACTCCAGGTCATTCTCTTCTTTAAGTTTCATCTAATGGAGATTCAGGCCTGCCTGGAATATCATGCCAGTTGGAGGCTTCTGCCTCAGGCTGCTCTCCCAGTTGGTAGCTCTGCACGGTTGCACCTATTCCAGCCTACCCCTTGTTCCCATGGCTCATGAAGCCTGCACAGTGGTAAGGAGCAGTTCAACTATAGGCTGAGCAAGAGCATAATGGTGGTAGAATGTGCCTTTGGGCATTTAAAAGCTTGCTGGCACAGTTTACTGACCTGGTTAGACCTCAGCGAAACCAATATTCCCATTGTTATTACTGCTTGCTGTGTGCTCCACAATATCTGTGAGAGTAAGGGGGAGACATTTATGGTGGGGCGGGAGGTTGAGGCAAATCACCTGGCCACTGATTATGCACAGCCAGACACCAGGGAGGTTAAAAGAGCACCGCAAGGTGCGCTGTGCATCAGAGAAGCTTTGAAAACCAGTTTCATGACTGGACAGGCTATGGTGTGAAAGTTCTGTTTGTTTCTCCTGGATGAAAACCTGCCCATTGGTTCACTCTACTTCCCTGTAAGCCAACCGCCCTGCCCTCCCCCCTTTGATCTCCACTTGCAGAGGCAATAAAGTCATTGTTGTTTCAAATTCATGCATTCTTTATTAATTTGTCACAAAATGGGGGGATAACTGCCAAGGTAGCCCAGGAGGGGTGGGGGAGAAGGGAAGCACAGGAAGTGGGGTAGTTGTAGGGGCACCCCCTAGAATGGCATGCAGCTCATCATATTATCGGCATGTCTGGGGCTCTGACCTGGAGCAGTTGTTTGCCTCTCTGGTTCTTTGGTAGGCTTTCCTGAGCTTCTTAAGTTTAATGTGGCACTGCTGCGGGTCCCTGTTAAAACCTCTGTCCTTCATGCCCTTGGAGATTTTTTCAAATATTCCGGCATTTCGTCTTTTGGAACGGAGTTTGGATAGTACGGATTCGTCTCCCCATACAGTGATCAGATGCAGTACCTCCTGTCCGGTCCATGATGGAGCTCTTTTGCGATTCTGGGACTCATTGGTCACCTGTGCTGATGAGCTCTGCATGGTCATCTGCGCTGATCAGCTCACACACTGGCCAAACAGGAAATGAAATTTAAAAGTTCGCAGGGCTTCTCCTGTCTACCTGGCCAGTGCATCTGAGTTGAGAGTGCTGTCCAGAGCGGTCACAATGCAGCACTCTGGGATAGCTCCCGGAGGCCAATACTGCCGAACTGCGCCAACACTACCCCTAATTCGACTCAGCAGGGTCGATTTCAGCGCTAATCCCCTTGTCAGGGAGTAGTACCGAAATTGATTTTAAGAGCCCTTTAAGTCGACAAAAATGGCTTCGTCATGTGGACAGGTGCAGGGTTAAATTGATATAACGCTGCTAAATTCAACCTAAACTCATAATGTAGACCAGGGCTAAGTATGTAAAGAGCTAAAGAAAAGTTACATAGGAGCATACATGTTTTCCTGAATCAGGCCTCAGGGGAGGGAAAACAACAGCTGAGGAAAGAAAAATGAGGGAAATCAGTAATATAATCAAGCTCATGATTGGAACTGGCTTTGCGAAATAAAAGCTTAGTTCTGGAGCAAACCAGACAAACGTAGGCTTGGCCTTAGATAAATCTCAGTTTTAACAGTTGTTTTAAAGTCTTTAATGCCTTGCCTTTTCTATACCTGAACGAAGTGATGACCAGGAAATGCAAAGATTGCACCATATCAAGTTGCAATCTGAATTAACTGGTGTTTTGAATGCAGTTTCCTGCAAGATGAATGCTCTGAGGCCAGACAAGACACCACCCAGTGCATGCCTTCTCAGGCTAGAAAGGCAGCTATTTGTTCCAAGCTGGAAAGAATTAATAAAACAAATAAATCCAGGACACAATTTCTAATCTGGAAACCAAATTGAATTACATGCTAGAGTGGACTGACACAGTAAAAAAAATGGACAGACCAGAAACTTTGTATGACTGGGGAAAAGAAAATGTCTACATTCACTGTCCTCAAATAGTGTTATAAAAAGCAGGTAATGTTAATTAGAGAGAAATGTTAGAATACCAAGTCTGGGCAAACAGTATGAGAATTCTGGGCCTTCCATCTGGAGTGAAAGACAAGGATTTAGCTGAGTTTTTAGAAAAATTGTGCCTAACTTTAACCCTGCATAAAACAGTGGGTTCAACATACATCAAAAGGGCCTATCAAATATACATTTTGAATCTCATCATAATACCACTCAACTCCCTATAATCACTTGCAGCATCTTTTAATCTAGGAATAGAAAGAGGATCTTAGAAGAAGGGAGTTGAGAGAGACAGACACTAGGCACGGAGAATCAGATTTTAATTTCTCCTGATGTAGGTACCTTGACCCACGCTAAAAGAAGGCAGTTGGTACCAATTAAAGATCCTTCCTACAGAAAAAAAGTGGAAACAGCTTTGCTATATGCATCAGAAATGCAGATTTATCATCAGGGTTGGCAATATTTTTCTTTAACTGAGTTTTCATGTGGATTCCATGTGAAAACATATGTTGGCCAAGGTTTGCTGAAATAACAACAGATTGTAGGAAAACTTTTTGGTGAATATGGCCTGAAGTTTCAGCTTTTTAACTAAGGATTTGCTTCACTCTCTATATAGAGGAAAGGGTATGGCTTAATTAGTCTGTGCATAGTGCAAGGAACCCACAAGACCACAGTTCTAACAGCAGCTCTGCCAGAGATTCACTTTACAGCCCTAGGCAAGTTGTTTAACCTGCTCTGGTGACTATCCTAATGGGGGAGGCCAAATTTACTGACCCTTCAAGCTGGGTACAACAATCTTCACAAGTTCGAGAGCTGGGACCCGGGGCTTCAGCCCTGCACCTGTTGCAGCCTACTTGGGCAGATGTGCCACATGGGGTTGAAGCCCCGAGATGCCTCCCCCCTGCTGGGAAGAAGCATGGGGGGAGACACGTGGGGGTCTTCTTCCCCACTCCCAATTTCTGCCAGGCTTTGCTGGCCCCACTCAGTCTCATGGTGCCGCTGGGCCCCCTCCCTGCATGGCAGCTGCTGAAGCCAGCGAGCTAGGAGCTGCGGCCCTGGGGAGAGGAGAGGCATCAGCAAACAGCAGGGAGCTGCAGGGAAAGCAGCTGCTTTTGCTGCTGCCTTTCCGTGTGGAGCTAAAGCAGTGGCCCATCCCTGCAGCTCCCAGCTGTTATCTCCATGGGGAGAGGCATTGGCAAACACTTGGGAACTGCAGGGAGGGGCCGCTGAGGGTGAGGGGGGCCATGACTCAAGCTGTTGCGAGGGAAAACCTTTAAATTGTGCACCTCCACTCTCAGCAGGCGCCAGTCATCTCTGGCAGCAGCCCCCCGCCCCACCACCCTAACGCAGGGCAGAAGCTCCGAGCTTCTCACCCCCCTCTGGTAGGCAGAGAATGGGATGGAGGTTGTAAGGGGTTCTGTGAGTCACACTTCAACTGTACAAGAGCTGCATGCAGCTCGCAAGCTGCAATTTGGCACCCCGGTATAGGTACTTCACAGCACTATTTTGAAAATCAATTAGATAAGGTCCATAAAGAGCTTTGAATAGGAACAGTCTTAGATAAGCATTAAGAACTAATATTATTAGAGAAAACCTTTCTCGTCCTCAGTGAAGGTAGGGGGCAGGCCAGGACATACAGAGTGACTGACTGTTTTTTGTTTTGTTTTTAAGTTGGAGCAATGTCAAACTGTTGGGATTTTAAAATTTACTACTAAGTAACTGCAGCAAACTGAGCAATGCAACCAATGGTTACCATTGTTCATGGAGGCTTAAGGTCTGATTTGGATTTTCTCAGTGTTAAGAGTCAAATCAAATCAAATATTTCCATTCAGCTGCAGATGTTGCAAATAGCTGCAGTAATGGCAGCTTAGGGCAGGATTTTGAAATAATCTTTGTAATAGAAAATTCTAAGCAAAGCTCCTCTCTTTGGTATTACTGTGCTGCACCAAAGTAAGAATTGCATTAAATCTGACAGCTGTAAATATTTGGTCATCTGTAAAAATACAGGAACTGAATAAAGGTTGTATGATGAGGAACTGCACTTTAGTGGGGGAAAACAATTGGGTCTCAGCTTTTATATCTGATATTAAGGTTACTGTGCCTGCTCTGTTGCTGCCCTAATTATTACTCAGGCCATGTAATAAGCGCTTCAAGGGCCTTGATGGGCTTTGCATCAGACCCTTAGTCTGTTCTCATGGCTAAATGCTACATAAAAGATCCTGAACCACTCAACAAATCCAGGCTCAGGAGGAGCTTCAGTTTCATTTTAATGGCTTGATTGATCCTGATGGGTCTGAGGCATAATAAGCAACGCCCCAGGATTTCATTAGGAGCTGTGAGTGTTCAGCAACTCTCAGGATCAAGCCATAAGTCATTGGAATGGGCTAATGACCTGGCAGTTTCAACAAAGAATCCAAGTATATGACTCTGCATATCACATGGAAGGTTGTCACCATATGAGGCTAATGTGATACAAGAGCCAAAGATTCAGAAAAGACTTTGAACCTTCTGCTCTTTAGGCCGGATTTTTTCTAGATTTTTGAACATCAGCTCTATTACGTACTTGCTTCTGCTCTCTAAACTGTCATAAAAGAACCCTAGACCATCAGGCAATCCTCAATTAAGGTTTACAAAGCATCTGTGGCATCACAAATTACAGTCATCTGCTAACTGCATTTTAAGTGACTTTTCATTTTGGATAGCTGATGTGAATATAAATGTTAATGGACTAGATGGATTGTGGTACAAATGCAGTCTATTAATGCAATGGCCAGGCAAAACGCAGGTACCATTCATGCCAAATATCTCACACTCCATCACTTTAACTTGGGTCTTTTGCAGAGGAAAGACTCATGTTTGAATATGACCAGAAGAACATAAAAACAGCCATACTGGGTCAGACCAATGGTCTATCTAGCCCAGTATCCTGTTTTCTGACAGTGACCAATGTAGGGGCCCCAGAGGGAACGAAGAGAACAGGTAATCATCAAGTGATCCATCTCCTGTTTCCTATTCCCAGGTTCTGGCAAACAGAGGCTAAGGACATTTCAGAGCATGGTTTTACATCCAATACTGTGCACAAAAGGAATTCTGCATTGAGAGTCTCATGCTTGTGCACTCACTCTCTTTCTCTCACTCTGGCCAAAAAAAGTCAGAGAGAGTGACTGTATAGCCTAGTGGTTAGAGCACTGACCTGGCGGTGGAAGACCCAAGATCCTGTCTCCTGATAGAATGATTTTAATTATTTTCCAGAGTGCAACTGCTTCAACAGAAGAGACTCCCAAATCAGAGTATCCCATAGCTCAATGGTTAAAGCACTTAGCTGAGAGGTGGCAGACCCCTGTTCAAATGCCTTCTTCCTCTCAGGGAGAGGAGGACATCCCACATCCCAAGTCAGTACCCTAGCCACTGAGCAAAAAGCTATGAGTGAGGCCCTCTGACCATGCCTACCAGATCAGACCATGCTATGTGTGACTTAGGTGTCCGAATGCTTGTCTTCTTTTGATTGGTGAATCACTCTGGGTCTTAGGTCGGATATAGGCATTCAGGCACCTAGGAGGCAGTATTGCACATACTCAGAAGCAGAAACACGGGCACTTAGAGAACTTTTACTGCAAAAATTTAGGTGACGAGTGAGTTTAGACATTTCTGGGGTTCAGCAGGAGTTTTGTGCATTGCAGAGGTCCCAAAAATGAGATTTAGGTGCCTAAAACTGGGACTTAGGCATCTAACTCCTTTTGATCATGCAAGCCCCAGTTCATCTACTATTTCAGGTTTTGGTTCTCAGGATTCCAAAACAAAATAGCATCTTCAAGAATATTTTAATTTAAAAATTAAAAGAAGACTAGAAAGTAAATTTTTCCAATTTTTAAAATGTTCTGACACACGTAACTACAACGCAAGTTAAAATTAACATAAATACTAGGTGCATGCAAAATGAGTCTCTTATGGAAATAAATGCTAAATATGATTGTTTTCAAAGTAAATTTGAGTTATGTAATTTGTTGTTTTGAGCAATGTAATATAATCTTAAAAAGAGTTCTGAGAATTGGATACAATTTCATTGTTAATTTGATAATTAGGTTTTCTTTTCCCAAACTAACATGTAAATTTTCAGCCAAAACCGCCTCTTTCAAGTTTCTCAGGCTGGGCACCCAAAAGTGGAGACACTCAAAATTACTTGTTACTTTAGAGAATCTTGGTTGAATTCGTGTGGAGGAGACATTTCTTTCAGAGTATAGCAGAGGAAGTAATAGGATATCTAGACCCCCAAATACATACATCAAATTTTCACAGTTGCAGGAAGCTATGTGGGGAGAGTAGACAATAATTATTTAATGATAGTAGATTCAAAAAGTTGAGGCTTTATCACCATTCAAACACAAATTTTCAGTATCACATGTCAAAATATACAAATTAAATATCCTTAATCTCTCATAAGATCTCAAGCAGCATTTTGCTTGCTTTTCCTATCTGTAAATGTTAGTTATTATTAATGGAAATATTTTTGTTGATTTGTGTGTGTATAGTGAAACTAACATTTACCAACATTTATGATAAAAATCTAATCCTTCCAACCTAAATCAAAGTGCAACCTTTTGTTATTTATAAAGGGAGCTATGCACCACAGGCCCTCTCAGTGTTATTTGCCCTCCTTTCCCTTTAAATCTATCAAGAGAATTATTGATTAATAACCACATCACCTTCAGGCTGAAATATAAAAGCAATATAAATATGCCTACATCCCACAAATCAGCCGTCCTAAGCACTGTGTTACCTAATTTTAGCTGTTTAGCCTAATGCACCTCCACTTTAGTAGTTTTTAGTTGTCTAAATGGATACACTTACCGTGGCCAATCATAATTCTTGTGGGTGGCATGTTGGTGTAAGTGCTGAGATGCTCTTAGTTGTTGTTTATGAACTGCTCAGAAGTCATTACAAAGATCAGCTCCCTCTTCTTTATATTCCAATACTTGCAAACTCAATGCAGATTTCCAGCCCAAATGCCAGGACTAAAAACTGAACTATTGTCTTAAATTGCAGGCTATTTATAGTAGCTCCATAGGGCAGCCGAACAAGGAAACTGCATCAATCAGGGCAATATTTGACAGATCACTCATGAAAACATCAGAGACTGACTGCTTTCAGCAACAACATAAAGACTGAATTCTGAACACATTCACCAAAAGGGTAGCATGATCTGCTCATTGATTCTAACAAGGCAACAAGCAGTTGTCCCACTACATGTTAAGATTACTGCTACTCTGAATAAAGAGTGCGAGCTACTGTCTGTGGTTATTCCATACAAACAGCAAAGATAAAAAAATGTGCAATGTTAACATTTTAGCAAGCTAGGGTAGATGGTTAAAGATCCACCCTTTACAGATAATAAAAGCGAAGCATGTTCAGAGACTGATGAGAAGAGGTGTTGGGGAAAAAAACATACTAAATTTTAAGAGAAACAAAAGTCACCAAGTCAGAAGACACAGTAATCCACAAAAATTGCTTTTGTCCATTTGCCAACTATTAATTTCATTTTTGCATTGCTAGGAGTTGAAAACCACTCCAAAAACATCTGAATGTATGCCTTTCTCTAGTACAACTCTTTCTATAGGAAGGGAGTAACATAGTTAATGAATTTCATTCTAAAAGGTAGGCTGAAGACATGAGGTGGGCCCTAACTGCAAATCTGGATCGAGACTGAAATAATTTTACTTGCCCTTCTCTGAACCTTTTCTAATGCCAGTATATCTTTTTTGAGATGAGGAGACCACATCTGCATGCAGTATTCAAGACGTGGGTGTACCATCGATTTATATAAGGGCAATAATATATTCTCCATCTTATTCTTTATCTCCTTTTTAATGATTCCTAACATCCTGTTTGCTTTTTTGACTGTCACTGCACACTGCGTGGACATCTTCAGAGAACTATCCACGATAACTCCAAGATCTTTTTCCTGATTCGTTGTAGCTAAATTAGCCCCCATCATATTGTATGCATAGTTGGGGTTATTTTTTCCAATGTGCATTATCCATTTATCCACATTTACATTTATCCACATTAAATTTCATTTGCCATTTTGTTGCTCAGTCACTTCGTTTTGTGAGATCTTTCTGAAGTTCTTCACAGTCTGCTTTGGTCTGAACTATCTTGAGCAGTTTAGTATCATCTGCAAACTTTGCCACTTCACTTTTCACCCCTTTCTCCAGATCATTTATGAATAAGCTGAATAGAATTGGTCCTAGGACTGACCTCTGGGGAACACCACTAGTTACCTCTCTCCATTCTGAAAATTTACCATTTATTCCTACCCTTTGTTCCCTGTCTTTTAACCAGTTCTCAATCCATGAGAGGATGTTCCCTCTTATCCCATGACAACTTAATTTACATAAGAGCCTTTGGCGAGGGACCTTGTCAAAAGCTTTCTGGAAATCTATGTATACTATGTCCACTGGATCCTCCTTCTCCACATGTTGACCCCTTCAAAGAACTCTAATAGATTAGTAAGACACGATTTCCCTTTACAGAAATCATGTTGACTTTTGCCCAACAATTTATGTTCTTCTATGTGTCTAACAATTTTATTCTTTACTATTGCTTCAACTAATTTGCTCGGTACTGACGTTAGACTTGCCAGTCTGTAATTGCCAGGATCACCTCTACAGCCCTTTTTAAATATTGGTGTTACATTAGCTATCTTCCGATTTAAAGGACAAGTTATAAACAATAGTTAATAGTTCTGCAACTTCACATCTGAGTTCTTTCAGAACTCTTGAGTGAATGCCACCTGGTCCCGGTGACTTGTTAATGTTAAGTTTATCAATTAATTCCAAAACCTCCTCTAGTGACACTTCAAACAGTGACAGTTCCTCAGATTTGTCACCTACAAAAGCTGGTTGGGAATCTTCCTAACATCCTCAGCCGTGAAGACTGAAGCAAAGAATTAATTTAGTTTCTCCACAATGACTTTATTGTCTTTAAGTGTTCCTTTTGATCATCCAGGGGCCCCACTGGTTGTTTAGCAGGCTTCCTGCTTCTGATGTTCTTAAAAAACATTGTGTTATTAACTTTTGAGGTTTTGGCTAGCCATTATTTGCTAGATGCATTCAGATCCCACTGACAACAGGGGGTTCTCAGCACAATGCTGGATCAGGCTATTAGCATACCTGGTAGTAAGGATGCCAACCCTCCAGGACTGTCCTGGAGTCTCCAGGAATTAAAGATTCATTTTAAATTAAAGATTAGCTCATGTGATGAAATCTCCAGGAATACATCCAACCAAAATTGGCAACCCTCCCTGGTAGAAAACAGATTTTTAAAGAAACAGAGATGGCCTATGAGGCCGTTTTTTCTAAATTTTTCTACAGTAACTCTGCAAATAGATGAGACCAAAAACAAAGCCAAGGAACATTTGGAACTTTTGAGAAACTGAGTGTCACCACAATATCATTTGGGAAAGTATGCAATGAATTGACTGGCTGCCTTGCAAGTCTCAGTTCAGCTGATGATTTTAACAGGTGTCTTAGCTACTTTTGCTGCCACACTTCACATTGAACCAGCTCTGTTTTGACTCTTATGTGAAAAACAGTAAGCAATGCAACATGCCCACCCCCAATCATTTAATCAATGTTGTCTTGGACACACTGCATAGTTCAAGGGACTTTATTAGGACTTAATTGCTTTGGTTTACACCTAGATAAAAATTATAGTAATAAACACAAAGAAAAAATATGAACAATTAGCTGAGCTGGAATTCTGATGTCAGACTACCATCAGACAGATCTGTGAAAAACGGAATGTTGAGTAGCAGAGTGATCTCATCCAGCATTGAAAGGAAATTTATGGTGTACATTCCTTTTCATACTGTGTGAGATACTGAAGTTAGCTTTTCACCTATCTAGCTAGCTAGCTCTGGTGCATCCAAGGCACTTCAGATAGCACTGAAGATGTGTGAAATAAAGATTACTATCACGCAAGAACAGAGATTGATTCTAGCTTCTTTTTTGGTTTCTTAGTTTTTTATGTAAATTAAAAAATGTGGTTCCAATTAACCACATACCAGTGAAAGTTGCTACTGTACAAGAACATTAGTACATTTATAGCAGGAGCACCTAGATGCACCAGTCAGGGACCCAGGCCGACTTGGGCTAAGTCCATGCACGCGCACACACATACACACACACACACACACACACACAAACAGTTCCTGCACCAGGCCTTGATTCAGCAAAGCACTTCTGTATATGACTAATGTTAAGCACGTGCTTAAGTTCCATTGGTTTAGGTTGCTTATGTGCCATGTTGAACAGGGTAGAACTGCTGAACTGTGTCTCCCAAAGAGCTAGTCATGTATTATCATGTCAGAAGGAAAATATAAAATAGGCTAGAAAGGTCTGGCTTTTCCAGTCACTTAGTTATTTATTTTATACTGTTGTTTTTAACAGCTGAAGTAGTGGTTGAAAACAAAACCCAAGATATCTTCTACTGCATAAAAAATACCAGATGAACATCACACTTTAGAGAAAATCTTGTTACAAGTCATGAGAATGAGGCTGTAAAGATCACAACATTGAGCTCATTCAGGAATATCTCAAAATGGTAAAGTTTTATATTTAGAATTTTACAAAATGTTCAATTTGTAAAATAAATACATAGAGACTGTGCCAAAATATGCACAACTCTTAATACTTTATGAAATGCATGATAATTAAGAATTAGCTACCAGATGAGATTTAAAGAAAATAGCATATACTATACTATAAACAACTCCACAAAGAGGAATTGAGCCGTTTGAATTGGGAGAGTGAAGTGTCTCATGTTTTCCTTATATAAAGGAATTCTTCCAATTTTCAAGGTTACATGTTCTTCAAATGGATTCAGTTCCAACAGGGAACATTTAAAGTGCTTTAGCAAGTCTAGAGAGGTGTTTGAAATCCACTTATTCAAGATTCATACAACAGAGAGAGTGGACTAAAAGGTTTTCTGCGTGATCACATCTATCTTTGCATGGAAGGATTAAATACTGCCTTTTTAAATTGCCAGTGCTGGGGAGCTATGATGGTCATAAGTGTTCATCTCATCTAAAAACTTTTATGTAAACTTCCTTCCAGGAGAGATAAAAAGAACACTAGATCCCAAGCACCAGCTACCTGAGAACATCACCATTCACCACAGAAAGCAAAAATGAACTGCTGTGACACAGTATAGTCTTTCCCCCACATTTAACTCTCTTCTCTCCTCCCCTAACTAATTTAGGGGAACTCTTCTAAAACTTGGCTTGATGACATAAGCACTTTGACTGATTCTTCATACAATCACTGCACATTAGATCTCTCTGCTGCTTGCAGGAGGATAAAGTGTCAAGTGGCGTTTTGACTATGTAGCATTTCCTGTATATCAAGGAACAACAGATCTTTTCCCGATAAAGGACTACACATTGGAAAACACAAAATATTAGTAGAAATATGGCTTTATGAAGGAATCAGACCTCTGAATTAGTATTTTTTCCTTTACATAGGACTTTGTATGTAGCACTTTTTCAGAGAGCTAAATATGAAACCAAAGAAGAAAATAATATTGTCTGTAAGTAAGGCAAAATTTGAATGGTATGTGTCTACCACCTTTAAAAACCACAGAGACTGATCTAATTCCCATCGAAGTCAAACGGAGTCTTTTCATTGAGCTGAACAGGAGCAAGCCCATTCCCATACTGATGACTAACACTGTAATAGCGATGATGGAAGGAACTCTACTGGTGGGAAACTTGTGCAAAATTATCTAGATTTTTTTTATTATTTTTGGTTTTTCCCCCAGTAGGACTTAACTTTTCCACAACAAGGCAGGATATTATTGTATGTAACTACATTGTCATTTAGGGCTCCCTTCCAGACATGTCAGTCTACTTTTCACAGATCAAATCAACCACCAAAAAAACTGAGTCTGAAATAGAGCCCTGGGAGAAAACATGCCATGTTCAAAACGACGTGGAATATCAGTTCTGCTCAGCAATTGCATTTTAATAGTTATATGGCAAACTGCATTTTGAAGCTGTGTACGCACTAGCTGGCAAGAAGCTGACTATAATTCATGAAGAAAAACAAAAATGCCTAAACACTCAACTGATTCTCAGCAGCTGTATTTAAAAAATAAACCAGCACTGCAGCTGCTCAAATTAAAATTAAATTCTGATATTTTAAAAACTATGTAGTACTTGGAAAATCATTATGAAACAGAACAAGGCAGAGCACAGCAATGGAAAACAGGCTGCAATGAATGCACGTGGATCTCACCTTTTCACATATTTTCCTAGACAGTTCTTGCTGCCTGCTCCTCCCAAAACTCCTTCTCCTTAATGTCTCATTTGTTTCCTTCTCTGTTTCTTCATGTCTTCTTGAAAACTCTCCCCAGACTTGGAACTCCCTCCTATTTCTTGTGGCCCAGTCAACCGCCACCTCTTAATTCAAATCCCTTCCTAAAACTCATTTCTACTATAAGAGCTTTCCAACAATAATCCACCATGAATGTGCACACACAAAACAAACTAAAAAATAAATCTGGACAATCAAGAGATTAGAACCCCAAAGTAAGTTTCTTTACTCTGAGAGATGTCTGTCAATGGGACCACTCGTGTTTAAATGTAAGCATGCGTACAAGTTTTTGCAGGATTGGGGACTTAGTAAACTCCTGGGTTCAGGGACCACATCTTCTATGATAATACAGCATCATGAACACTAGAATCAAGAAATCATTGTTTTTAATTAAAAAAGTTGAGAAGTCATTAGAAAGGCATCATTTGTCAAACATCACAATATTATGGCCCCTGACCACCACCCCGGACTCCCCTGCCCTCTACCCAACCCGCTCCCCATGCCGCTCTCTGCCCCCTTATCGCGCTGCCTGGAGCACCAGTGGCTGGCAGTGCTACAGCCACACCACCCAGCTGGAGTCAGCCATGCCGTCACCCCCACACAACACAGAGCACAGGGTCAGGCCGGGCTCTGCAGCTGCCCCATCCCAGGAGCTCACAGCCCCTCCACTCAGAGCACTGCACCTGCGGCGGAGCAAGCTGAGGCTGCGGGGGAGGGGGAACAGCAAGGGAAGGGCAGGGGGAAGCCTCCCGGGCCAGGAGCTCAGAGGCTGGGCAGGAAGGTTCTGCGGGCCACAGTTTGCCCACCTCTGCTCTAAACTGTTTAGTCCTGCCCATGTAAAAGGCTAATGCACTGCGGGCATCCAAAGCATGGAGACTCTCTTCATTCTTATGAGAGTGAGGCTTTGGAAAAAAGGTTGTGAAGTATATAAACTGATTAAGGTGGAAGTCCAACAGCACCCTTAGTCAGAAATTTAGGGTGTAGCTGCTATTAAACCTTGTCCTTACAAAAGCCATATATGAGGAGAATCAGCAAATAATGCTTGTAGCTCTGCTATCCTCCTGGTCAAGGTAATAGCTACTTTCATGGAGAGATGCAAAAATGAACAAGTAGCCATAGACTTAAAAGGTGGATGTATTAAAGGCCAAAAACATTAAATTTAGATCCCATGCAGGTGTGGGTACTGTCCCAGGTGGACAGAGTCTGTTCAATCCCTTCAAAAATCCTATTGTTGAAAAATAATCAGATCTACGCTGTAAAGGAGAATGGAATGTGGAAACAGGAAGCAAGTGAATGCTCAAAGAGCCCTTTTCTCCCTTTAAGTGAAGTAAATATTCCAGAATAAGCTGAGGGGAAGACTGTGTAGGAGGAGAACCCCACAGTTGAAACCATACAGAAAAACATTTCCATTTCATCATGTAATTATATCTGGTGGATGATTTTCTGCTATTCAACAGAATGTTCTAAATGCTCAGTCTCCTGAAGTGTTAACCACTAAACATCCAAGCTGGAGACTGGAAAGGTTGGGGTGCAGCATCTGGTCGAGGCCAAGCTGGATCTCTCAGGAGCAGAGTGGTGTGAGCCTGTCTGAGTTTGCATAACCATCCTTGAAATCAAAGTAATGGGTGGAAAGGCATACAGCAGCTTATCCTTCCATGATAAAATGAAAGCATCTGAGATAAAGCCTGGACTGTGACCTGCTCTGGACCAGAACACGGATGACACTTCCTGTCCAATTGTGTAGCAAACAGGTTTATTTGTGGCACTCCTCAAAGATGAAAAATGGACTTGGCTTTGTCCATTTTGAGGGACTATTAGTGATTCATGCTAGATGTTCTGCTGAGATGATCCGCCAGAGACTCCTGAACACCAGGAGATGTGAGGGGGTGAATATAATTTGAGGCTATTTTGATGTAAAAATCCCAAAGTTCCATTGCCTCTTGACAAACGCTATCTGACTTGGCACCTCCCTCCCTGTTGAAGTAGAATGTAGCTACGTTCTACTTCAACAGGGAGGGAGGTGCCAAGTCAGATAGCGTTTGTCAAGAGGCAATGGAACTTTGGGATTTTTACATCAAAATAGCCTCAAATTATATTGCACAGTACATCCTTTGATGCAGAGAAGGAAAAGCCAACCTAGTGTGAATTGCTCAAAATTCTAACATTTACGGGGAGAGAGAGCTTTTGATCTGACCAAGTCCCTGAGTCTGGAGGTCCCCCAGATGAGCTCCCCCTTCTACAGAGGAGGCATCTGTGACCAGAATCATGAAGGGTGGAGAGGAACAAAAGGACCCCTTTGCATACAGTGGTGAGGTCCATCCTATCTAGGAATGACAAGACACGTGAAGGTGTGTGAGTGAACATGTCCACTGGTTGACAAGATGAATAGTAAACAGACTTCAACCATCCCTCTGAGGTGAAAGCGAGCTTGCTGAATCATGTGTGCACAAGTTGCCATATGCCCCAGAATTATGAAGCAATTCCTTACTGCTGTGCAAAGATGGCCCTCACAGGCTCGGGCTCCTGGGCTGTCCACTGACAGATGTTTCACCACACGTTCCTGGATCAAATTCAGCATAAGTAAGAAATGCTGTGTTTAATACAGTGTATAATGGGGTTATCAATCAGGAGCCTTGAAGACAAGAAGCTATTTTCTTCTTTCAAAGATGTATTGTCTACATATATTAATCACTCTAGTAATGCAAAGTGAATGCAATTTTGCTCCGGAAAGCCTAACCAGCATCCTTTGTCTGACTTAATACCATACCTGTACCACCAAAAAATATGGAAATAAAATGGAAAATAAAACATTATCTGAATTAAATATACCACACACAAAGACTTTTCAAATTACATTATCAAGGAAAATAAGACCAGAACATCTGTTACATCTACCAACAAAATTACTTTTTACCAAGTCTAGGGTCAGGAGATACAGTAATAAAATTAGGGTAAGCAGCCTTAACCTAAACTTTTGAAAAATAAGTGGGGAGAGGAGTGAAAACTGTGTGCTAAATTTTAAATAGGCCTCAGTACAGTCTCTCATGAAGTTCTACACCTGCACCTGTAGGAGCAAATTATGGAGTTTAGCCATCTAACTACCTGATCAGCAGGTGTCATCAGGTGTTTAAATGGCCAAATCTCAAACTATGTCTGCTCAGATAATTGAGGGAGCAAAAGAATGTGGGTACAATTAAACTGCAGGTGCAAATTCTCCCTACAAAGTTAGAAGCCGTCTTTCAAAAGCAGCCCCCTCAGGGGAAAAGGAGAATTGCTTACACTTTCCTTAAAATTTGCAAAATAACAGAACCTTTTACCCAGCTGCTTTTCTGTTAGAAGGAAATTTGAAACAAATAAATAAAATAATTCAAAATGAAAAGGACCTATTGGATGTATGCTAGTAACAAGTATGATTTTTTCCTGCTGTATAGCTTTATAATGACACAAATCTGATCTAACTGAGCCAAATTAATCTATAAATCAGATTAAATAGTAACTCTAATTGAGGTTACCACCCCCTGCTCTTTGGTTTTAAGTTATTAAATTACTTTTTCCTCCCCCAGCACAGATGTAATACATTCTCCTTACAAGCCAGCAATTCCATAAACCCACAAATTCTTTAATTAGTCTCTTTGCAAGTCCCAACACAGGCAGTCACACAACCTGTCCAATGTGAAGGGGAGTAAGAGAAAAAAAAATCTCTCTTTATCCAACCCCCTAATTTCTGTCAAGTAAGAGCTATGAAGCTGTATGGTGAAGTTAATTAATTATAGAGTCAATTGGGGGTGGTTTTCTTTTGGTTCCCAGATCTTTTCCTGATGTAGGTCTTTGAACTTCTGCCTGCACTAAGCCCATGAATCAGCGTCATTTACAACATGCATTAAGATAATTGAATGTAGTAAGGAGGAAATGTATACAAGAGAGCTAATATTTCATGTAGAGAGGCTAATTTTATCAATGCAACAGTGCAAAATAGACCACCTCACAGTTAGTGTCTTTGTGTTCAGAGCTAAAAGAAAGTTACACTGCACAACTGTATAAAAAGATTTCTTCCCGATTTTCTTTGTTTTGTTCTTATTGTAATCATTACTTTCCTGGACAATTAAAAAAACCTGAATTCTTCAACAAAGCAAAATTAAAACCAACAAACAATGGTACAGGTTTAAGAGAATAAACTACGAAGACCAGAGAAGAAAAATGTTAATGTTTTTATTTTCCAGCTGCAAAATGGTTAAAATACAAACACACACACACCCCAGAAATGGAAAAGAACCTCTTTCATTCACTGAAAAATAACAACCAAAGTTTAAAATCCAAAAATTATGGGAAAATAAAGATATCTTTAAAAAACCCTAAATGGGTCCTAGTTGAGGTTCCAGTCCAGGACACAACCTGCTTTGAATAACTTTATGTATGTGAGTAGTCCCTTGATTTCAAACTACTTGTATGCATAAAGTTATTGCCGTGGGTAAGTGTTTGTAGAGTAAGGGCCATAATCAGCTATGCAAGCCAGCTACAACTGCATATGAAAAAACAAATCTTTACTTTAGACCTCAAGTTTTATCACAACCCTCAACACAATAAACTGCTTATAAACTGTATTGTTGGGAAATACCAAGAACATGTTTTAAATGAATAAACTAGAATGATTACTTAATATATATATAAATCAAAGAAATTAGACTTGGAAATCTCCAGTTTCAGTATCATTTTCATAACTCCTTTTACCCTTCAATATAAAATGACAGAACATAAAACCACTGAGCCTCCACTTCAGATAAGGAAAAAGTGAGTTAAAGGAGAGCCTGCCCTTGCATTAAGGAGATGTCATTCTCTTGACAAAGAACTCTGCTTATCAGACAAATGTCCAAGGGAGAGTGCCATTGAAGAAACACTTTCTTCTAAAATAATTCTTGTTTAAAGAAAAGTTGTTTAAATCAGTCCTTTGTAGATGCATAAATCTAAAAAGAGACATAGCTGCACTCTTACCCCTTCTCCACAGGCACAAGCTCCTTTAAATCAGACTTGAAGAAAATACAACAAAACACTGATTAACCTAAAAAGGTATAAAGTAAAAGACAGCAGGAGCATAAGAAAGAAGAACAATTAAGATAAGGATACATCAGGTCTACATCCTACCTGGGCTTACACAAGTATATAAGCAGCACTGTGTGTGTATGTTACTCATATGTAGAATCATAGGGTGAAATGCTCTTGTGGTTTGAGGGGTCATGTGCAAGGCCTTCAGCACAACTTACTTGTTACAAAGAATGCATGTATATGGAATATGGGCAGAAGCCATGTAGTATAGCCTGTGCACCTCTTATGCACTATGGAAATGGTCTCTATG
The DNA here is from genome assembly GCF_003597395.2 of Chelonoidis abingdonii. Lineage (NCBI taxonomy): Eukaryota > Metazoa > Chordata > Testudines > Testudinidae > Chelonoidis > Chelonoidis abingdonii. Next base: position 93,494,127 of record NC_133770.1, on the reverse strand, counting down.
CCAACTCTGTCATAGATGAGTGCAAAAACCATGGTGGAGGTTAACTGGAGAGGGCCCAGAGAGTCATAGGATTCACATTTATGCAGATCCAGAAGCTTCTAAGTGCTAACTATACAGCACTCATGCAGCATTCAAGATGTGGGGATACCATGGATTTATATAGAGGTAATATGATATTTTCTGTCATATTATTTAGCCTTTCCCTAACGATTCCCAACATTCTCTTAGTTTTTTTGACTGCTGTTGCACATTGAGTGGATGTTTTCAGAGACCTATCCACAAAGACTCCAAGATCTCTTTCTTCAGTGGTAACAGCTAATTTAGTCCCCATCATTGTATATGTACAGTTGGAATTATGGTTTCCAGTGTGCATTACTTTGCATTTATCAACACTGAATTTCATCTGCCATTTTGTTGCCTAGTCACCCTGTTTTGTGAGATCCCTTTGTAACTCTTTGTAGTTTACTTTGGTCTTAACTATCTTGAGTAGTTTTAGATCCACATTTTCTGTAACAGAGCATTCGTTCCTCAGTCTTGCAGTTAATTGAATGTTTTCCTGACACCAATTGAGTAGTTTTGCATCATCTGCAAATTTTGCCACCTCAGTGTTTACCCCTTTTCCGATCTCATGTATGAATACGTTGAACAATACTGGCCCAAGTACAGACCCTATGGGACACCACTATTTACCTCTCTCCATTCTGAAAACTGACCATTTATTCCTACCCTTTGTTTCCTATCTTTTAACCAGGTACAGATCCATGAGAAGAACTTTCCTTTTATCCCATGACAGCTTACTTTGCTTAAGAAGTGAGGGACCTTGTCAAAGGCTTTCTGAAAATCTAAGTACATTATATCTACTGGATCAACCTTGTCCACCTCAAAGAATTCTAGTAGAATGCTGAAGCATGATTTCCCTTTACAAAAACCAGGTTGACTCTTCCTCCAACAAATTGTGTTCACCTATGTGTCTGATAATTCTGTTCTTTACTGTAGTTTCAATCAATTTGCCAGATACTGAAGTTAGGCTTACCAGTCTGTAATTGCCAGGATCGCCTCTGGATCCTTTTCTAAAAATTGGCTTCACATTAGCTACCCTCCAGTGATCTGGTACAGAACCTGATTTAAATGGTAGGTTACATACCACAATTAGTAGCTCTGCAATTTCACATTTGAGTTCCTTCAGAACTCTTAGGTGAATACCATCTTTCAACAAACTCCACCCCCCCCACCCCATCTACCTGTAGCCCCTTAAATCCCAATTCATTTTACTCATGCTCCTCGCATGAGTGTTCTCTGTAAATGGTTATGTAAGGAGTGTGCAGGCAGCTCCAGGGTTAGACAGACTGCAGGCCCAAATTAATGTTGCATTAGCTGGCATTAGTTTGTGAGCATATGTAAAGAAGGCCTGAATTTGGTGCATACTGTTTTTCTTTATTTTAAATAAAGGAGTGTAATCTCCTTTTTATGGTGTACAATAGAATCAAAAATTCCTACAGAACCACATTTTCTGTAACAGAACATTAGTTCCTCAGTCCTGCAGTTAACTGGATGTTTTCCTGACACCAATTGTTAAAGTCTGAATTGGACCCATTTGAGCTCTCTTTCTGTTTAAGTGCATTCCTAAATGCCAAATCTGAGTCTCAAATCTCACTAGTCCATTTATCTGCAAGTTCCTTTGTTATTGGATAGAGGCAATATTGCTATATTATGGTTATGTAAATCCTGTATATTATTTTACTTATTAGATGTAATCTGTCAAAACATATTTTTTCTACACTTCTCAGCTGTGTGTGGATTTGTTGTAAACATTAAATACAAGTATAATGATTAAATACAAAGTTTTGGTTTTTTCCCTTCCCTGATATGAATTGCACTATTGTATGAAGTCAGTGAAAGTGTATTTTTATCAGTGAAATGAAATGTATGTCAAGTTTGAAAGCATCAGAGATGGTCTGGCATTTCATCCATGCCAGTCTTTTGCAAAAATATGAATATGTCCTATTATCAGGATTGATAATCACAAAGCTCACTTCAAAAGATGGCTTATTTCTCCATATCCTTAGTGCTGGCTTATGTTACCTCGTGTCACATCCTATTGCTTCCATGATATAATGATGACATGAAATGATCTCAGTGAGGCAAAGAGTGATAAATTGACCAACGTTCAAGATGACACCATCAGTTACATACTTAGGCCTGATCCAAAGCCCATCAAATTCAGTGAAAAGACTTCTATTAACTTTGGTGGCCTTGGATCATGTCCTTATATACCACAATAATATCACCTTAAAATTCAGATAAGAGAAGATTCAGCTACCTATTTATTATCTATAGGTTAATTCCTGAACCCACTGGAGTCAATGTCAAAAGTTCCCTTAATTTCAAAGGGACCCACAGTTCAGCCTGTTGGGCCCACTGAAGTCAAAAGAAGTTGACAATACTCACCTCCTTGCAGAAAGTGTGTGGAACGCTGAAGGATCTGGGCCTTGAAAAAGAACAGAACAAGTCTCTCTTTCTTTCTAATTCTAATATGGATTATGTCAATAACCTGATTTGCTGGAGAAACATTCCAAGTAAATTTAAATCATTCTAAATAATTCTCAAACAGATTGAGCTATAGAATGAAAAGCTATTTACATAAATTCAAAACACTCAAGTATAAATTGTCTCTAGAATAGCTTGGAGTTTCATTCCAGAGAAGATTAAAAATGTTTATAATTTAATAAGACCTTTTTATTTAAAGTTTCAATGAATGAAATTTAAGATATTGGCAGCCTCTCTTCATTCATACATTCCACTGCTGTGAGATCAGTAGAATGAGAACAGGGAGAAAAAGAATCATAATTATGCATTTCAAATCATGGAGGTATGAGAAGCAGAGAAACTGTACACACACAGGTATATGCAAGTTCCCTTATTGTGATATACACTTAACTAAATACTTCGCTAAATATACATTCAGGTGGCAAATGTTTCACTTAGCACAGGTTTTGCAGATTCTGGAAGGGGATTTAAACTGAGTGTCCCCTTCTCCTTTGAATAATCTGATCCCTTTTATTCATAAATAAATTGCATTTTTATGATCCTTGCAGCACAACGAATTTTTGGCAGCCCTAAAATTCTGCTCCCAGTAAGACCTCTTAAGTACTTGATCAACACTGTGCACTTACACATTAAATATATTTTAAAAATCACCTTGAGACCAAGGGGGGAGAACCAGATAGTTGCGGTAAATCATGAGGCTCTGCTTTAACTCACACTGCTTAGGGGTAAAAACAAAAACAAACAAAAAACCCATAGACTGGCATAAATTTGGGGCAGATTTGAATTGCATGGCTTTCTATATCTAAAAATAGTTATTTGAATATAATTTCCTTTATTACTTAAAAAAGCAAAATGTTTCATAAAATGTTATTAAACGCTTGTTTACCTGAGACACCACAGGGTCCCTTAAGGAGCTGTCAGGCAAAGCCCTGTTGTTATTTAGGACAGAAGTATTGAAAATGCACACATAGTATCTCAGTATTTAGTCTGGCCCTTATAAATCTTCTAATATTTTTATTATTTTCTCTATCTATTTCATGGACTAACAAGTTGCCAAATTTCATTTGACAACAAAATCAAGTACAGAAAACAAGCACACAAACAAGGTTAACCTTTTTGGCCTACTAACCACCAGGTGCCAAAGGGCCTGATTCTGATCTCACTTATACTGATATAAATCTGGAGTAATTCCACTTAACTTGATGGAGGAACAAAATCAGTGAGCGGAGATTCCTGCCCAGAGTGTTTAGTATGATCTTTCCAACTTAGATATATTTAGTGCACCCATCATCATAGCCTCTAGATACTAAGCAACCTGGTCTAAATACTGTTTCTATCTCAGTAGTCTTCCACATTTTCAGAAAAAGTCAAAAATATTATAAAATTCCTCCCTTTTTCTTTTAGTCAGACCTGGAATGCTGGAAACATAAAATCAAAGTTATTTTATTTTTCACATCATTTTTTTTTTCTTGTGAAGGAAATGGTGTGTCTTGTAGCAGAAAGAATTAAAGGGAGCAATTGAAGTGTCTAATAGGATGGCAGAAGCAAACATGTGGTAAGCCTCACAGGAGGAGGAGAGCAGACATGAGCAGCACAGACTTTTTTTGAGGGAGGGACGAAAGCAAAGTGAGGGGGCAGATCTTTTGTGCTGGGAAATGCCTGTGTATGTTTTTACAGGAAAGCACATTCTACATTTCTACAGGAAGAGAGTAGACCCCCAGGGATCTCTCTCACCATGATCCTAACTCCAAATTTGGGAGTGCCTGCCAAAAGTGGCCTCCCCGAAGACTCTTTCCTGTGGCAAAGTCAGGCAACAGACATTACTGCAGGTATGTTAGTCCTTTCTTAAATCTATCCTGTTTACAGTAAAAATAACCAACAAGGATTTCTGTTGTTATAGCTGATAACAAAACACTGCCCGTATGCTAAAATCAAGCAAGCAAACATCAAGTCCACAAATCTGAAAAAGCATTGGAACACTGAAACAAATGTCATAAGAATTACAGTCTACTTTCCATTTCTTCTGGGGAGGCTGGGGCAGGTCAGCACTTTAAAAACACCTACTTTCAGGGAGTCATGAGAATCTTTCACCATTTTAGAAATGAAAGAAAGAGAAAGCCATGAGGAAAAAATCCCACAACAGGAAATAAATATTTACTAACTGCAAGAGACAAAGTTACAAGGTACAGCAGTCACACTGCTGACATTCACAACAGGGCTCAAGGGGGTTGTCTCTCCCAGAATTCCAGGGGCAGGTATCAGTGGGAAGCATGCTGGAAAAGGCCTTTTAAAATGCGTGAATCCACACCTGAAAGTTTAGTAGTGACCTGGAAGTCAAAGAAAAGCTGTTGGGAAAAGAATCTTAAATCTTCACCTCTGAGGACCAAGAGTCTAGATGGAAGACATCCAGAGAGTTTCAGAGCTATAGACTGACACAAAATGTAGTCAAGATAATTCATTGCATGGAATATATCAGAAACTTTTATGAATTGTCTGTGAGCTGCTTTTTCATGACTTGAAATTATTTGTAGAATAATTTCTGAGAATAAACTCCTGGTCTATAGATTGTTTGTGTGCCAGCTGCATGTTGTGAGTATTCAATATTTGAAATTTGAGTTATGTTGGCTATGATTTTGATTGGTTATCTGGTAATGTTTCTGTTCTGTGGTTGCAACCTGTGACTTCTAGAATCAGATTTCTGGTGCAAATACTCATGTTTAGAACTTCAAACTTAACTTTGCACATACACAGGGCAGGGTATACAGAGCCCCCTGGCACAGGGAGGAGGAGAATGGAGGACACATAGAACTCTTGAAATTTGTCTGAGGGGTAGGGTGACCAGACAGCAAGTGTGAAAAATCGGCACAGGGGTGGGGAGTAATAGGAGCCTATATAAGAAAAAGACCCCAAAATCAGGACTGTCCCTATAAAATCGAGACATCTGGTCACCCTACATGGAAGGGAAGGAGGTATTGGAGGCCATTTGCATGGGGGGGGCACTGGGGAACCCCAGTATGGAGGGAGGGAGGAATGGGGATACAGAGAGCTCCTGGCATGAGGGAGGGAATGTGGGAGTTGCAAGGAGACTCGGAAATACAAGGGGATGCAAGAGTGGGACATAAGGTGCTTATGACAGAGAATGAAAAGATGCAAGGATCCCTTGGTGTGCATAATGAGCATAGGCTACAGATGCAATGCAGTATCCACCCCTCTAGTAAATAAATAAACAAACAAAGTTGTCATCACAATTCTTGTTGTATTGCAATCCTTTATGTGACAATAAACACATAACATGACGCAATGCCCACAAGGTCATAGCTTCAGTTCAGGATCAACCCCAAACAGAAACTAACTGGTAGGACAAACAGCACTTAAGCAATGTATCTCCATGTCAGAACAGGCAATACAGATAATTGCTGGCACCATACATTGCTTTTGGTGTCAATATTCTGTATTTTTAAGTTTGCCGTTATGTTGAAAGTTCTATTTTATAAGATAGCCCTGCCATGCTGGAATCTACTAATTTGAATGCTAACACTGCAAGTATTTGTGATCCTGCAAAAACTAATGAAACACTGGATGTGACAGGTTATTTTAAGTCAATAACTGCTTCAGCAAAATTCTGGAAATCAAATGCAGTTTAAGATTTTTTTTTATTTTTTTTTACTTTATTGTATTACATTGTAGGCAGCTGAGCTACAATGTCCTTTTTACAAAGGGAATCAGAAAACAATAAGCACTAATTTAATCCCAGATCATTCCAGATTGATTTTCAGTCCACACTCAGATGTTTGTTACCCTGCCAGAAAAAAAATTATTATAGAGACCATGGACTAACCAAAACATAATTCACGTCTTGTTATCCAAAAGCTAACAATCCAGAGATGTTGGAGCTATTACTTTAAGACACTTGTGCACTGGTTCAGACTCAGGGATGGGGGCCACTACCTATCCCTCATTTGGAGTGCGTGTCATAGTGCTAAGGAGGATAGGTGGAGCAGCTGGCCCAACATGAGTTTCTCTTGAGGCCTACAATCAATGTTTTTCAGGGAAAAATGAAATGAGGTTACTCTAGGAATACCGAAGGCTGTTTACAGATTGCCCACCCCACGCCCTTGTGAATCCAGTGAGATTACACCTCTCTTTAGTTATGCATGTATTAAGTGTGTGATGGGGCAAGGCCAGATGGCTACAGTAAAGTACTGAGGAACAGCTAAACAAATCCCTAGGACCATGGTAACCAAATGGCAGTTGCTCCAGGTTAATCAAGGCACCTGGGGCCAATTAAGATCCTTCTAGAAGGCAGTGGAGATAGCTACATTGATTAGAACACCTGCAGCCAATCAAGGCAGGCTAATCAGGGCACCT
>NC_133770.1:93433896-93486842 GCF_003597395.2 Chelonoidis abingdonii | reverse complement strand
CCCCCAAACCTCGCAACTCCTGATCAGACACAGGAGGAGTTGACCCAGACTATGGGTTCTACCAGAGGGGAAGATCACTGAGGTGAGCAAATCTGCCAATAAGCGCAGGACCCACCAAGGTAAAGGAGGAACTTTGTCACAGTGCTTTGCTGGATTGGGCCTGTGTCCACAATTTTGCACTTTCAAGAAATTGCCAGGGAAGTGCATAAATTAGTTCTAGCACAAGTGGCTGTGACTGCAAAAATAAAAGCATGAAAAAAAACCAAACAGAACAGGCTCATTGTATTTACAGTAATGGTTCATTCTGTAACAAATTCAGTCCACAATAAACACAACTTTATGCTTCTGTTTAATGTGTATACAACTGTTAGAGCAGAGAAATAGAAATAGCATCTTAGGTTCTATTCTAAGCGCTCACACTAAGTCACTATGGGTTTGATTCTGAAAGGTGTTGACCTGAATGGGTGCAGTCACCTGTTTAAATTTGCTTTGTGAACTTAAATGTTCATGTTTGATTAAACAGCCTCAAGTAATCACTTTTATTTGCTGTTTTACTAAACACAAGCTATAAAATCAAGTTGCAAGATTATCTGATGCAATAAGAAACTTTTGACCATACTTATTTTTAGAAAGTAGTAGGTTAAGCAATATATGGTTCTTGTACCTGGACGTGTTCATCTTCTTATGTAAGGCATCTGAGCTGTAATTAACTTGTGCATGAGAAAAGTAATTGTGCTTTCCTGGGATAGCACATCTCCACATTTATTGCTCATTTGCAGCTTGGGAGTTAGCATAAGGCTAGTCAGAACATTAATGCAGACACTGATCCTTTACTTTGGTCTGCTATTTAAAATGTCCTTCTATTTTTTTTTCTGTAAGTGTTTCCCAAACTTCTGAAAGTTGAGCCCTGTGTCAGGAAACTGAAGTGAGTCATGCATGCACCCAGTGCAACTTCACCATATGTTGTTAACGGCCTACACATCTGAATGTATATATCTTTTGCACACTCCTGGCTAGTCTTTCAGCTATCCTCCAATCCCCCTTATTTTCAGAAACGTTGGTTTAGATCTTCATAATATATTTCCTCTCTCTTCTTACATGCTTTGATGAGCAGTGAAATAGTTAACAACATTGATTTCTAAAGTATTGTCATTGGCATCTCAGTTAGCACCCATGAAATGAATGGAGCTGTTCACACTTCAGAGCTATAGCTTCCGGCTTTCTGCAAACTCAGGCAGAACTCCCTGAATCAGCGGCATTCAGGTCATGCTGTGATAGGTTTTTTCCCACTACCCTAACACTTACAGATTTACTTGTTTTTCATTAAAAAAAAAAGAGAGAGAGAGAGAGGAGACTCCATAGCACAACAGAGAGGTCTGTCTGTGCACACAGCATCCAGGCTGTCATTTGGTTCTGTCCCACATCTTGGAAAATACTGCTTTAAGAACTGACCAAAGCAGGATAATCTTGTAGTCATAAAGCACATAAAGCACTCCTGCAAGAAGGACTCCAAAGTACTTTATAGACATCTCAGAACTATGTAAAAATTATATATCATATTGCACACAAAGTAGAACCATATTTGGAGAGAAGTATAATAACTGCTTAAGAGCAACCATGAGCCGTATAACCTTGATCTAGAACAGCAAGTGAATACCTTAGCTAACGGTAACTGTACGTCAGAATCCTCCCTGCCTTCCAAGATACCAGAGAATTTTTAACAACCACAGATAGTCAGGACCTTAGAATTTAAATCTCCTTGGAAAGAGGGCAACACCAGCGTTATACTATCACCTCACATCTTGTGGGTATGCTGGGACATTATTTCAAGCCTGACTCAGTATCAATTCCTGAAACCACCTCAAGTTTTAAGTTATCTCCCATCCAAGTCATAGCTCTACTCTGTTTATGAGGTCTGACAAGATCACTGCCTTAGGTGATAGGGATTCAGTGTTACTAATTGTATAAGAAACAACTGCTGCTGTAGAGAACATATGAAACAGCTTTTCAGTGTGTCCGAGGATATAGCAATATAGCATCCACTGTATAGCAATGGGAATCCTGTTGCCTAGTCATGAAAGCCATGGACAGTAGTACTGCAGTGCTGCAGTACATTTTCAAATTGCAATCTTGTATTCCCAATAGTTAAAGGAAATAATTGTTGAAACCCTAGATTGCACTTTGGAAATGTGTCTGCATCATTCACAGTAATACTCACCAAAGATTTTATGCTCTGGAAGCATCATTCCCAATATTACTGCTGTCAATTCCTTGATGATGTAATCACAAAGCTGTAGTGACAATGCTCAGTTTGGCTTTTTTAATGGCACTGATGATTCCCTACAAAATGAAGTTGAAAACCTATTCACAATTTCAATAATCCACTCCAACAATGAGCATGTGGAACATGCTTCCTCATTCTCAGGCATGCTAATAATTCTTTGAGAGACAGTCAATATTTCCATTCAAATCTCTTATTTTTCAGAGGTAGCACGCTCAGTTCTTGCAGAGGCGGAATAGATTTTAGTAGTTTCAGGTGCCCTTGTGCAATCTCATACTTCAAAAATGGCTTTTAAAAATAAATATTTTAAGCTATTAGCTCATAATGTGGAAATCTGGGAAAAAACATGATTTCTGAAAGAAGATATTTTGGAAAATAAGCTACAGCACCTGCACAATATCCTTTTTTCCAGCAAACATTTCCTAAGGATTTAGTTATTCTCTCTTTGTGTACATGTACAGTGGCCAATGTTGACAAGATACAGAGGCAGCCTCGGCATTTTGTGGTATGCCTGTAAAGCAGTTTTCCAGCCGTATTCTAAACTTAACCCACGCCTGTCCACCATAATCACACTTTTACACACAAGAACCAGTGTCAGGATTCTAGGAAGGCTGGTGAGACTGATAGATATTAAAACCAGAAAGGACAGTTGTGATATCTAGTCTGACCTCCTACATAACACAGGCCATAGAATTTCACCCAGTTAATACCGCATCAAGCCCATAACTTCTGGTTAAGCCAAATGAATTTTAGGATTTCCTAAAACTTAAAGTGAAGATTTTCAAAGACTTAGCCAATGGGGCTAAGTTGGGTGCCTGACTCCAGTTCGTATTTTTGAATATCTTCTCCTAAATTAATCATTTTACATAAACAGATATGGTATAAGGCTTGTAGGCAGCCACTTCCTTCTTCTGCCCACCAAGTTTATGTTAGGGTCCATACACAGTTGTCATTGTTCAAAAATGTTTTTCAAAAGATCAGTTCAGGAAACAAACTGCACCCCTGGCAATCACTAAACCCTCTTTGGCTGCAAAGTTTGGTAGGCATTCTGGTGACTTTTAGGTTAATCTTTGGTCTTTTTTCTCTAATAATGTGTCTATAGAGCCCAGAAGCTAGCAGTTTTATTACTGTATATTTAAATTGTCGTATTCACCCAGAGCATTGGATGGGTACTCTTCTACTGTAATTTAGTAACAGTTTGAATAAATAAATATTACCAAAAGAGTTCATAGCCAATCCATCCCTTTACACAAACATACAGATATATGGGATGTCTGCCAGGGAACTGCAATAAAACAAAACTCAAAATAACCTAACTAACCTAAAAGTCTTTTCTTCCTTTTTTACCTCTTCCATTTCTTTGTCCTCTTTTCTCTCTTTCCATGCCTGGCCTCTTCTATCCCTAACCCATAACATCTTCTTCCTTCTTAATTTCCTTTTTTTATTTTGAAAAGCATCTTCTTTCCTCTCATCCTCTCTTTGTCATGTACAACATTTCTTCTATCGTCCACATTGTTGCTCTTTCATATAGGGCCAGATCCAAATCCAACTGATATCAATGGAAGTTTTTCCATAGACATCAGTGAGCTTTGGCTTGGCCTATCATGTTCTCAGTTTCTTTGAGCCCGACATTCTCATTTTTCTGTTTCCAGTGCTTTGCAAACAATTTTCAGAATGCCCCTATTAATCCTCATATAGAAATGGTTACTTATGTAAATATTTTTTTTCTATTGAATGTAGAGATTCAGTCACTCCACAACATTTGGATTAGATTCCAAACATCCCAATGTTCTAAGACTGGGTCTTAATTCAGGCCCGTCTCTGCTAACAACATTGATGGAGAAAGGTGGAGATTTCGTATCCACAACCTGTCCATCTTGCTTCATTTTCTCAAGGCAGACAATATATGAGGTTTCTCCTGAATCACCACATAAAAGTGAAATACGGTATGATTACTAGCCTGTTCCGTGACTATTGTTCCTCAAGATGTGTTATACACGTCCATTCCACTTCAGGTGTGTGCACATCCAGTGCACTGTTGTTGGAGATTTTTCCCTGAGCGATACTGCTGGTGGTGCATGCATCCTCTGCTGCCTCATGCTGCTGTGTGATAGTATGAAAGGCATAGCCACTCAACCCCCTTCAGGCATGTGTCCCAGAAGTCTGGGGCAACTCCTTACTGTTGAGCCTTCAGGTCTAAAGAAATAGCCATAATTGTCTAGAACCGAGCCTGACCGAGGAAGGTCTTAGCTTCCATAGAGTCCAAGAGCGCTCCTATGAACTTTATCCTTGTACACGTGATAGAATTGATTTTTCCTTGTTGATGAGCAATCCTAGCATTCTGAAGGTGGACTGAATAATGGTCACATTGGTCAGCACCTTGGAATGGCCTCTCACCAACCAGTTGTCCAAGTAGGGATCCAGGGAAGGAATACTTGAAGCCAAGATGACCAATCAAAACTTTATTTTCTCTAGGTATCTACTGAGCTGCCAAAAGGCTAGTATAGGCTGCGGTGTCCTTTTGCTGTTGGGATCAGAACATAGCAAAAATAAAATGCCTTCTCTCTGCAAAGCAGAGGCACCTCTTCTACAGCTTCCAACTGCAGGAGAGAATGAACCTCCCAAAAAAGAACTTCCTTGTAAGAGTGATCCCTGAAAAGGGACTGGGAAAGGGGAGTTGGCAATGGGGAAGCAGAAATAAACTGAAGGGTTTATCCCAATTCCACAGTGCTTAGAATCCACTGGTCTGTGATGATTGAGGGTCCAAGCACTGAGGAAGTGAGACAGCCTGTAAGAGAAACCAGAGTGGGAGAAGCTGGCAAACTGGACACGGGTAAGCTGTCCATTACATAGATGTTAAAATGGCTGCTTGGAGTTCCCAGGCTGTTTGAGCAAACTGGCAGACACTGAAGAAGTAGGGCAGGATGGTCTCCTCCTATAACTTTTACTCTTCTTTCTAGACTAGTCCTGGTGAAAGGGCATAAATGAAGTATACCAATGTGGCTGCTGGGGGACCCAACTGTTTCTTCTTTGGGCAAGGGTATAAATGCCCAAAGATGTGTGTGTATACCTAGTCTTTCAGCAGATGCAACTTGTCATTGGTCTGTTCTGAGAACAGCGACGGTCCCTCAAAAAGAAGATCTTGGATAGTTTATTGGAACTCATGAGAGAGACCCGATGTCTGGGGCCAGGAACATCAGTGCATCGTAATGACCAATGCCATGGCTCTAGTCATGGAGTCTGCAGCATCCCAGCATCTTGAAGCAAGATCCTGGCTACTAACTTTCCCTTATATACCGTAGGGAAGAACTCCAGTCTTGCCAATGGAGTATGGCAATTTGTTCATACATTTAGCCCAGAGGTTAAAATCATAGCAGTCCCAGCAATGCTCAAAATGTTCAAAGCCCCATGAGTGAACATAATGTCTTTGTTCAGTTCTTTTTGCCATAGATGGGATGAAAGATGGAGTTTCACATCCACAGCACTTTAGTAAGCTCCAGAATAGCCTCATTAATGAGGAGTGCTACTTGAGAAGGCCCCACAGAAGCCAAGATATCAACCAGTCTGTCAGATCTTGCTTGAACCTCCTTCACCTGAATGTCTAAAGTGGAGGCCATCCTTTTCCAAAGGTCCTGGTGGGCCCTATAGTTGTCCAGCAAAGGTTAGGAACCTTCTGACACTACTGCCTCATGGGACAATGAGGAAGAGGAAGCCAAGGCTGGCTCAGGTGGACCCTCCTCTAATTCTTCCATGGAGGAGTTCACCAGAGCAGACCGCTCCTGTTTGGTACCGAGCCCAGTACTAGAACTGGCATCCCACTGCTCTTGATGAGGCTGATATCAACCTCTACTAGATGAAGTTCACCACTGGTATGGTCCTAGAGCCCAATTCCTTCCTGGCCAAGGGTCTTTCCCAGACAGCCAAGATGGAACTTCTGCTGGGTACTGGAATGGTAACTGGTTGGCAGGAAGCAGTGGCTAACGTGATGTGTCTGCAACACGTACAAGCCAACTTCAAACTCTGCTTTAGAACCAGATTCCTCCAACCCAGGAGGAGCTGCTTCTGTTGGCGCCAGGGATTAGTGCTGCAAGCCCAGAGAAGAGGGCATCAGTACCAGATGCTGAGCTATATAGCAGATGGCAAATCTTGACTAGCAACTGTGAGTACTGGGCAAGATGATGCTTGGACCACCAGCAAAACCGGTACCGAGAGACTCAACAGGTTGCGTGCTGCAGCATATGCTGATAACAGGTCTTAGTGGTTTGTTGCTGCTGAGCCCATGAAGACTTCTCTGTTGAACTAGCTGGTTCCATCTTAGGGGTTAGTCTCACAGACTGCTACCAGCGCCCAAGTTGAAGACACTGCCTGTGGAGAACTCTGTGTTCAGGAGTACTTTGGGCTCAAGTGCCCTCCGCCCTCCTTGCCACATGTTTGCTGAACTTCAGTGCTGGAGACTTTGATCTCCCGGGTACCGAATCCTTTGATGCCTTCTTCCAGTGCCTCTTCCTCAGCAATGGAGAGAGAGACCAGCACTGAAAGTCCACCGAAACAGGAGGAACACTCCTGACTGAAGCAGATGTGCTCCATAATGTGCTGAACGGGGAGACTCTGAGGGTGGGTGCAGCGCTGCCTCCATCAGAATGTGTTTTTAATCTGACCTCACGGTCCTGTTTTGTTCTTAGTTAAAAGTTGCTTGGGGTGGCCAAAGGAGAGGAGCTGCACGTCCAGGTCTTCGGAGGCAATTCAGTGGGGGGTCCCTCACTCCCTCTCAGAGCAAAGGACCAGCCGCCAAATTGCTGCCAAAGACTGAAGCGGCAGTAGAGCTGCAGATCGCAATCGCGGCTTTTTTTTTTTTTGCTTTTTGCTGCTTGAGGCGGCAAAAACCCTGGAGACGACCCTGGACATAAGCCTCTCTTTGGCATTTCAGGAACCTGAACTGTGGATCACTAACTGGCATCGGCTTCTTACAGGCATCACAAGGCCTGAAGCCTGGTGATCGAGGTATGCACTGGTACTGGGTACAAGTACGCAAACTGTGGCAACCGAAGAGTGCAAAAAAAGTACTCTGACGAAATCTACTACTAAAACTATACTAACACTCAAACTATTAGCTACCAATGAATACCAACTAGATGCAAATGTAAAAGAAGGGAAAACTTGCAGTAACAAGATAGAACACTCCAACAACGATCACGGGAAGTAAGAAGGAACTGAGAGATATAAGAGGCGGCTCTGCCATTTATATTGTTGCACAGTTGTGCAAGGCAGCAGAAGGTAAATGCACTGCCCCAAGGGAACTGTGGGAAAAATCTCCGACAACTGTGCCCTGGGCGCATACACCCCTGAAGCAGAATTGATTTGTGTAATGACTCAAAGAACTTACTGTTCTTCTTGTCTCCTTGGTAGTCACTAAAAAGGATTGAATTTGTGGGAAACTCCATAAGTATATATCTCATATTCAAAAAGGGAACATTCTGAAAAAAAAATATCACAGATTCTGGGAAGGTAATTAACTTGATTTTTACCCATGAAAGAACCATAGATAATGCATGAGCCATAAAACACTTGAGTCTGCAAGATCTGGGACATAGATGGGATTTCTTTCATTTTCATCAGTCATGTTTCCCAGGAAACGTATGCAGAAGCTTCAACCAAAAATGAAACCGCAGTTCAGTTGGTCTTGATTTAATGAAGGAATTATAACAATAATATTTTAAACTGTGCTGCTCCTTAGGAAAGCAGACTTTGGGATACAGAAAACTCCAATAAGTCTTCAACACCATTCATGGTAATAGTCATTTTGTAGCCCAGTGATTCTCTTTGCAACTTTTCTTGTGGAAACAATTAAGTTTAACCATTTCAAAGTATCAGGTGGACCCAACTGCAGGCTCTTGCTATCTATTCCTTGATAGAGGAACCTCCACACTGAGAAGAAAAGGATTTAGTCTCATGGTACTGCATCAGTGGGAAATGTATAAGTGGGCTTTTAAAAAGGTTAAGTCTTTCTTCATGGAGCTGTCATTTACCTGAGTCACCCCAGGTCTCAGCATTTAGTGCCTGATTTGTTCTAATCCTAATTTGAGACACCTGGTTAACTCAGACAAAATCCATCCTGTTCAAACTCATTCCTCAAAATGCTTCTAGACTGAACTAATGCAATCAGAGCTTTAATTCATCCTTCTGCTGACTTCAATGGAGTTACAGCAGTTACAGTCCTCAATAATGTTCAAGAATCAAGTCAAGGAGGCTACAGGTCCTCAGTACCTTTAAAATCAGGCCTTTTTTTAAAGGAACTGAAACATGAATTTAGTAGCTTAACTTTAGAAAACGTATGTTTAAAAACTGTGGCTATTATCTTTTAAAATGGGGTCAAATGCCATACAACCTAAGAATACACGTTCATTAAACTGACTGTTTTGAAAAGTTCCAGCTCATTATAGACATGGCACACTATCCTGGACAGGAAGTACATTTTTCCAAAGTGCTCTCCAGGTTAAGCAAATCTTTCCTTCTACTCCATCTGACATATAATGCAGCACTGTGATGTGACTGATTCCTATACTTCTAAATATGCTTTCTAATCTGAACAAATTAAACACAGACCTACATACACTGAAAATTATCCTATGTGCATCCGTGGTAAAAATCTCAAATACACTCAATACCTATTGCAGCAGCTATGATGGCAATGATAATGGCAATAGTAGGGGCACTCCAGTTGAGCTGCTTGCTGTAAAGCCTTTATGGATCCTTCTCTTTGCCATTTGAAATGTCATCAGCTCAGAGTTTAGCCCAGTTGATTTATTAGACAAACACAGAACATAAATCTAAATGTATAGCCAATACTGAAATCTTTATAGATCAATCTTTTTATAAAAAAGGAGATCTTTGTTATACAGTATACTAAAATAATCTTGAGAGCAGATTTTTAAGTATCCTCACAGTCTGCCTCTGTCAGTGTTTTTAGGTAACATACACCAGTAAGGAGCTGCAGGATGTAAATCAATAGAGGGTCTGGACAGCTGGCAAGCAGATACATGAATTTATCCTCAAGCTTCCTGCTCTCTAGCTATTTTTCACAAAAGCTAATGCTTCAGGATAATCCTTTTTAGAACTCAAATACATGACATCCTTGGTACAAAACTTCATCCTGTACTATCACTTTTTAATGAACCGTCCTGGGGACTGCAGCATCATACTGTGCTAAACACTCTGAAAAGCGACGATTCAGGAAAGCATTTAAGAATGTGCCTAAATTTATGTGTGTCAGTAGTTCCACTGAAGACAATAGGACTACAAACATGCTTACAGCTGGGCATGTGAATAACTATCTTGTTGAATTGGGGCCATGTACTGTAATTTCATTTGTCTTCTCTAGGCACCGCAAGGAAAACTGAAGGTCCAAAGCAATCTTTGTTTAGAAGGGCAAATTTGAAAGAGGCTCTTAAATTGCATCCACAGAATCTGCACGAACATTACCCTGCATTTATGTGGATAAAAACTGACACTGTGTGTAAACAGGCATACAAATTACTGTATTTGCATATTTGCTGAGTGCAATTTAGGAGGCTACTTTGAAAATAAGGCCCAGAATGTCTTTGATTTATGGGTTTTATGTCTCACGCTTATTATTATTTTGTTATAGTTGTCCACGTGTTTAATCAGAAGTAATAAGCCAGATGCTTCAAATTAAAGAGAGATTTAAAAATCTATTCCAGTCCATAACAATAAATTCTGAAACTGGTTTAGGTCTTAGAGACACTGATTATGAAATGAGATTTATTTTACAAAATCTAAACACACCTAATAAGAACTTGAAATTTAATCTTTAAGTTATCTAAATATTTTCATGAGGGAGAAATACAGTTATTTAACTAGAAACTGTGGTAGCACAGTAGCAAGTGCAAACTCTGAAGTTTTGGATAGAAGTATTAATTTAGGGTTTGATTTTATGACTCTCACTGCGGTTGAGAGTCATACCTACTCTTCTGAGTAGTTCCAGTTAAATATTTTTATATAACAACAAAATGCAAATGATTGGCCACATCTGTCCCATCCTTACCAGGAATAGTACTTACCAATCAGAATATGGGTAGCACAATCTGGCCCTAAAATCTGAGAGTAATATTTGTATTTTGTTGATTAGATTAAAATATTTTAGAGAAGGTTTAGTTTTGGTGAAATTTTCTGCAACGAGTGGAAAAAAAAACCCTTACCACATGTGAACATTTAAACAGCTGCATGAGATGACACTCAACAAATCTGCTTCAGAATGTTGAGAAATCCTCAATGGCTGGTCAGGAGATAAAGATGACCTGGTTCACGCTGCTTTTTAAAGGTAATTTTGCTGACTTCTGTGGAGTTACTCCTGATTTACACTAGTGAGAAAAGAAGATCAGGTCCTTTCTGTTCAAAGTGTGCTGTTAAAAGTCTTTCATAAAGCAACATGTTGTGCTGACATAAACAGAAAACGGTAAACTTATCTGTCAAGCTAGTGTCTTGATGACTACAATCATAATGTGTCTGTTTATTTCTTTCTCAGATGCAGTATCTGTGTATGATGATTTTACTCTTCAAGTAGCACCTGCATCAAGAGCATTAGCTACACTCAAATATACTCTTTTACCAGGCACACATTTGGAATCACTGCCCTATAACGATCCTCTACAAACCACAGTCAGCAGCTCATCTGATAACTCTCATAAAGAAATATTACACAATGAGGGCTGACTGAAAGCCTGAGAATTAAGATTCATATGTCTGTCCTATTATCTTCCAGAATATGTGAAAACCTCTCCCTGAAATTAAATTGCTTTTGCACCAAGTTCTTCGTGAGCTTAGCAAGAGTTTAATTCACTTTAAATAAGAAAATGAAAGAGGGCAAAAAGAAAACAAAGACAAAAACAAAGTTTGGAGGAAAGACACTAAAAATCAGCACAGTAAAGGAGAGGGCACTGGCTGTAAAGGAAAGGCACTAAAAACCAGCACAGTAGAGGAAAAGGCACTGGCTGCAAAACGTTTCATTGATCATTCTTGCACACACCCAAAGCAAAAACCACTGGAAAGTGCATCTTCCTCAAACTACAGCAGTAGCAGTAGATAGGGCCGGCTCTGGCTTTTTTGCCACCCCAAGCAAAAAAACAAAACAAAACGGCATGGCTGGAGCGGCAATACAGGGGAAAAACAAAACAAAACACCACACGGCCGGAGCTGCAAAGCAGGGAAAAGCACGGAGCCAGGGTGCAGGGGGACTCCCTGCGCTGCAGACATGCCCCGGCTAGTGGAGGGAAGAGGAAGGGAGCGGGGGGAGAGAGAGAAGGTGGGTGGTCAGCGCTTCAGCGGGTGCTCACCACGTGGCCCCAACTGCCGCATCGCCTGCTGGGAGGGCTCTGCGCCGCTCTGGTCAGCTGGGAGAGAAGAACGCGGGCTGCCCTGCCGAGTTTGCTCCAGGGCGCTGCCCTCCTCCGCGCCACTGCTGCCCCCTACAGGGTGGACGGTTCAGCGAACCAAAAAAAAAAAGCGTGCCGCCCTAGGATTAGGCAGAATGCCATCCCATAGAATCTGCCACCCCAAGCACAAGCTTGCTTGGCTGGTGCCTGGAGCTGGCCCTGGCAGTAGAGGAGCTAATAGAGAGGGTGACCATCCCTGCTGGCAGGCTTAAGGTGCATGTGTTCCTTTCCAAGCCTATCCTATAACTGACCAAAGGAGAAACAACGAGGAGTCCTTGTGGCACCTTAGAGACTAACAAATTTATTTGGGCATAAGCTTTCATGGGCTAAAACCCACTTCATCAGATGCACAGAGTGGAAAATACAGTAGGCAGGTATAAATACACAGCGCATGAAAAGATGGGAGTTGCCTTACCAAGTGGGGGGTCAGTGTTAACAAGCTAATTCAATTAAGGTGAAACTGGCCTATTCTCAATAGTTGACAAGAAGGAGTGAATACTAAGGGAGTGAAAAATCACTTTTGTAGTGCTAATGACGCCAGTGCAATCAAGGTGGCCCATTTCAAACAGTTGACAAGAAGGTGTGAGTATCAGCAGAGGGAAATTACTTTTTGTAGCGACCCTGCCACTCCTTATTCAGGCCTAATTTAATGGTGTCAACTTCCATCTTTTCATGTGCTGTGTATTTATACCTGCCTACTGTATTTTCCACTCCATGCATCTGATGAAGTGAGTTTTAGGCCACGAAAGCTTATGCACAAATAAATTTATTAGTCTCTAATGTGCCACAAGGACTCCTAGTTGTTTTTGCTGATACAGACGAACACGGCTAACACTTTGAAACCCGACAAAAGGAGGTGTACAACATGAATTTTCACACAGGATTGGAGAACAAGCCTTCCTTGCACTTACTTGGCAGGAATGGCTGCTGTCCCATGGGGCTGGGCCCAGCTGCCCACTGCAGGCATTGCAACATGGTGCATAGAGTGCAAAGGTGCTGTGAACCCATTCACCATTTTGCAATGCAACTCACTCAGATTTGGCTCAGTTCCCCTCCATCAAGACAGAGAGCTGGTTGGGCCAAACTTAAATGGCACTGTGACCCTGTGAACCACATTGCAGTACCCAGAGTTCAGAGTTGGGCCCAGCCCCGCAGGACAGGAGCCGCCACTGCCAGGTAAATACGGAGCAGGCTCACTCTCTAGGCCACCACCAATGACCCATCACCCTTTGCCTCCCTCAGCTGCAGATTCTAACCTCAGCTGTGGAATTACAAAACGCTAGTATTGTAAAAAAGCAGTGTGAGATTAGAATTAGGTCCAGTGGTTGATTTATTAGCTAGCCTACAACAGTTTATTTTTTTTCTTTTTTAGTGAGGATGTATTATTTACAGTTGCTTCACAGAAGGATTGAGCACATCCCAGTAGCAAAATGTGCCTTCCAAAGTGGGTCATTGATGGAACCAGAGCCATTTATTCCCTCCTCTCACTGACTTGCCAGTAAGGGACTATTTTGGCTTCAGTCAGTAATATTAGGGCGGGGCTGGTACTACCACCTATTACCAAAGTTGCCTTACACTCCCCATTAAAAGATCCTGTGTTCAGCAGCTTATAGCTTTGCCAGACTTTAACCATTTGGAGTGAAATTTTCCATACTGGCTGTCTGTCTCAGTCTGAATTATTATTACTGAAATTTCCACCAAAATGGTTCAGCCATTTCCAAGAATGAAGCTAGGGAAAATTATGTCTCCATCGTGTTAAAAAATTCTTGACACCTTTCCTTTGAACTGTTCTACTGCCCCCATACTTTGGAGCAGGACCTTGACATTTGGGTTGACCTTTGTATCAGGGATGTGCTTTTTGCCAACCCTGGGAAAATCCACCCAAATCTGGCTAATTTAAATGCATTTGAAAAATCACAGTTCTCACATGCTCAGTAGAGATCTGACAGAGCTAAATGGCTAAAATCTCCCAAGACTGCCATTCTTACTGAGCATGTTTGAGCCTCTCACAGTTCCTGGTGCTGACTGGACTGTGCATGTGCCATCCATACAGAATGCCTGAGCATGCTGTACCCCAGAACTATGTGGACTCAGAAGGACTTTTCCAGTAAAGGCTGCTTTCCAACAACTCTGGCCCAGGGTGGGCTTGGGCACAGGAACTGAGAGCAGAGAGCCTCTCTTTCCAGTACTCTCAATGAGCGTTCCCTGCTGGAACCCAGGTAGCGTGGAGAACAAAGCAGTCTGATGTGAATGAAGATGAGAAAAAGCTGAACAGTGGGAGGGAAAGGAATTGATTAGGACTAGTTGTCTGGTGAGAGAGGACTGGAGTCAGGGAAGAAACTGTGACTGGGAGTTGTTGGGTGGGGTCACTGGCTGGACAAGGAGACTGGGAGACAAGTCTCTTCCTAATTAAAGACTGTATCATAACATATACACACAAGGGAGGTGAATTAAGGTTGCACAGATTATCTTAATTTTGATATTTCCTTACCTTTGCAACCTTAATAACATTATTTTAACATTGTTTTGTGTGTAAAAACATTCTGTGAATGACACCTGGTGTAAGTTCATTCATCATCATACAGAAAGGGCCCCATAATTTGTTCTTCAGTGGATATGGGCATTTATTTTCTCCAGTTCACTTCCAACTTTTGTTTTTGTCATTTTAGATTTGAGAACTGAGCTTTGTTCCAGCCTGTTAGTCTATGTCAGCTGGCGATGTCTTTCTCCTGATGCAGAAGTCCTCGTGCTGAGAGTTAGGCAACTGCACTGTCCTTTTTGCTGGGCACCCTATGCACATAATTAGTAGATTTCAAACAGTACACAACACGGCTGCTAAGATTCTATCTGGCACCACGTGGAGCAAGTACATGACAACAGGGTTGGCTCAGTTTCATTGGTTGGTGGTCAGAGTCTGCATTAGATTCAAGGTTCCCTATAGACCAACAGAGCACTTTCGAATCTCTCACCTTGGATTTGGTCACTTCATCCCTTTCATCCCTACCTTCACCTCCTAGTGCTGACTATTACTGCAAATATTTGCCTTGGGATTCCCTGAATAGAACTGTTGGGCATCATGGCACTTGTTCACTCCAAAGCTGAACAGACACTTTTTCTCTCCTTTGCTTCCAACTGTTTGGCACTGCATCCTCAATTATTAAACTGTTGAAGATTTTCTGTAAAGTACCTTGAGATGCCTAGGTATAAGGTTCTATGTAACTTGAAGTTGATATATTAAATGAAATATAGTTGCCAATTGCAGAGAATAGAAGCTACTGTGCTATCATTTTTGCTGTCTCTATGTATGTATAAGGCAGCAAGTCTGTCATGGAAGTTACGGATTCCGTGACTCTCCGTGACTTCTGCAGCGGCTAGTGCTGGCTCAGGGGCTGTCCAGCTCCTACTGTCATGGCCCTGCTGCTCCTAGACAGAGGTGCTAGGGCGCTCCACCTGCTGGCCACACCTACAGGCCCTGCCCCCGCAGCTCCCATTGGCTGCGGTTCCTGGCCAATGGGAGCTGTGCAGCCGATTCTAGTGGCAGGAGCAGTGTGCGGAGCCTCCTGACCCCTCTGCCACCTAGGAGCTGCAGGGATGCATAGAGCGGGTAGGGATCCCCAGCACCAGTGCCCGCCCCTCCCCCCAGCACCAGCCAGGGTCCTTGGCCACACACTGCTACCCACCCCCAGAGCACTAGCTGCTGCCCGCCCCCTCCCCAGAGCACCTGCCGCACCACTGGGCCGCCCCGTACCCCAGAGCACCCAAAGTTTAGTCAGGGGTATGTAATACAAGTCATGAACAGGTCACAGGCCTGTGAATTTTTGTTTACTGCCTGTGACCCATCTTGACTTTTACTAAAAATACCCATGACTAAAACATAGCCTTATGTGCGTATAACAAAATCTCCAAGGAGACAGAAAGTACAGCACCTAAACTCATGCCCAAATATTTGTTTTAGGCTCCTTCATAGAAAGGAAAAAATACAATGAGAAAAGGGTTTTCCCTTGTCAGCACCTAAGATGCAAACAATGTTCATCTAGAGTTCAACCTAAGCACCTTGGTCTTGCCTCTGTCTCTGATGCTCAGGCTAAAACTCTGTCCAAAAAACCATGTACAGAACAACATTGCAATGCTGTGATATCATTCTTAGTGCTACTTTATGATTTAAGCAGCTCCCTTCGCTCTTGGGCTTGGAGCAATTAGAATTTTCAGACAGCTCAGTGGCAAATATTTCACGCTCACTATAGTGCAGCATGGCCAGTGGGCAGTCCATTTTGACCAAGAATGAATCAAACTCATTTATATAACATGGTTATAAGCTGAAGACTAATTTAAAGCTTTCAAAATTTTCATTCAGTTTTGCATGTATCGCCTGTCCTTCGTAGAAAGTTATCATGAATCAACTAAAGTCAAGTAGATGATGTAAGGTCGAATTTTTGTCAAGGCTTTGGACCTGCATCAGGACATGCAAGCCATATTACTGCCACTGAGGATGTTCACATACACTTGCATCCTCTCTCTAGTCTGCCTGTCTGCTGTATTCTTATCAGCCTGACTGTTATTCAAACATACAAGAAAGCTATTCACCGAAATAGACAGCAAGCAGCACAATCATAGAATCATAGGACTGGAAGGGACCTCGAAAAGTCATCTAGTCTACTCCCATGCACTCATGGTAGGACTTGGGATTATCTAGACCATCCCTTACAGGTGTTTGTCTAACCTGTTCTTAAAAATCTCCAATGATGGAGATTCCATGACCTCCCTAGGCAATTTATTCCACTGCTTAACCACCCTGACAGGAAGTTTTTCCTAATGTCCAACCTAAACCTCTATTGCTGCAATTTAAGCCCATTGCTTCTTGTCCTGTCCTCAGAGGTTAAGAACAACAATTTTTCTCCTTCCTCCTTGTAACAATCTTTTATGTACTTGAAACCTGTTACGGCCCCTCTGAGTCTTCTCTTTTCCAGACTAAACAAACCCAGTTTTTTCAATCTTCTCTCATGGGTCATGTTTTCTAGATCTTTAATCATCATTTTTGTTGTTCTTCTCTGGACTTTCTCTAATTTGTCCACATCCTTCCTGAAATATGGGCACCCAGAACTGGAGACACAATACTTCAGCTGCGGCCTAATCAGTGCACAGTAGAGCGGAAGAATTACTTCTCCTGTCTTGCTTACAGCACTCCTGCTAATATATCCAGAATGATGTTAGCTTTTTTTTGCAACAGAGTTACACTGTTGACTCACATTTAGCTTGTGGTCCACTATGACCCCCAGACCCCTTTCCGCGACTCTTCTTCTAGGCAGTCATTTCCCATTTTGTATGTTGTACAACTGATTGTTCTTCCTAATGGAGTACTTTGCATTTGTCTTTATTGAATTTCATCCTATTTATTTTAGACCATTTCTCCAGTTTGTCCAAATCATTTTGAATTTTAAATCCTATCCTCCAAAGCACTTGCAACCCCTCCCAGCTTGGTATTGTCACAAAACTTTATAAGTGTACTCTCTATGCCATTATCTAAATCATGATGAATATATTGAACAGAAATGGACCCAGAACTGATCCCTGCAAGGACCCCACTCGTTATGCCCTTCCAGCATGACTGTGAACCACTGATAACTACTTTCTGGGAATGTTTTCCAACCAGTTTTGCACCCCCTTATAATAGCTCCATCTAGGTTGCATTTCCCTAGTTTGTTTATGAGAAGGTCATGCGAGACAGTATCAAAAGCTTTACTAAAGTCAAGAAATACTATGTCTACCACTTCCCCCCATCCACAAGGCTTGTTACCTTGCCAAAGAAAGCTATCAGGTTGGTTTGACATGATTTGTTCTTGACAAATCCATGCTGACTGTTACTTATCACCTTATTATCTCTAGATTTTTGAAAATTGATTGCTTAATTGTTTGCTCCATTATCTTTCTGGGTACAGAAGTTAAGCTGACTGGTCTGTATTCCCCAGGTTTCTTTATTTTCCCTTTTTATAGATGGCACTATATTTGCCCTTTTCCAGTCTTCTGGAATCTCTGCTGTCCTCCATGACTTTTCAAAGATAAATTGCTAATGGCTCAGATATCTCCTCAGTCAGCTGCTTGAGTATTCTAGGATGCATTTCATCAGGCCCTGGTGACTTGAAGACATCTACCTATCTGAAAAAACAGGGTACTTGTGGCACCTTAGAGACTAACAAATTTATTTGAAGCAAATCTTTCGTGGGCTTACAGCCACTTCATCCGAAGTACTCCTGTTTTTTTTGCGGATACAGACTAACATCTGCCTACCCTACTTATCTAATAATTTTGAACATTTTTCTATTTTTAGCATTTGATCCTGCTTCATTTCACTGATATTCAGACATTAGAGGTCCAATCACCACCAACCTTCTTGGTGAAAACCAACAACAAAGAAATCATTAAGGCACCTTCTGCCATTTCCACTTTTCTGTTATTTTTCCCCCCTCATTGAGTACTGGGCCTACCCTGTCCTTGGTTTTCCTCTTGCTTCTAATGTATTTGTAGAATGTTTTCTTGTTATCCTTTATGTCTCTAGCTAGTTTGATCTCATTTTGTGCCTTGACCTTTCTAATTTTGTCCCTACATACTTGATTTGTTTATATTCATCCTTTGTAATTTGACCTAGTTTCCACTTTTTGTAGGACTCTTTTTTGATTTTTAGATCACCGAAGATCTCCTGGTTAAGTCAGGGTGGTCTCTTGCCATACTTCCTATCTTTCTTACGAAGTGGGGTAGTTTGCTCTTGTGCCCTTAATAATGTCTCTCTGAAAAACTGAACTGTCTTCAATTATTTTCCCTTTAGATTTGCTTCCCATGGGATCTTACCTACCAATTTCCTGAGTTTGCTAAAGTCTGCCTTCTTAAAATCCATTGTCTTTATTTTGCTCTTCTCCCGCCTACCATTCCTTAAAATCATGAACTCTACCATTTCATGATCACTTTCACCCAAACTGCCTTCCACTTTCAAATTCTCAACCAGTTCCTCCCTATTTGTCAAAATCAAATCTAAAACAGCCTCTCTCCTACTAGCTTTCTCCATCTTCTGAAATAAAAAATTGTCTCCAATACATTCCAAGAACTTGTTGAATAATCCTTGCCCTGCTGTGTTAATTTCCCAACAGATGTCTGAGTAGTTGAAGTCCCCCCTCACCACCAAGTCCTGTACTTTGAATGATTTTGTTGAAGCTTTTTTTAAACAACTATCTACCTCTTCTTCCTGGTTAAGTGGTCTTTAGTAGACCCCTACCATGACATCACCCTTAGTTTTACCCCTTTTATCCTTACCCAGAGACTTTCAACAAGTCTGTCTCCTCTTTCCATCTCAACCCTTCTATACCAATATTCCAGTCATGCATATTATCCCACTGATGCTCTGTTACGCCAACCATTTGCAAACTAGTTGTTTTTATTTACTGGCATTTTGAGTTCTTCCTGCTTAGCCTTTTACATTTCAATACCATGTCCTTGATCACAAGGATAGACCAACAGCAGAGAGAAGGGAGGGTCTGGCACATGTTCTAGGTTTGTTGTAGTCTCCTAACAGTGAAGGTGGAATTTTATTGGGATTGCAGCCTTTGTTCTGGAGAGCTGATGTATTTCTCCAAGATCAGAAGGACAGTTAAAAAAAATAACACAGGTTAAACTGAGTGTCTGTCAACCCTGAAGTCAATGGGGAAAATCAGTACACTAAGCCTTCTACAGGTTTTTCTTGTTGTCCTTTTCATAGTAGATTGTTATTCTGAAGTTCAGAATTCTGGAGTTCAGTTACATATGGATGAATTTTGCTGCAGTATACTACACAAAACTTATTTATAGACATGGAGGGCCAAATTTCAAAAAATAGCCACCTAAATTTATCTTACCAAATTCAGACAAATCTGGGTCAGCCTTTGCTTATTTCATCTACACGGTCCACCTGATCAAATGAATTGTATATTTTCCACGTTCCTCTTCTTATTTGTCTTGGTTTTATCAAAGCATTTATGTTACGTGTGAGCTGTATTGTTTTCTACAGAGCCATATAACGTCATCCCTACCCTCGGCATATTAAATAAATAAACAACATTATGCAGTTATTAGCTGACCTACATGCAGGACTCCTCCCCTTGTATCTTTCACTTTTATCATATTATATATTGTTGCATCTCCTCTCCCTGTCTATCGTTACAAGTTTGCCAGTGGAAACACTTTAAGGTAAAAAGTAGCCCTTAAACTCTGCTTATCATAGGTAACTGTTTATGCAAAATACACATTTGTGTACAAAACAGTTAGTTTGTCAGGCAAACAAATCATGCATTTGTAAGTATATATTTTGTGCACACAAATATTATTTTGCACACATAATTCACCTGTTTCTGTTAACGGCACAAGGATTTTACAAGTATCCATTTATAACCATTTAGGCTATGTCTACTCTACAGGGGCTGCAGTTATGCTGCTGTACCACTGTAGCATACATGGTTCCCACGGTTGTGGATAGGGTTTTTGACTGTAGGTAATTTACCTCCCCAAGCAGCAATAACTATGAAATATTTCTTCCATCAACCCGGATGTGTCTACACTGGAGGTTAGGTCAGCTTAACTGCAGTGCACAGGGGGTGTGAATTTTTCACATCCCTGAGCACCATAGCTAAATTGATCTTAAGTATAGACCAACTCCTGAGTGCACTTGCCATTCTTCCACGCCTTCATCATCCGTTTAGATTTGTGCCATGACACCATCCTGGTAGTATGAATGTGAATTTATTTAGTTCTAACATCCAAAACCACTTTCAGTCCAATGCTGTGGAGAAAAGTATGAATGACTAGTACCCATTTAAATTAGATACCATACATACGTGTATACAAAAAGAATGCTGACATGGTTGTCCCACTTTAAAAATCATTCTAAACAGATCTCTCAATATTAACTTTCTAATGAAGTAAATGTCACCCTGGTTTAAAAGTGCACACATAAATAAAATAATTCGTTAAAGAATTGGTTATATTTTAGAGAAATCTGAAAATAAGTACAATAATAAACAAATCATGTTTAGGATCTCCTATGTTTAGAATGACTGATCATGAGAAATAAGCCACTTAACAGAAACATAATTAAGTAAATAAAATTGAAAGCATCTTATGGGGCACTTTATTAAATTACAGTGCATTTGTTTACCATTCTTACTCTCAAAATAAATTAACATCGTATCATAGTTTCCAGCACCATAAAATCTTTCCAGAAAATGTGTCATCTGTGTATGCAATGTATTTTACATCCAATATAATATTGTTTGATATATCCAGTAATATTTTTTCTGAAATTCTAGGAAGTCTTCCCACAAACAGTAAGTAATGACCAAATTTTAATCAACTGGCACTAAGTCCCAACAATAAAAACCTTAATTAAACTGAAATATCCTAACCTTCATTTCTACCTAACCTTCAACTTTCAGAAAGGAGGTCAGGTTTAAAGTCCTCAGCTACCTCATACATATCGTGTTACAGTACCAGATCTTTTTAATTCAGAAGAAATTATTCACCTCAGCTGTTCTGAAGGGAAGGCCCTGGAAAAAAAATCTGAAGAATTACAGAATCCTATAAAATTATCAGATTTGATTGAACCAGGAAAAAATTAAAAGTATTTCTAGAAAAGTGCTGTTCATTTACTAATCAGAAACTTAAAAAACATAATTGGAAACACCTCAGTCAATTAATCCTTTTCCTGCAGACACAAGGTACGAGTTAGATTTGTTCTGTAATCGAAATACAAGTGAATATTTTTCCTTCTCTTACCAGTTTTGGATTTCTGCTTTGTGAGGTGCCTGTGGCTGGTAAACGTTGTGGAATCCTGTACACCTGTCCTTTCCTCCAGATCAGATTCTGGAATGGGAGTACAGCCACCTGGTTGAAAATATAATAGAATACCTTCATGTGGAGCATAGGCAACCAGAACATAAACAAGAACAAGAGACAATAAACAAAGTGGCAAGAGTCCCAAAGAATGTATAAAATTGGAATGGCCTGCAGTTTAAGCCTTGGTGAAAAATACTTTGAATAGAGAGTGAGCTACTACCATTCTGTTCAGTATATTGATTATGCCTTGGTGATTCCTCACTTTACTCATTTGTGCCATGTAAGGAATGTGTTAAACTTATAGCGCACGTAAAACTCACTTTACACAAAGGATAGAAATAGGTCTTAGCATGAATTGTGTCACGTATCCAATCGCTGGAACCTGGTACAGTAATAAAAGATTGAGCGTGTATGAAATAATTCTACAGTGAGCAAAGCCTGCGAGGACCATTAGTTTGCCACAGAGGGTGTTTCATGATGATATTTTTTTGGACGTGTAATTTATACACACTGATTGTCAATAATTTCTACTGTAGCACCATGACATATTGCACTGCCCAGCACCACACTGCCATGCGGGGTGCATGTGATCCCAGGATAGGCTGTCATAATTTCTCTTTTGTAGTTTTCAATATTTACCTGTATGACTTCATGTAGATATTCCACTTGTCTACTTCACTGCATGTTTAAGTAACTACCTACAACTATCTCTTTAAACATATATAAACTGTTATTAAAAATTCTAAGAAAGGGAAAATCTAGTACAAGAATCACTGAGCACAAAGGAACCAGCTGTCTACCAATGCCACTGTTCGCCTGGAGCTAGCTGCAGCAGTTTGAAATGGATTAGGATGATTCAAGTCTGTTTGAAAATGCTGCTACCAGTGCCTCTGGGAAAGGGCTGCTACTCAGGAGTAAAGGCCTGAACCTGCTGGCTCATAATTGTCTCTTTTTTAGGGCGACTTGAAGAAAGCCAGAAAACAAAGGAGGAAAAGGAGACACCATAAGCAGAAGGCAGGAGGGGCAGAGCAACGGAAATAGGACTATGGGAGAAATATACTTCCATGTTTCACATTTTCTTGCAGGACGTATGTGGCTAAAACAGAAATAAACACCTATGCATAATCACAAAGAACTGGATGCATACACAATATCACACACAGCAAGCACAATCGTTTTACATTTCAACACCATGTCCTTGATCACAAGGATGGATCAACAGCAGAGAAAAGGTGGAGTATGCACATAGCTAATAAGATAGCATACAGCATGAGTTTTGAGCATGCTGTCTGTCATTTTCAGTAGAAAACTACATAGGCAGCTTCCATTGTGCCCATGTAGATCTGGAAGAAAGGAAGAACTTATGAAGTTACTGGGTTTTTACCCCAGCTCAGAGATCGTGGTCTTTCTGAAACTTTTCTCAGGGCAGAAGCGATGCATATTTGATGCATTTTCTCTTTTAATACAGCAGTGCAGGCCTCTCTTATTTTGCTCAGCAGCTTCAAATCAAACACTTGATCAAAAGTCCATGAAAGGTTTTGTGCTTAACTGCAAGCATATGGTCACCTACTCAAAGTTAAGCTCTTGCTTAAGTGCTTTGCGGGATCAGGACCTAAATGTACAACACACACTCTGAGTGAAAATTAGTGCCTTCCCAAGATCATCGCTAGCAAGCAAACAAACTGCATTGCCTAGTGTTGAAAATCATCCTTTATTGTCTACTGAAAGAGTGCGTTTTTTAAAACATCATATTAACTTCTAACTCAAAACAACAAAGAGGCTTATATAATACATTTCTGCTGTTGTGAAAATAAATGTTTTATTCCATGCCCCATGAATGGGATACCTGATTTGTGGCAATATAGCATCTCTCTCATTGCAAAATAAAAGAACAAAGCATTTGCAAAAATTAAATATGCCAGTCCAGTGGCATTGGAAAGCATTCTGCCTGGCAGAAAAAACAGCTTCTCCAGCAACTTCGGGATCCCTGATTTTTAACACAGTGAAGATCGGACATCGTGAATATTGATAATATACCAGATCATCAGTTGATGTAAATCAAGGTGGCTCTGCTGAGTGCAATAAACCTATGCTGATTTACACCCAGGGCCGGCTCCAGGCACCAGCCCAGCAAGCAGCTGCTTGGGGCAGCCAACAGTGAGGGGAGGCACATCTGGCTCTGAGGCGGTGGGTCCCTCACTCCCTCTCAGAGCAAAGGACCAGCCGCCAAATTGCCGCCGAAGACTGAAGCGGCGACAGTAGAGCAGATCACTGTCAGAGCTTTTTTTTTTTTCTTTTTTCTTTTTTCTTTTTGCTGCTTGGGGTGGCAAAAACCCTGGAGCCGGACCTGTTTACACCACTGAAAAACCTGACCCAGCAGTCTTGGTTTTCAAGAAAGGGAGAAGGCATGAGCTATTCTACCCCAAATATGCCCTGACAGCCAATTTGTGATGTGTCATGGACTCAACATGTCGTTTCAGAGGTGGCTGAATCTCCTATCCTTTCAGTTCAGGGGAAGAGGTTTGGAAGCTAGTGGTAAACCTAATGTGAAAAAAGAGAGATTAGCACAAGCAGCGATTCCTAAAATGTCCACCACAAAACAGAAGTGGGTAGGGCAAATCTGATAACAGGAAATACGAACATTATGATATGTTAATCTACTCTAATACGTTGCTACTGAAAAACATTAAATATAAATATACATACATCCAACGAAAATAAAGTATTTGTTATTCTCCAGCATATCTAATCCCACCTGCAAACTGTGACTGTAAAATGTAAACTATATGACTCAAAGAACTGGAAACTATTCCTCTAACATTCAAATTAGGATACTTGTAATTTTTGTTCCACAGATAAAATCTATCCTGTTAAACACAAATCTGTAAACACATGATAAATCATTAAAGAGCCATACAAATAACAACCTGAGAGTGGTATCATGGATTAAACACTGAGATTACGAGTGAAAAGTCACATAACCTATTAGTGCATATTGGGTTTCTGGAAACAAATAAAAGAACTTTGAAAAGTTTGCTCTGAAAACTGAAACTCTATAGGTTATATGGCCTTGAGAATTAATGGCTTTTGATGCCAAACTATTTCATTAGTCATTAGCACTATTTTCCAGTTGATGGTAACTGAATCAGAGTCGGAAAATGTCTATTTGCCCTTAGGCACCCCATGCTATTGGTTGGAAGGAAGCGGGACTTCCTGCTCTTGGTTTTGATGTCAGAGGTTTGTTAAGATTTACTTGTCAACTGATACTGTCAAAACGTACCAGCACTAAAAGCAAAATTCATTTTTTCCATTACCGTACTTTCCTGATAGAGAACAGTGAGAACTGGAATTTCACCATTTAAACTGGGGGACTGCATAGGTTACACACAAAGCAAACAGGCTCTGAAAGAACCGGAAAACATACTATCAGCCTCATTTACAACACATACATTCAACATATTCCCTACCCTTCAACAGAATTTGTAGTATACCAGTATTTTATGTTGGGTCACTTTACCTGCTGTTATATAAAAACAAGACATTATTACTATATTGTAAGTGTAGACACTGTGATCACAGCTGTACAAGACACAAACAAAAACACGGGGGTGAAATCCTGGCCTCACTGAAGTCAATGCAAGTTTTGCTATTTACTTCAGTAAGGCTGGATTTTACCCTTGATCCTTGGGCCATTTAAGCTAAAGATCAGACACCACTGAAGATGGGGATGCCATAAACTCTGAAATTTTTCTCCACACACTGGGATGATGGTGGCATTATATTGCTGAGGTTTAGCATTTACTCAGCTCATGGAAGAAGTGAATTTTCAAAAAGGGATTTGAATGAAGATGAAGTGCGAAACTTGTGCACCAGGGAGGGCAGAGAATTATACCTCAGATTTCTCAGAAGAAGGAAATGACAGATGTACTGAGGTGCGTATCACTGGCAGAAGGAAGAGGCAAGATGGGGAAAAAATTTGAGATGTAGGATTTCTTTCTTACAGTATGTGACAGAGTGCTCAGGTCTAATAGATGGGTCAGCACTCTGATCACAGTAGCCTCAATTAGTTTCCCAGCAACAGCTGATTGAGGAAATAGGGAAGAAGTAGCTAAACAGATAAGGAAGCTAGGTGAGTCAAGGAACTAATTGGCCCATCAGCTGATGAGCTCGATAAAAAGGCAAGAAGGAAGCATCAGGATGTGGGAGGACGGCGCTAACTCTGCCCGCACTGAAGGCCATCCCAAGGAAGACAGATCTCTTTTCCTCACAGGGCCCTGACGAACAGTATCTGAAGTTCATAGGGATTAGGACTGGTGTGTTGCACTGTACAGGTGTTGGTAGAAAGAAATAAATTATACAGAGTAGACACTAAAAGAAGAGTAATTCCTGGGGTGGCCAAGTACCAGGGGAAAGGGAGTGCGACAGCCGCCATATCACACAAGTGATCAATTTTTTCTGAACACATAAAACCAATCTTTTGTAGAATACTACGGTGCTCCACGTTTCCAGAACCACTGAACTCCATCACCACAAGAATACACGGCTTTCTGTCTGCCATGGACACCTTCAAGAAAGGAGAGGTGTCCACTTTGGAAAATATTAATTTTGTTTCAGTGTTTTAGATATGCTATAAAAGACCCCTGTTAAAGAGTGTGTTCTTACATATGATGCTGGCATTTTCAAGGAAGTCCCATTGAAATTCAATGGTAGCTGGGCTCCTGACTTCCTTAGGTACCTGTGAAAGTCACAGTCTAAATGCATACATACTATAATTTGACTTTCTTTTGTTTCTATATGGTTTATCCTGCATCCCTACCATATGGATACAATTTCTACTGATTTTGGCATTAATGCTCCCTGTACAAAAGATATAATGGGCTGCATATTAGATAGCTGTACATTGCCTGTTATATGCATCCTTACTATGAGCCTTATCCCATCCCTGTAAAAACCAAGATGGATTTTGCCATTGGGTTCAATGGCAACAGTATCAGTCCCTTTGTATTTCCTGGAGTCAGGAGGGAAACACGTATTGCTATATGGTTAATGGGAAAATTTTCAGAAGTGCCTACATAGTTTAGGAACCTATGTCTCATTTTCAAAAGTGATTTAGGCATTTATGAGTCTAAATCTAATTGAAAATACATAAGATTAGGCTCCTATGTACCTAAATCACTTCTGAAAATGTGACTTAAATGCTTTTGAAAATTTTACCCAGTGTTAATCCTGTGCCAAAAAAATACTCATTTTTATGTATACATGTGCAAAAAGGAATACAATTTTATTCATAAAGCAAACATTTTTTAAAGCAGGGCTTTAACATCAGTAATGAAGACTGAATGTGTAATGTTGTTATGCTGTGGGACCAAATTCTTGGAATATTTACAGATTTGCTTGGACAAATAATTTTTTCATGTAACATATATTGTTCTTACCACAAGTAGAATAAATCCACCTAGAAGCTACATGTCTATGCCTCCACTCACACGGGACAGAGTTATTAATGTATGGTGTGTCTCTTACTGCATCTCAAAATGGAAATGGACCTGCTCTAAATTTCACTGAACGCCATGGTAGTCATTCAACTGACCTGAAAGGGAGCTGGATCAGTGGTGAATATACAGTTTAAACTGCACTTAATTCAGTTTTTATCCTTTGAAAACATTTTTCACTTCATAGGACAAATATCACCAAACTGAAAATATCATTACAACTCCAAATCCTTCACACCTTCGGACTGCATGGGTGCTAGTCAACACGTTTAAATCTGATAGATCTTTATCTTTACATTCAGACAGTTCTCTTTAAATTGTCGTGTTTGTGTGTGTGTCCCTGCGCGTGCAAGTGCATGTTGTTTCAGGGGTTCCCACTGATCATCTATTTTAGCAACCTACTATTATGAACTTCTGTCCATCCCAAGGACTGAAAAAAATCATAGTAGCATAATCATTCACATCCATTGATAATTATTTAAGTAAACTATATCAAGCAGAAAAGTGAGCTATTTACCAAAAAAACAAGAACAGCATATAAATCTCAGAGATTGGAAGTGATCCAGGTTGAGAAGTTCTCCAGATGTCAGTCTATAAACAGTGCTTCATGAAATGAATTTCCCTATTAACTGTTGGCAAGAACAGCACCTCAAACATGTTATTGCATTATGACCCACTCTTCCCCCTTTTCTGTGCAGCTGAATTCTTGTCTGACACCTCAGATCTTTTATCAGTTGTGATAAATCCAGCACTTTGGGCAGGCAACCCGCGGCCAGCAAAATTGTTTGATAGGGTACGATGTTACGGCCAAGTAATTGTGAGCTTTCTTCACTGAAGGAAATGAGACCGCTCTTGTTTATTTTCACTACATCTGTTTTTGTAACACATTTAGTTCTTAAGATGGAAAGAGACACACACATCCAAAGGAAACATAAACATATGCTATCTACTTTCTCTTTAATTAAAGTACTGACAGTTTTGCTACAGAGTCCTAGCACAATGTTTTTTCACATTAACATAGTTCTTAAAGCTCAAAAACAGGAAAACAAAAGTAGTAAACAGCTGTAGATAGTAAAAGAGCTTGGCAGGAATGACTATTTGTGTTTCCTTTTTCTTTTCCAGTTGATCAATATCTAAACCATTCATCAACAAAAAGTGCAGTCTATTATCCTCCAGCTATATCTCCCCTTCACAGCACAGAAGAAAGATCTATGATATTTGGACATGTTCTATTATTTTAAATTTTCACATAGCCATTAAACTCCCCAAAACAGACAAAGTCAGAATCAAATAATCTCTTTTCTGGAAGTTTCTATTTCCACTCTTATTTCTCTTCTAAATTCTCCTTCAGAGATTAACTCTTACAAGAGTTCTTACAGAAGGGAGAAAAAAAATGTTACACATTCAGTCTCAGTGTCAAGAAGGCCAGTACATGAGGCAAAAGCTCTGTAAAAGGCAGATCTTTCCTTCCTATGTACACCATTGGAGATAGACTGAATAGCAAAACTATTTCACAGAAGAACTCCCGAAGTTCTGGGCAATTTCATATTCAGTTACTTGTAGGCTCTGCCTGCAATACATACTGAAACAGTAATCCTTCTCAAAGTGCACAGAAACTGCAGTTTTCAATAGTGTTATAGTCTAGGTGCCATTGATGCATTAAAGGATTCATAATGGTCACTCCAGTTGCATACCGTTTGGGGAGCAGAAGAGAACAGATTGCTCACTCCAGAGATTTCCCCATTTCAGCAGTCTCTTTACAATTGTAAAGAAACAGACAAAGCATAGGAAGCTTTTCCAAAAAGATTTTTATTTAGTCAAAGATATTTTTACATCTGCCTAATGGAAAATGGTCTTCTCATCAAGTTTCAGTGAGGGAAATGCTAATGGAATAGCTGATTAATCAGTTAAGTACTGCAGAACAAACCAGAGTCGGACAAATTCATGTTTTTCCCACTGTTCCCAACTGATTCATGGAAAATGTTTCTAATTTTTGTGCAATTAAAACATATTCTGCTGAGTTAAATATAAAGTCCTAAATTACTGTGGACAATCTAAACACATCTCCAGATAGGAGTACACTGTGCAACAGTTCTGCTGCTTCCTTCTTTCGCTGGTTTGTTTACTGATTAACTACTGTACTAGTAGTTTTGTCAGATGGTTCCATAGAAAACTGAGGCCTGGTCTACACTACCAAGTTAGGTGGATGTAAGCTGCCTTGCATCGACCTAGTTGTGCAAGTGTCTACACTTAAGTTTGTCTCCCACTGGTGTAAGCAAGCACTGAGTCATGGTCAATGTACTGAGGTCAATGCAGTGTGAGACTGTGTTAGCTACATTGACCCTAACAGTCCTCCAGCAGCTGTCCTACAATGCCTGACACTGACCTCTCTGGACACAAATGTGAACTCCACTGCCCAGCAGTCACATAGACCTGAAGCCTTTTCACACCCTTTAAAACCCCCCTATTTTTTGAAATGCCCTCTCCTGACTGTCCACCTTGGCAAGCACACCTAGCAGCTCTCCACTGTTTTGTGCAACTGCCCAGCTAACTATGCTGGCTACATGCTCCAGATGCGCTCTGGACTGGTGCAGACAGGAGATATTGGCTCTCCTGGGCCTGTGGGAAGATGGGGCTGTGCAGATATAGCTATGGACCAGCCATAGAAAAGTGAACATCTACAAGCAGGTTGCATGGGATGCAGGAGAAGGGGTACAACAGGGATGCGCAGCAGGCATATCAGAACGCCATGGAGGCCAACAGTCAATCCATTGCCGAGTTGCAGACCTGCAACTTTTACAATGAGCTGCATACCATACTTGACATGTGACCGGGGGAGCCAGCTATGCTACGAGCCAAGATCTTCGAGACTTCACTGCAGTTCAATCTGTCATGGCACTCGAGCACTGGCAAGCCTGATTCAGGGGAAGGCGCCTCAGGTAAGTGTATAAATGTATTTCTCACTGCAGTGATGTACTAATGGTGCCCTCAACTTAACAGGACACCTCTATTGACC
This sequence comes from Chelonoidis abingdonii, assembly GCF_003597395.2. Classification (NCBI taxonomy): domain Eukaryota; kingdom Metazoa; phylum Chordata; order Testudines; family Testudinidae; genus Chelonoidis; species Chelonoidis abingdonii. Next base: position 93,456,752 of record NC_133770.1, on the reverse strand, counting down.
TTTCATTGTTTTACTCATATTAAAAGAGGTAGCATTATCTGTTTTTCAATCTGCTGCAGTTAGGTGGGAACTGGAGGGGGTGGGAAGGCCATGCGGATTAGTTTGTTTATGTACACAGGGATGTCCTTTGAGTACTCCTTATGGATTTCAATACACTTTCATGAAGGTACTTTGCAATTCTCTCTCAAAGCTTTCTAGGGACAGCAGCCTTATTTCATCCTCCACTGTAGACACTTTCCTATGCCAGTAAGGAAGAACTTCACAGGCACTATTGCAGTAAAAAGGCTAGCAGCATAAAGGGCCAGGTGACTTTGGAAAACCAGCAGCAGCTGTGCTCTCTGTGACTTTATTACCCTTAAGAGTGAGCTATTTACCAAATATCAGCTAAAATCACCACCACCTGTGAAACATGGTGCAAGTACTCAGTGCCATTGCTCTGTACTCATAGATTCATGCAACTGAGTAATTGCCTCTTCACTTCCCTCACCTCTCCTGGGTCATACTCACCATGGCCTGGGCTGAAGAGCAGAAGTGTCAATAAGCATGTCTTGTTCAAAGCTTGCATAATCGTAGCAAAATAGCCCTTCTTTTGATCTAGTCTGTGGCCAGGTGGACTGGTACCAAAATAGAGATATGAGTGCCATATATCGCTCCACTGCAGTTCGGAACCCCATTGCTTCAAATCCATCCACTATGTCCTCCATGTTGCCTAGAGTCACATTTCCATGTAGCAGGAGACCATTAATGGCCCTGAGCACTTGCATAACAATGGCCCCCACAGTGAATTTTCCAACTCGAAAATGATTTCTCACTGACTGGTAGCATTCTGGTGTCGCAAGTTTCCACAGTGCAATCACCACTCGCTTTTCTACTATCAGTGCAGCTCTCATTCTGGTGTCCTAACACTGGAGGCCTGGAATGAGACTGGCAGACAACTCCAGGAATGTGGCCTTGTGAATCCAAAAGTTCTGCAGACACTGCTCGTCATCCCTACCTTGCATTATGATGTGACCTGAACAGTCAGTGCTTATTTCTCAGACCCAGAAGTGGCGCTCCACGATCTGCAGTTGCTCCATAAATGACACCAAAAACTTGGAATTGGTTCTTGATATGTTCCACAGCAATTTGTCCTCCACAAAATTGTCATATTCCCCGCTGGTTCGGTTTTTCTTTCAACTCTGCAAATATCAGAGTATCGTGCATCCCGTATATTGCAACACTCATGACAATAGTGCAGAATTGTGCAGGCTCCATGCTTTTGTCAAATATGGCAGGCAGCAAGAAAGGCCATCTGGGTTCATTCAGTTTTTTTAAAAGGAGAAAAATTAAGGGATATAGATGGCATTATGGGATGGAGAAATTTGCATGATGGGAAATTGACCCCTTGCTCCCAGTCTCACCTGCATGACTTGTGTCTGCTCCACCATCCACTCCCAAAACTTCCCAAAACACAGTGGACTGGACAGTGGCAAGTTGCACACAGAGATAGCTATCCATAGTGCACCATGCTGTGCAGCAAAACAAGCACTCCTGGTGGGTATGCACAATGCCATCACGAGGAGCTAAGTATGCATGCACACAAGCCATATACTGTGGCAGCTTTATGCCAACATAGTTTGCATTGGCACAAGCTTATAATATAGACATACCTTAAGTAACTTTTGAGATCGGAGTGTGGGAAAATAATCTATAACCATTATGTGAGAGCCTAGCAGGTTTGTATGACATGCAGAGGTATTTTGGGTACAATGACTTCTTTTGAATTCATAAGTTGTCTCAATCTGTAACAGTGCAGGGGATTTTGGCAGAACATTCTCTTTTATGACAGCACATATGCTGTTTAAGTCATCAAATCCTCTTGGCCATTTTTCCAGGAAGAGGTTGAGTGCATGTGGTATGCAAGTCATAGGAATGGCATTGGGAAATGCCACTAAAAACTGATCTAACAGCTGTTTTCATTAAAGAAGCATTATGAGACATCATGCAAAAAACTCTGTCAAAATCAACTTTCTGTAATACCCTTAGTAAAGCATGGCTGAGAGTGGAATAATTTTAAGCTATCTAGCCATTCAATATCTAGCAAAAGAAGTTTCTTACTAGCTCTGAAAAAAAGGATGAATAATGATAGCTCCCTTCAGCCACATAAGTCTGTTATTTCATCCAACAATGCATTCACCTGACAATCATGCACTGTTTGGAAAATAAGTTCCTTGTGTTCTAGTCCGAGTTGGAGAAGGTAAATATTTCTTAGTTGTGCAGGACTTGGAAGAGTTCCACCTTCCTTAGTGTAATGGCATGAAAAATCAGTTTACAATGAGGCCTTTACAAGGGAAATATCAGCTCAGACAATAACTCTTGACAAATGCCCGCATAAAGCTATCACAGTATCCTACAGAGTGCATTGTCTGACATAAACATCCAGTATTTGTTGTTGTCTGGGACTCAGGCCCTCCATCTTTATTTTTAGAGTGTCTTCTCCTCCAACTATATTTTGTATTTAGCATAAATGTGTAGGGCTTGTTTCATAAATGTGAAATACTATTGAAACGGAACAGAATATTACTGCCAGCAAATTCAATTATACAGATTTTCAGGGTATAACTATGCTCATTCAACTATGTAAACCATACTTGATAGCTGTATTTTTGGAGGGGTGGGGTGGTAGGAGAAGGGAAAGGTCAGCTTTTTCAGTAGTCTCCCATAATAAATTTTATACCATGAAGGTTTGGCTTTTTGCAGAATATGTAGAATATGTACACATTATAAATATATATTTGTATATATAAAAAGAGTGCTGGCTAGCTGCACTACAAAAATGGCTTAAAATAAATGCCCAAAAATGAAAATAAACCCCCCAAAACCAGAAGCCTTAAGTATAATTCAGAAATTTCCTTTCTAGCATCCCTCTCTGTACTGCTTCTACTGTCTTCTCAAACATTATACAAAATATTACTTCTTCTCAATGTGAGAATCAAATGCTGCATCAGCTCTTCCCACAAGACTTCTTACCACAAAAAATCCTTTTCTCTTCTGATCATCAACATCACTTGGCTTCTCAGCATACTTGTATGTCCTCCCTGGCATGCTGCACTAGAAAGACAACACTAGTGGAAAATCTAAATTCTTCTTGAACTATTAACATGTACTTCCATCTCACTTAGAATCTGATTACGCATAGTCTACCTTGCATTGCATCAATGTCAATGGACAAACAGTATGGCTGCTAAATTAAGGAAGCACATAATGCCAAATCATGCTATTCAGATCACTACACAAGAACAGATTCATGTTAATTTGTTCTGAAATAGCCTGAATTTGGTGGTCATGTTTGATGGGGTATTTGATGGGCTGAGACTATGAAGGTGTGGATAAAAGTTTTTGTAAGTATCTGTCTGAGTTCCTGTTAAATCAATGCTGCAGGGACTTTATGGCGTTGTTAATAACGTTAGGACACCTTGAGTCTTGGAGAGGTGTATTTTTATTATTTAAAATCTAAATAAATACTGAGATAATATTTAATAACTTTCCAGAACCAGTTGTTCTCCAAAGACATTATATATCTCTATATAAACAAATTACCTCTATGGGTTCTACATTAAGACCCACAGAGAACTCCTGAAGTTCAATGTTCTGAGCTCTTGAGTTCAGCAAAAGGTATCCTCATCAAAACATATTTTCTGTCAGTAATGTTCAGCACACTGTTAATCAAGACTGTAGCTTTTTTCATTACCCTATCATTCTATTATTTATGTTTTGCTAAAACTGTATATTTTAACATTGATACACTGACCCTTCTTATATTCAGCACCCATAACACATTAGACACCAAATTTCCTTATCCTGTTCTTATTTACAGCACATCATTGTGGAGCCTGAGTTGCATAGTGGCTGAAATAGTTCTAGGGCTCACGAGTGGCAGTCCAATGGCATGATCCAAAGCCAACTGAAGACAACAGAAGCCTTTCCATTGACTTCAGTGGGTTTTGGATACGGAACAAGAGAGGAGTCGGACCAGTGGGATGAATGCATCAGCAATTTCAATGATATAATCACGATGAAAAGGAACCTCAGCTCCTCCAAAAGATGCTCTTAATAGGAGTTGGAGAAAAGAACATCAAATTCTTGGAGCTTTGTTGATGTCAGAGACACCAAACTCTAGTAGGAATCCATGGAAATCTCTGGTAAATTTGTAAATTAAGCAACTTGTAGATTCTTTGGGTACAGATGAACAATCAAGGATACCAAAGAACTTGCAACACTGAAAGTAGAGTTCTTTTTTAATATGTAACAATATCATCCAGTGCTTGAAATAAATTCTCAAATGAAGCAGCTCATTATTTTGTGAAATATATTAATGTATTGGAGAAAACACATCGCTTTTGCTGAATCACAAGTTTCGCAGTTTATTATTGATGTCACCCAAAAGACAAACAGAGTTTTATTTAGAAGTACATGGTGGGAGAATTTCCCAAGTCCAGGGCAACATTACATTTTATCTGGTCTGGGAAATTTTCACTTTTCTTAATGATGAACTAGCAGGTTTTCGAAGGATTATGTTAGAAGTTGAAAACTAAAAGAATAATAATAAACATGTACGGAAATTTGTTTTATTATTGCAGAAGCACATTTCAATGACTTAAGTCTAATGAAGTCCTTTGCTATTTGAAACCTTTTTTTTTTTTTTTTTTTTTTTTTTTTTTTAATAGAGCTGTTTTTATCTGGCCTGCCTTACCCAGATGTCCTGAGTCCCACTCCAGTGCACACTAGTCATAATATGTAAAACTACTCAAAATTCACATGTATGTGTTTTTGCTGGTAGATTATTTTTTTTTTTTTTTTTTTTTTTTGCTTTTATGACCAAAACCAGCTCAGTTTTTATTATTTTGGGCTCAATCATCCCCTCTCCTGGGAATGGGTTTTGCATAGGAAATTTTCATGAGGAACCCTCACATCATCCTATGGGGAAGGGATCATTTTGTCCTCCAGCTATACAATAGCCTGCAGGATATGCTGTTTTCCTGGCAGGTCCCCAGAAACCACATGGAGGATATAGAAGGCCACCCAGAGGTTCTGTGCCTCTGCACCAAACTAGGCCTCAGTGGCAAACTTGGTCTAACATGTCGCTCCATTTATTTAACCTATTTGCTTTTGAGGAATAGAGACAGAATTGCATAACATACACTCTCAGAGCCTTAAAATTCCATCTTATCCTGCAGAAAGTTTGTTCATTTACAAGAATATATTGCTACTCAATAGATTTCATCCTGAAGGGCAAGTGGGACTTTAGGAGTCTGGGGCTTGACTCTGATTTCACTGATACCTGTGTAAATCAGAAGTAACTATTGAACTCAATGGTGTTAAACTAGTATAAAAATGGTGTATGTGAAAAAAGAATCAGGTTCCACCACTGCTATTGTTTAAGGCTACAATTATATCACAGATGTCATGCTCCATATTCTGTCCCAGGGCTGGAGCTCCCAGCCAGCCCCGCCGCAAATCTCAGCCCCTGCCCTGGTGGGGGAACCCCCCACAGCTGCTCAGCTGTGGCAGATGGACCCTGCAGTTGCCCCACCGCAGTGGGTGACGGGGACACCCACAGAGCTCCAAGCTGCCATGGGGGGTGAGGGGACCCCACAGCAGCCCAGCCCCCACCGGTAGCAGGGGACCCCAGAGCTTCCACTCACTGCAGGTGGCAGGGTATCCCCCCAGAGCTCCTTGCTACCACTGATGGCAGGGATCCCCCAGAGCTGCTCAGCCATTGCGTGGAAGGGATTCCAGAGCTCGCACTGACTGCAGCCGCAGGGGACGCCAAGCTGCAACAGCAGTGAGTGCTGAACCCACCTATCAGGGATATTTTTAGTGAAAGTCAGGGACAGACAGGTCATAGGCTTCTGTGAATTTTTCTTTATTGCCCATGACCTGTCCATGACTTTTTACTAAAAATATCTGCCACAAAATCTTAATCTTACTGTTGTTTAGTCAATGGAGTTCTGCTCTCTGAGACTTTCACTGACTGACTTTTCATATCCTCTTCTATTCACAACTTTGCTTTTCAACTTTAGTGGCAGTGGCCCCTACATTTCTCTAATTGAATACAATTATTGTCATATTGAAGCCAAATGGAAAACAGACTTGAGGCCAAGACATTTCTCTTGTTTTGTTATGACTGAAGGTCCTATTAATTATTTAGCCAAGCAAGTATCCTATATAGTATTGTTAGCCAAGATTTTTCAAAAGTGGCTAGTGATTTTGGGTGTTAATTTGAGCATCTTAAAGGAGCTTGATTTGCACACACTGTTGCACACCTTCTCAAAATCAGGCATCTTAAAGTGTCACAAGTTGGGCTCCCAAATCTCCAGCCACTTTAGAAAGCCTTGACCTTGATCTTTTCAGACAAGAGAGGGTGGTTTAACTTGGCTAATGTCACCAAATGAATTTACATCTACTAGTCCCTAAGAGATAAAGGACATGTAGAGAGAGCTCCATACAAGACAACCTGCAGAGTTTGGTAAAGCAATCTCTGTTTTTATAATAAAATGCTAAGAATGAGACAAAGTGGCTTTTTGTATGGGGGGAAGACACAGGATTTACTGTGCTGCTTCAACTTTTACAAAGTTGACAGTGCCTTTATTGTATAATAGAAAAATAAATTAAACAAATGATAGAGCAAGTAGCGTAAAGACATGCCCTTTTTCAGCTATTTTCATGCCATATGCTCGTATAATTCATCTAATTCAGCTACTTGATTTTCCAGGACTTGCTTTTAGCTCTTTGTTCAGGATTTTTTTTATTTTATTTTACTAACAGAAAGAAATAATGGAGTGGAGAGATAAAACAGAAATCAGACCTTTGCTAAAACTATCAAAATTCGCCTTTTTGAGATTGGAAGCTCTTTGGTACAGATAACCTATACGTCTGTATAGCGCCTAGCACAATGGGGCACCGGACCTCTCTGGGGTCTCTACGTGCTATTGCAATACAGATGTTAAATAATAAGAAATGATGATGATGAATGTTTAATATCTTTCACAAAAATGTGCTTGTAATCAAAACTCCTGTTTTTGTCAGTAAAATAGTCTTCCTTCCCTAAAAACATACAGTGTGTCACAGCAGAAATGATGCAAAAGGATGAAATTGTTCATTCACTTGGTCTCAGTCTGAATACGACCTATAAGATCATCAGTTAAAATCACATATGAGATGGTATCCGGATGATCCTTTTCTAAATTGTCACTACAAAAGAAAAAGGACTGCAAAAATTCAAGACACATTTGAATTTGGGGTTTATGGTGTGCAGAATGATTTCTGATACATTTTAGTATTTCTTCAGCAGAACATCTGATAATCAGTTTGCTCAAGTCCATGTCATCTTGCCTACAGCACTCCAGTTAGTCAACCTGCACTTAGATTTTAGGTTGACTGAACATTCTAGAGGCCCTAGCTACTGTAACTTGTTCTTATTGGTTGAGACGTTAATCCCTTATTTTTAGCAAGGAGAGGATAATATCTTCTAAATGACACCACAACATAAAGAGACATAAAGTGGCTCTTCAATGACAAGATACTGGTTTGTGGAGAAACGCTACAAACAATCAAGTTACTAAACTCTGTGCAGTAGACACCTGAAATCCATTTCACACTAGCATTTTTAAACCAGGTTTAAGAATTCACTATGGTTTATATCTGGGTTGTATGGTTTGTGTCCACAATGCACAGGTTTTAAATTGTGTTGCATCTGTGTTACAGAACCGTGTTCAAATACTATCAGCGTGTGGAAGGGAATGATCCAGTGTCACATGAGTTAGTACATCTGACAATGGTACTGGAAGACTTGTAAAACTGTTTCAAACTCCGGATCTCTTTTCACTAGCATGAACATGATTTCAAATCAGAAGGTAGCCACCTGTGTTGTATTTTCTTTGTTCACAGTGACAGGGTAGTCTGCTGTTCAAAGGGCCATGGGACCTTGAGACAGCCCGCCTTGTTTGGAGACTGACATTTTTTTTTAGACCAGGTGTTTTGGCCTGAGAGAGGAGATTATCAGAACCAGATGGGAAGAGATCAGGTGCTTCCTATAAAGGGCTGAAAGAGCTCAATTGAAGGGAGAAGCTGCATGAAGATAGGGTGGATCCCATGGCACACTCTGGAGCAGAACAGGGTTGCCAACCCTCCAGGATTGGCCTGGAGTCTTCCTGAATCAGCATCGATCTCCTGGTGACTATTGAAAAAAATCCAGAAGATTTTAATAGGATATTTTAAGAAAATGACATTATGTCATGTTGGGGGAAAAATTCTCCTGGAATAGCTTCAGTCAGAGTTGGCAACCCTCAAGCAGAAGGGAGAGACAAAAGAGGCAATTTTTATGGGAACCTGCAGAATACCTTGGATTGAGGAAAGACCATGGTTTATGTGGAATTTAGGATGAACTCTTATTGTTGTTGAAGAATAAACTGTGCCCTGAAGGAAAGGCCTGAACAGACCTTGGAAATAGCGTTAGTCCTTTCTGGGCAGGGGAGACAGGCCACCAGCCCTAAAGTCACCTTCAGTGTGCTGCTGTGTAACTCTTAAAGAGAATAATAAACATACCTGCTGCTTCATATTCAGAAGAGTTATAAAGTTCATCAATTTAAAAAACTAGAGGTGTTTAAACTAGTAGTTTAGCACTGAGGTGTTTAAAAAATGGTCAATGTGGTATGTTCCATGTTTCCAGACTCTAAAGGGTAATAAAGCATTTTTCACGTTTTTCATTACTCTTGAAACCTTAAAATGAGGTGTGATGGGGCAAGGCCAGATGGCTACAGCAAAGTACTGAGAAACAGGTATGTTAGCCCCAGGCTAAACAAATCCCTAGTACCCTGGTAACCAAATGGCAGTTGCTCCAGGTTAATCAAGGCACCTGGAGCCAATTAAGATCTTTCTAGAAGGCAGTAGAGATAGCTACTTTAATTAGAACACCTGCAGCCAATCAAGGCAGGCTAATCAGGGCACTTGGGTTTAAAAAGGAGCTCACTCCAGTCAGGCAGGGAGGAGCCAGAGGAGAAGGAGCGTGTGTGAGGAGCTGGGAGCAAGAAGGCAAGGAGCTGAGAGTGAGAGAGTGTACTGCTGGAGGATTGAGGAGGACAAGCGTTATCAGACACCAGGAGGAAGGTCCTGTGGTGAGGATAAAGAAGGTGTTTGGAGGAGGCCATGGGGAAGTAGCCCAGGGAGTTGTAGCTGTCATGCAGCTGTTACAGGAGGCACTATAGACAGCTGCGATCCACAGGGCCCTGGGCTGGAACCCGGAGTAGAGGGCGGGCCCGGGTTCCCCCCAAACCTCCCAACTCCTGATCAGACACAGGAGGAGCTGACTCAGACTGTGGGTTCCGCAAGGAGGGAAGATCACCTAGGTGAACAAATCTGCCAATAAGCGCAGGACCCACCAAGGTAGAGGAGGAACTTTGTCACAGAGGAAAATCTAATTAGCAAAGAGAGTAAGTACTTTGAAGAAATAAAGAGGGAGTACATCATACACTTACAGTATATTACAGAGGGTTTGTTAAATCTAAGCTTAACTGTTCAGCCCATTTAGCTCATCCACAGAAAACACAATGGTCAGTGGTGTCTATTATTAAAAGCTGGCATTTGAGAGCAGTTTTGTGTAGTAGATACACAGCATACAGCACATAAACCCCTACATCTTACTTAGTAAGTGCATTCAGCAAATATTACTGAAGTCAATGTGACTTTCATGTTTTCTTTGCACATGTATCTATGCACCTGCTACCATTAACACAAGATAGTGGCAGTATCATCATCATGCTAAGGTGACAACATTGTAAATAAAAATAAATAAGAGGTTTCCATAGCCTCTTCAATCTGTATTGGATCCCACTACCACCATATAATCCAATAGCATACTAGTCCTTTCTGTTTTCACTGAGACCAAATTTGCAGGGGATAATGGTCCAAAAATTACATTCACACCTTCCTTTCTTCCCATCCAAACTCTAGGAAGTCCCCAGCTTCTGTAGTGAATTCAGCCTCTACAGCAAACTTCTGAAACTGCTTCCAGACATAACGCTCTTTCAGAATCTTCTGCTAAGCACTACTTTGGCCACCTGATGCTGAGTGTAAGAAAAACGATGAAGTGCACAACTTTTAGCATCATCAGTGAAATCCTTGCCCTACTGAAGTAAATGCCAAAAACTCTCATTGACTTCAACAGGGCCAGGATTTCACTGCAGTGCCAGCCAAGAAGTCTTCATTCACAGGCTTTTAAATTGTATGTACCTCTAAAAAGGATTTCCTTTTTATTCTACCAAGGTAGAATGTCAGTTTGCCAAAAACATTACAACATAATGAACAGCATAAGCAGCAAAGATTTTTCTTTCAACTTTGAACAGAGCAAGATAGATCAGGATATCTGCATGAGGATTTGAAGGGGCAGACCCTGGGTTTGTTGGTCCCTGAGTGACTGGCGCATCTACATTGCCACCCAACAACTCTAGCAGAGCAGCAACTGACAGGATGTGAGCCTTGTGAGTAGGGGGACCACCTGTCCCTAATTAGGTGGGACAGTTCCAAAATGTACATTTCAAGTCCCAGGTTGAATGACTCCAGGACAGCCTTTGTTCTGAATTCCCTGCACACTGTTCCACACCTGCCCAAGGCTCAAAGGTGCCACCAGCCTCTTCCCAGTGAAGGGGCTTAGGTGGGCCTAGTGCCCTCGTCGCCATGAGGCCCCACCCCCTGCTCCTCCTCTATCCACTGAGGTCCCATCCCCTGGCCAGGGCAGAAGCCAGAGCTGGACAGTAGTAAGAACTGCCCAGGGACATAGTGGGGGTGCCAAGAGCCTTTGAACCAAACTGCAAACCCTGTATATAATGGAAACCACTTAAAGCCAGGAGTGCGGCAGCACCCCTTGTGGAAGCACCTATCCCAGGAAGCCTGTGTTGGACCCTCCACCTCTCTTGTGGGTGGGGACACAGGCTGGGCTCTGCTCTAGGGCAGGTGGAAAGTCCGGGGCTCCCCACAGCAGCCAAGGTTCCCTGGGTGGTTCTTACCACTGCCCAGCTCCAGCTTCCGGCCTGGTCAAGAGGCAGGGCCTCCGCACGGTGAAGAGGAGGAGCACGGGGCAAGACCACTGAGGGGGGAGGGGCTCCTGCATGTGTCCCATTTTTGCATTTTGTAAAGCAGGTTGCCACAGAGGGGCTGATTGGTAGTGCTCCCAAGGTCCCTGATTGGTCCAGGCATACTACTTAAGCCTGCAGAGGACACTAGGAAGTTTCCTGTACAGTTAGGTGGATCCCACAGCTGCCTGTTACAACAGATCTGGCTCCAACCTCCCACTCTGGCTCTGACCCTTGGCTCTGGATCCTGGTTTCTGACCAGTGGCTTACCCACTAGGCCTGATGGCCCAAGGCCTGGCCTTGACAAGCTAGAAGAAAATATCTTCTCCACAATGTTGGCTCAAAAAGGAGCAATTAACACCACTCACCACCTGACAACAACCACAGGATACATGCAGGAGGTGGATCATGTCTGCAAGGATGCAGAAAAAGGACTCCTTCTACTCGAGCAACCCTACATAAAAAAGGACAACATTTGCTCAATGACAAAGCGAAGGTTCTCTCTCACTGGCAATGACAGGCCACAGAATTTAAAACTTAACTTCACTACTAGTTTAGAATTCTCTGTCTTTTATTGATCTCCACAGTAAGCGTTTGGAAGAGAAGCTTTGGTTTTACATCTCATTAACCTATTTTAGCACTAAGAGTAGATTGGCCAAGATATTATACTGCACTCCTCATACATTCCTTGACATAGCTATGACTTACAACATACACTGCAATTACATGGACCAAAGTGATCTCATTTACGTGCAAATCAGCAGACACAGAGTATTGAGTTATCCACACAGGAATCAGTTTTACTCAAGATATTGTTTTTAATGTGCCGGAAAAGGGATCAAAATACAAGGTATTTTTTGGCAGGAAAATGTCCACCATTTTTATTCTGAAATATTGGGTATCTATCGTACAGCTGACCTGAAAGAACAAGTTACCTACAAATCTTATGCCTTGATCACAGATTAAAATGATGTGGGATGTAGCCCAAATCAGAAAAGAATTTGGTTTCATATAGTCCTTCTCATTCTCAGAGTGCCTTACAAAGTAATTAGTTAAGTAAGGCAGTTCCTTTGTAGGAAACAAGGCAGCCATTATATGTTACTATTCAGCAATAACTCTCATTGCCTTCATTTTAAGAACCTGTTTTACTGTTAGAAGGAATTTTAGTCCTCATCTCCTATCTATAACTTTCAACATGATTATTATATCGATCTGCGCAAAAAGGATTGTTTTAATATTTTATCACAAAGACAGATGGCTTGATCTAGTGTCACTTTCACCAGCATACTCCAATTCATTTCAATGGAGTTACTTTGGGCTTACATGGGAGAAGACCCATCCCATCATCTCTAACGGCACAGCGTAGATCTATGACTATAATCTCAATTTTGGTTGTATTATCCAACTACTAAATTCAAGAAAGAATGCCACTGTAGATCCCTATTTGGCTAAATAATAGCCCAACATCCACACAGGCTATTTCAGTTATATAAAACTCTTCAGTTTTAAAGTACAGATTGAAATAGAAGTAGCCAATCATTTTAATTTATTTAATAGATTAACAGATTTTAAGGCCAGAAGGGACCATCATCTAGTTTGACCTCCTGTGTACCTTCCCTGAATTCATTCCTGTTTCAACTGTCACAGCCCTAAAGCCTATGCTCAAACATGGCATCTGTTTGGCCAATTGTCGGTCAAAAGGTCACACTGGTACCGTGTGCAACATTATAGTGCCATGTGCATTTTCCCACTCTTTTCCCTGGTCATCTAAGGGTCAGACTAGTGCCATGTGCAAAAATACTAGCGTGCCATGTGCATAGGGCAGTGTGCCTTGTGCAGATCCTGTTTACGTAGACGGCACCAGCTCGAAGCCTGGAAGGCGAAGGAGCTAGGGACCAATCAGACGCTAACACGAGTAAGAGAGCCTTCGAATAAAACTAAGTCTCGTGCCAAAATCTGCAGGAGTATCCGCAGGCTAGCTGAAAGACCTGATCACCCTTTCAGCCAGGGTCTCCTCTGGATTTAGCTGGCTCGGGTCGTGTTGATTTGCTTTCTTTTTTGGATTATTTTCCCGCCAATTCGTCATGCCCTTGGTGTCTGTACTGCTGGTCAGCTGCGCCTGGAGTGTGCTGTAAATACTCTGTTTGTTTAGCCTCTTTCCTTTTTCCCTCCCTTACTTGATACCAAGATGTGTATATAGTATATGAAAGTTAAATTGTTGTATTGATTGCTATTTTGGTTAATTGTTGTATTTTACAATATTCAGTTAATGTGCACACAGTTTACTTAGTTTTGTGAATCTGTTCTGGATTTTAGTAAGCAGTTGATCATAGACTGCTTGGTTTTTTGTTGTTGAATGTAAATAGATTGTTTCAAGTTGTGTGTATATTCTTGTTCTGATAGTATTGTTCATTGGTAAAAGTGCTCCTCCCCAGCCCAAGTTGCAACTCATTCCCCATTAATAAACAACCACTTGGTTTTGAATTACAATCTGTCATGTTTTGATTTTCCTCACTCAGTCAAATCCTTACTCGAACCTGCATTGGTCTTGGACATCAACCAGAGCAGATCTTTTAGAAAAACTTCCAATTTTGATGGAGAATAAATCACAATTCTTGGTCAATTGTTCCAGTGGTTAATTAGTCACAGGTTAAAATTTCCACTTTATTTCAACTCTGAATTTATCTAGCTTCATTTTCTAGCCATTAGATCTTGTTATATCTTTGTCTGTTAGATTGAAGAGCTCTGTATTATTAAATATTTTGCTCCCATGTATGTACTCATGGCTTGTGATCATCTAAGTCCAGATATGAGCAAACTACGGCCTGTGGGACCATCCTGCTTGGCCCCTGAGCTCCCGGCCAGGGAACCTAGTCCCCGGCCCCTCCCTTGCTGTTCCCCCTCCCCTGCAGCAATGCCGCCATGCGGGCCGTGCTCTGGACCGCCGCTCCTGCCTGACAGCATGAAAAGGACAGCTGGCTCTGGCCAGGTGTCACGGCTGTGAGCTCCTGCTGCTGGTAAGGGGGCAAGGAGCAGGGGGTTGGGTAAGGAAGCAGGGGTCCTGGGTGGTAGTCAAGGAGGATGGGGTGGTTGGATGGGGTGGAGGTTCTGAGGGGGCAGTCAGGGGATGGGGAACAGGGAGGGTTGGGAATGGGAGTCCTGGGGGGCTGTCAGGGGGCAGGGATGTGGATAGGGGTTGGGAGGGCAGTCAGGGGACAATGAAAGGCAGTGGGATCCTGGAGGGAGTTGGGGCGAGGATGGTCAGGGGACAAGGAGGAGAGGGCAGATGGATAGGGGGTGGGAGTCCCGGATGGGCTGTCAAGGGGCAGGGGTGTGGATAGGGTTCAGGGCAGTCAGGGGACAGGGAGCAGCTGGGTTGGAGGTTCTGAGGGGGGCAATCAGGGGGCAGGAAGTGGGAGGGGTGGATGGGAGTGGGAACCAGACTGTTTGGGGAGACACAGCCTTCCCTACCCGGCCCTCCATACAGTTGTGCAACCCCGATGTGGCCGTTGGGCCAAAAAATTTGTCCACCCCTGATCTAGTCTGATCTCATACATAGGCCATGAGATTTCACCCAGTGATTCCTGTATCTAGCTCAAGCTTCCATCTATTTCTAAGAATATCTATCACCAGGCAACAAGAACTCAAAATTTAAAGTGTAGCTGATGGGATTTTTTTTTTTGACTTAAAAATTTATTTGCAAATGTATGCAAATACTACAAAAGGGATACCTATCCATATCCTCAACGTACCCTGACATAACTTTAAAATATATCATAAAAATTTTCAGTGCAGGAGTAAAACTTAATATAATCCACTACCCAGTAAGTCAGACAACTTTAAAATGATTGTTCATAATATTTATCACCCTCTAGTTGCACATTTCCAGTCCAACCATCCATTGTAATTGAGGCATCCTTCATCATTCCATACACGTCAGATTCTCTCTTTGATCTCCAATGGTAAATTTAAGGGCTGAGTAAATGTTCTTTGAAATGCACAGCATGGCACAGCTGCTTATTGTTACATGGAAGACAGTATGACATTAAAATGGAAACTCAATTAATATAGTGGAACATCCCCGTAATCACAGCCCATCTTTGAAGTTACACCACTTTCAATGATAACTCTAATTTACAGTCAACTAGTTTTCTTCAAGTGCAACAACATTCAGCCTTCAGTTGAGGTCAGAATTAATAAAGCATGCCTTTAATCAAAACACCAAGAGCTACTGGCAATGCACTCTGCTGTGGTATTTGAAGTTATAATATACTGCAAACACCCAGCAGAGGGGCATCCTCCCATGTTAATCACATGAAACTCATCAAGTCTATGGTTTTCATCATTTAGTTGAAGGTTTTTATAGCTCTACCAGAAATTATTTTAAATTTAATAATGTTAATTTAACCGCACATTTATTTATTTTTTTACTACAGAGTGTTTCGGCAACATTCTAATTAGGGAAGGGTGAACTAAATCTTTGCCCTGAACTGAAACTGAACCAAATCAAAATTCAGGTTTGTTCAGCATCTCACCCTCACCCTTCCTCCCACCCCTTTTCACCCTCTCTCTCTACTTTGTGGTTTCATCCAGTAGTAGACCTACAGAAGTACAATGAAAAAAAGCTATTCTTGATGTACAGTAACTCCTCACTTAACGTTGTAGTTATGTTTCTGAAAAATGCGACTAAGCGAAACAATGTTAAGTGACTCCAATTTCCCCATAAGAATTAATGTAAATAGGAGGGGTTAGGTTCCAGGGAATTTTTTTTTCACCAGACAAAAGACATAAAAGTGTGTATATACACACCCGCACACACACACACACACACACAGTATAAGTTTTAAACAATTTAGACACAGTGATGATGATTGTGAGGCTTGGTTGAGGTGGAGGAGTCAGAGAGTGGGATATTTCCCAGGGAATGCCTTACTGCTAAATGATGAACTAGCAATTGGCCAAGCCCTCAAGGGTTAACTCTCACACTCTACAAGGCAGTAGGAATGGAAGGAGAGGAGACAACATCACAGACAGAGACACACACCCTTTGTGTGAGGGAGAGAGATGTGCATTTCCCCTTTAAGTATACTGCCTTGTTAATTAGATCAGCTTGCTGAGACCGCAGCTGCTGCCAGCACGCTCCCTCCATCCTGAGCCCTGTCGTGTGTCCCCCCACTCTATAGAAGATGGAGTAAGCGGGGTACAGGAGCAGGGGGGAGGAGGACACCCTGACATTAGTCCCCCTCTTCCTCCCCTCCCCCCTGCACAGCAAGCAGGAGTCAGAACTGGACAAAGC
Organism: Chelonoidis abingdonii; assembly: GCF_003597395.2. Classification (NCBI taxonomy): domain Eukaryota; kingdom Metazoa; phylum Chordata; order Testudines; family Testudinidae; genus Chelonoidis; species Chelonoidis abingdonii. Next base: position 93,440,348 of record NC_133770.1, on the reverse strand, counting down.
TGGATAAACTCTCTTGGATTCATGGATCTGGGCCTGGCACTCCCACCCTGAAATGCTGGGCCTGAAAGCACTTACATGAATTGCAGAAGTAAATGATAGGAATGCTTGCTAACAGAGCTCATCAGTGCACCCTTAATTCCTAATGGTTTTAGGATACACTTTTTTCAAGAATAAAGAAAGCTATGAATTCAATCCCTATTGTGTAAAACCTAGTGAAACTGAACCTGACATTTCTTGGATAGAGGGAAGAAACCATTGCCTTCCTCCTACCCACACACTATGGGAGCAAATTAAAAGCAATGGTCCTTTCCTTTCTTTCCAGAGTTGGGAAGATGACAAGTCACCTTCCCCACATCCAGGCAGGAGAAGATGAATAAAGAATCAGGGTTGTCCCCCTTCTGTTCAATGGGAAAAAGAGTAATCTTCAGCCATCTTACCTCTCCGGACCTGGTATATAGGGCTCCTATCAGTTTGCACCTGTCCTTTAAGCCTTGCTATGAAATTTTAGGATGATAGATTAAATGAATAAAGGAGAACAGGGAAAGAATGTCAAAAGGAGGGAATTGTATAGTGAAGAGAGGAATTATGGGGGTACTGTAGTGAGCAGGAAGAGAAGAGAGTTTGGAGATGAAAATGAGCATAGTGGAAGAAGAAAGGAGAGAAGGAAAATAATGAGCTAGAGAGAGAGGCATAATTAAAGAAAGAAGAAGTGAATGGAATAATCTTAGTGAAAAAAAGAAATTGAACATTTTCAGAAGTACCTAACATTATAGAAAAACTAGATAGAAAACAGATACTGAAAAGATGAAGCATCAAGAATCAAGATATTGCTATGCAGTAGAAGGAAAGAAAAAACTGAGTAAACAAAAAGAGAAAAAGGAAGCAAGATCAAATGCAAGGAACGCTCAGAGAGTTATTTTTATCATTATTATGGCTTTTATTGGCAGGGAAAACATTATTACTTATTTATGGTAGTTTGCTCATTATGTCCTTTCCAAGCACTTACAAAGGACACCCCCAGCAGCTCTGAGAAACTCTCACTCTAAGAAAACTATAGTTAAGGTTACTTTGAGACTGCCTCTCTAGCCCTTTTTATCAAATTTATGCATTTCTGACAAATAATTTTTGGTTGCAATTTCACATGCTAACTCTCAGCCCCAACATGATTTTTTTGTTTTTAATATTAAAGAAAAACTATTTCACCCAGTAGAGTTATGAGACATAAAAATACTTTTTCTGCTGTAAAAAGCCATTAGGAACCTTTTCTGTGCACACACACCTCAAAAGCAGCTGCACTTTACAAGCTAACACTTTCCAGGTTCCTAGTACTCTCTGTGAATCTTTGGCAAGCCAATCCAAAAACATTTAAAACAGAGGGTAAGTCTACGCTGTGATAAAAAACCCACAGCACTGAGTCTCTGAGCCTGCATGAGCTAACTTGGGTTGTGGGGCTTAAAACTGCAGCACAGACATTTGGGCTCAGGCTCGATCCTGGGCTCTGAAATCCTGCAAAGAGGAAGGGTCTCAGAGACCGGGTTCGAGCTTGAATATCTATACTGCAATTTATACATCCAAGCCCCATGAGCCTGACCTGGGCCACCTGCAGCCATGCCAAGGTTTTTGATTGTAGTGTAGACCAGTGGCTCTCAATCTTTCCAGACTACTGTACCCTTTTCAGGAGTCTGATTTGTCTTGCATACCCCCAATTTACACCCTATTTAAAAAATGCTTGCTTACAAACTCAGACATAAAATATAAAAGTGTCACAGTGCACTATTACTGAATAATTGCCTACTTTCTCATTTTTACCATCTAATTATAAATCTATTGGAATATAAATATTGTACTTACATTTCAGTGCACAGTATACAGAGCAGTATAAACAAGTAATTGTATGAAATTTTAGTTTGTTCTGACTTTGCTAGGTCTTTTCACAAAGCCTGTTGTAAAATTAGGCAAATATCTAGCTGAGTTGATGAGCCTCCTGAATGACCTTGACATACCCCTATGGGTACACGTACCCCTGGTTGAGAACCACTGGTGTAGATATACAAAAGGGCCTGAGTTAAGTTCATTGAAATGAATAGACACTCCTGTTGATTTAATCAGATTTTGGATTAGGCGCTAACCGAGTTCAAAGTAAAAGAAAAAAAATAGTTATGCACATACACAAAATATGAAATTTAAATTTACAGAAGGATGCTATTTTATAGCACTGTGGAATGACAAATACGTTATATTTACATTAGTTATATAGGTTTGCTTTTATGCTACTATTTCATTGTGGAATTCCACTGTTGCATATGTTTTCCACTATGCAACAGGCCAGATCTGAGGACTGGAGAGCAGGGAGGCTGCCTGGAGCACCAACTTCCAGGGGGCACCACGTCACTGTGTGGCTCAGCCTTTATTTTATTTTATTGCATTCCAGGCTCTGACTGGCAAGCTGTTTTGGCTCTGTTGATTGAGCAGCATTTTTCTTCTTTTTTGGCTCTGCCCTGTGCAGGGGAAAGAGGGAGGTCAAAAATGTTCTCTACCCTTGCTGGTAAAATGGCTAGGGTCATTCCTGGCAAGTACACAGTGAAATCAGAAGAGATACTAGAAAACTATCTTTTTAAAAATCTTTTTAAAAATAATTAATGCACTGTTAAAGTTGCAGTTTTAAATATTGAGGTCCAATAAAACTTGGAGTAAGAAATTTCCATCAAAAATCTTTGGGCCAAATTCTGTGGTGAGGTAAACAATTTTGTAAGTTAAAAATTGAGGCTTATTCCGCAGTTAGTTGCACCTAGTTCAGACTGGTGTAACTCCACTGATTTCAACTGGGAGATTCCTGGTTTACACCACAGTGAGAAGAATCAAGCCCACTGAACCTAAATTGGTCAGAAAATGAAAAAGTGGTGCTCAAGTGGCAAAGCTGTGTAAATTGCAGTGATCAGGCATTTATTAGATATGCAAAATACTGTAACACACAGCAAGGGGGCAGAAAGAGATATTGTCCCAGGAAAAATAATTAACAAAAGACTTATTTTCTTCTACTTTGGCTCATACTGCATCATCTCTGGATCTCCAGATATACATCTGTTGGTGTAACTGGGATCATCTCTCGTTGACTTCAGGGAGCGCTGTAGCTGCTTAGGCTGCTGCTTAATTTGGTTCCCACAGAATGTCAAATCCGTGTTAGAGTGCAATTCACTGTTCTCTTCCAATATATCTGATGAGATACTGTACTATTTAAATTACTATCGATTTTTCTCCTAAAAGGTACTGTGTGAAATTCTGCCCCTATTGAATTTCATGGAAAATTTTCCATTGACTTTAATTGGGAAAATTATCCGAAAGCTAAAATCATCATAGTAATTTCAATTCCTCCACATCACTCCAATAAAGATGGATTTATACTTATAAGCTTAGATGTGTACCTTGATATACAGTAGACCCTTTGCATCCTGAGATATGCATGGACAATTCTCATTACCTTAATTTTGTGCAAAATGAATGAGTTATGGTTAATAGGAGATCACTAGGTCAGATATTTGGTGTAAGTGGGAAAAGCTGCACTGATTTCAATAGGGGTACATCCATTTATACCAACTGAGGATCTGGCCTATTAACCTTGGTGTACCCTGGCTGGGTGTTTAACTCTGTAACCTTAAAAATACAGCAAGAAAAAAAATCACCAAAGAGGTCAGCAGTCAATCCTGGATGCTTTGTTGACTGGTGAATATTTGGTTTGTGAGCCTTGATCCATTCTTATGTTGAGCTGTTCAGTAAAGATGTTGGGTTTTGTTGTTATTTTAAACCTATCAAGCATGTCCACCACCCTCGTTAGCAACATGCCCTTAACAAAATGATGAAGTCATTATTAAAGTCCAGTTTTGGTTTAGTTTAAAAATAACGAACACACCACTAGTTACCACCTCTGAAATAACTGTCCATGTTTTCTCTCTCTCTCTCTCTCTACTACCAAGAATTCTGAAATAGAGGGTCAGAGTTATAAAAGTCTTTATCATCAGGCTGATTTTCTGTGGTTTTGAGCAATTAGATTGTTGCTTCTCATTCAACATTACATTTGCTCCTGGTCTCCTAAGAAAACCAAATATTACAAAAAATGATGTATAATGACAAGTATGGTTATGAAAGAAAATACTTTCGCTGACAATTATTTTTACTGAAACCCTATATCAACATTACGAATCATTTGTGACCACTTATGCTTAAGCTGGACATATTAAAATTTAATCGGTTTCAACACAAAGAGCTAGCAATAGGATTCCACACCCCAAGGCACTAATGCATTGATTCGAACTGTACTTAGATGAGGTGAGTTGGAATTGCAGTGCTACCAACTAAATTTCATATAGTACAACAAATGATTGAATCCCAAATCTCAAGCGGGATTTCTTTTTTTATTCATTATGCATGACTTTTTCTTTAAATTATTCATTTTTAAAACGTTATTGCTTTAGCCTTTTTAACCTTTATATTCCTTCAATTTCTAGCTTTTGCTAGTTGTAATATCAGATGAGCAGTGGAGTGTTTTTCCAACAACATAATAAAAAGCTTTTCATGATACTGCATACTGATGTGTCTTTCACCCTTCTCTACTTCCTTTCACCAGGGGAATATTGGGAAGATATATATCCTTGAAAGTTGCATGAGGAAGAGGACAGACTCAAATCAGGCATGTAACATAATAATTATATCTGATGAATGCAGGGTGGATGTGTGTTTCCCAGAAAGCTGGCAGCATTCCTTGTTTGGGGCCTGCACCTTCATCTGTCAAAAAACAATGCTTTGCCTCTGTTTTTTAATCTCAACTGAACGAGCAGCTGCCAGCTGATCCCACCAAACTGACAAGTAGTTGGCCGAACACATGTGCATCAAGGACCTTCATCCACTAAGTTTGGCTCATGTTAACAACTTACCCCTGCCAACCTAATTGTCCAGAACTTTCTCCATACAAGCCCTTGAACCATATCTCCCACTCCCATTCAAGCTCAGGGAAAGGAATGAGGTTGCTTGGCTGAGGAGAGGGAGAAATGGAAATTATTTTCTTTCACACTTACCTGAACAGTATCAAAACAGTCCCCTGTGTGACGCTGTACCTCATAATGCTTTATGGGAATATGACATAACTGGAATATGTTTTGTACTGCCTGTGCCATGTAACATAGCTCTATAAAAGTTATGGTCTACTTTATCTATTCATCCTATTTGTATACATATATCATTTTGTACTTGAGGTTAAGAATATTGACTATATTTGCTTGATTTCTAAGTAAGCTTTGTGAGGCATTTGGTCAGCCTCTTTAGGAAGGAATTCGCAAGGTTAAGTACCCGATCAGGAAGCACTTGGGGAATAATGCATTTTGAAAGACATATGAAGTCTTCCTGGAGACATACAAGATACCATGTGAACAATGGCTTCTGCCTGTAAAGACTGTGAGTCATGCATCGACATGTGACTTGCCCAGGTGACTCCAGAACTCCATCTTGGAGCTGGACTTTGCATAGGAGTGAGGAATGGGTCTCCACCCACAAGAGAAAGTCTGTTTAAACCCCTGGGAGACTCCTCCAGGTGGTCTTCAGCTGGCTAAAGAGGGAGCCCCTCTACCCTCCCCCCCCCCGGATACTTGGAAGAAACTGGAACAAAGAGATGTGAGTGATTGCTGGACCCAGGCTAAAAGGAGATAGTCTGTAAAAGGGAGCATCCTGGAACTGGTGAGGATCTTATCTGTATTCAGTTTGATTAGACGTAGATTTGAGCATTTTATTTGATTTTGCTTAGTGACTTACTTTGTTCTGTCTGTTACTACTTGGAACCACTTAAATCCTACTTTCTGTATTTAATAAAAATCACTTGTTACTTATTAATTAACTCAGAGTATGTATTAATACCTGGGGGAGCAAACAACTGTGCATCTCTCTCTATCAGTGTTATAGAGGGCAAACAATTTATGAGTTTACCCTGCATATAAATATATCTGTTATGTCATATTCCCATAAAGCATTATGGGGTACAGCATCACACCCTGAACATCCTCTCTCTCTCTCTTTCTGTGTCAGGTGTCCAAGCTTTTCACTTTTAAAATCGCATCAATCTAGTTGCATACAGTGATGTAGGAATAGTTCACAGATTCGTTGAAGCACAAAAATGCATTGCCTTAGAAATTTATTACACAAAGTTGTTAATTTGCAGCTTATCTTCTAACTGAACAGCAAAGAAAGAAAATTTACATATTTCATAAACAGATAGTTAAGGGTTTACCTGTAAAGGGTTAAGAAGCTCAGTGAACCTGGCTGACACCTGACCAGAGGACCAATAAGGGGACAAGATACTTTCAAATCTTGGTGGAGGGAAGTCTTTGTTTGTGCTCTTTGTTTTGGTTGTTCTTCGCTCTTGGGACTAAGAGGGACCAGACGTGCATCCAGGCTCTCCAAATCTTTCT
>NC_133770.1:93401380-93433584 GCF_003597395.2 Chelonoidis abingdonii | reverse complement strand
GGGGGGATGGTTAATTTCTCCTTGTTTTAAGATCCAAGGGGTTTGGATCTGTGTTCACCAGGGAATTGGTGAAGCCTCTCAAGGCTGCCCAGGGAGGGGAAGGTTTTGGAGGAGGGACAAGAAGTGCTCTAGACACTAAAATTTCTGGATGGTGGCAGAGTTACCAGATCTAAGCTAATAATTAAGCTTAGAGTGTCCATGCAGGTCCCCACATTTATACCCTAAAGTTCAGAATGGGGAAGGAACCTTGACAACATATTATCTAAAAGTATTGGTAGAGGGACTATAACTTGGGTCTCCCACTTCCCAGTATCCAAACCACCATACTGTCACTCTCACTCTCTCTTTGGGAAGGTTAGTAACTTGTTTTTTGAGATGTGTTGCACATATCCATTCAACCATAGGTGACTCACAAGCAGTCCCAACTGGAGGTGGGTTCAGAGTTGATTTGAACAGGGACTTGTCCAAATTTAGTATTGTCTCTAGATCGTTGAGAGAGAGCACAGTGAGAGGCAACCAATGGCATGATGACAAGCTTGCGCTGTGCAAATGTCCAATATGGGCATACTAGCCAGAAAAGCTGCAAGGTCATTTAAGACCTAGTCGAATGACCAATATTCTACCCAACAGCTTCACATTAGCCAGATGGTAATACAGTGAATACAACTGGATATCCAAGATTAAATCCTTTGTGGGGAAAGAGGACTGCCCTTCATTCTGTCCGCAAATGTAATAAATAATTGAGAGGAAGACCTGAAAGGATTAGTCCATTCCAGAAAAACAGTAAAGTTCTTCTAATGTCCAGAGCATATAGTCTCTCCTCCCCCTCTTACCATGAGGCTTTGGGAAGAAAGTCAGAAGAAAATTGTTTGATTAATATGAAAAGTGAAGACAACTTTCGTAACCAAATGAGTTGGGTGAGGATGAAGGCAAACTTTGTCCTTGCAGAAAACCATATATGGAATATCTGATACTAGAGCCCTCAACTCCCCAACTCTTCTGCTGATGTAATGGCTACTAAAAATGCTACTTTTATTGAAAGGTACAACAAAGAGCAGGTGCTAGAGGCTCAAAAGACTCATCAGCTTTGTTAAGACTAGATTTAGGCTCGATGCTAGACTAGTGTTCTGCACCCATGGAAACAGCCTGTCCAAACCCGTTAAAAATCTTACAGCCATCAGGGTGGAAAAGAAAAAGCGGTTATCCACAAGTGAGCGAAATGCCAATATAGCCACTAGCTGTACTCTGATCAAGCTAATCCTTGATGTTTCAGAGACAGAAGATGTTTCTGTTCAGCATGTGCTGGACTAAGAACAGGGGAAACCCCTTTCAGTCTGGACCATTTAGTCAAGTAAGTAGTGCTAGCTGATTGTTTCCTACTATTCAGGAGCAGATCCTAAACTTCCCTAGAGCAGGACTTGTCCCCCAAAGTTAACCAGGAAGCCTCTAGGCCAGAGGTCTGCAACCTTCGGCACACGACACATCAGGATAAGCCACTGGTGGACTGCGAGACATTTTGTTTACGGTGACCATCCACAGGCATGGCCCTCTGCAGCTTTCAGTGGCTGTGGTTCGCCGTTCCTGGCCAATGGGAGCTGCGAGAAGTCAGAGACCATTGTGAACTGATAATAATATGACTGCTGATGGTGAATCTCAGAACTTTTCTGTGGCTCTGATGAATTTCCCCATAAAAGTAAGTGTCCTTTAAGTCAAGAGCAGCACACCAGTTCCTTAGCTCCAGGGAAGGCATAATGGAAGAAGCTAGAGTGACTATCCAGAATTTCAATTTTTTTTTAGGAACGTGTTTAGCTGTCTTAAATCTAAAATAGGCCTGGGATCCCCTTTTGCTTTCAGGATCAGGAAATATTAGGATTAAAACTTCTTTTCCTGAACAATGGAGGGACCTCTTCTATAGCTCCTAACAGGAGAAGTGATTCTCTCTCTTGTAGTAACACTGACTCATGAGAGAGGTCCCAGAAGAAGGATGGGGAAATTGAGGGAGTGGAAATAAATTGGAGTGCACCTCTCATTTCCACCATGCTTAGAACCCACTGACCTGCTGTGATGTGGACTCAAGCATGACAGAAGTAAAACAGGTTGTTTGCAAAAAATGGGGAAGAAAATAACTGGTAGTCTGCTGTTGAGCCACTCAACAAAATGAGCTCTTGGAGGATGCTGCCTGCCTTGATGAATTGGCAGCTGCAGAAGCAGAGGGTGGCAGTGGGTGTCTTTCATAACCTCTTCTCCTTGGCAGGTCCTGGGTTCGAGGGGCAACACAGGGATTGGTGAGGACAAAACATCATCCACTTCACTGCTGAGGTGGAAATGTCCAGAGATTTCAGTATTGCTCTAGATTCCTTGAGATTCTGCAGTCATGTTAATTTTTTCTAAGAGTGCTGGCCCTTCAAATGGGAGGTCCTGGACTATTTACTGCATCTTTAGAGGAAGCCCAGAAAAGCATAACCAAGATGAGTGCCTCATCATGATGGCTGAGGCCCTGCCAAGAACTGCAGAATCTGCTGCATCCAGACCCACCTATAGAGCTGTTCTGGCAACCAACTTGCCCTTCTTGACTGGAACGTCTGTTTTGCATTATATGGGAGCTTGCCTTTGAAACTGTAGTGTCCCAGCAAAGCTTGCTTGCTTGCTTGTGACAGAAAGCTGTAACACCCCTGTGAAATAAAGCTTCCTCCCAAACAAGTTCAGCTTCTTGGCCTCTTTGTTCTTTGGGGTTGATGCCTGGTCACCCTGTCAGACTCTCTCTTACTACTGCTGAGGGGGATGATTATAGAGGCACTTGAACTCATGAGTGGATTATAATACCTCCTCTCCATCCTTTTTGTAGTTGGCAGCAAGAAGCTGGGATCTGTCAAAGAAACTTGGTAGGCTCTAAAATAGAATAGTTATTAGGGAGAGCTATTCTAGCCAGGGTAGCAGATGCTATCGTGTTCACCAGCCTGTAGGATTTTTCCTGAACCTCCTCTGGGTGGATGGCCAGGGCCATAGCCATCCTCCTCAACATCCTCCTCCTCCTCTTCTTGAGAGCATGGTGGAGTCATATCTGTTGGTACTGATGAGGACGGTTCAGTCTCTGAAGAAAGGAGAGCCAGGGAGATCATCTGTGGTTTTCCCCTGGATGGTACTGTCTTTGTCCGTACTCTGATGGCTGAAGCAGCTGGACCTGCCCAGTTTAGAGGTGAAGCCACTAACACCACCATCTTGGGCACTGGAGATGGGTAAAAATCCTAACTGTTGGTCGCAGCGGCACCAAGAGGTTTAACAACTCTCTCACGGTCTCATATGTCTCAGGAGTAGCAAGGTCTCAAGGTAGCTAGGCTGAGGGTTACTGTTCGGTGACACTAAGATTTTATCATGGATATTTTTAGTAAAGTCACAGACAGCTCACAAGTAATAAAGAAAAATTCATTGAAGCCCACGACCTGTCTGTGACTTTTAGTAAAAATATCCATGACAAAATGGGAAGCTCAGCTAGGGGGTCCCCAAGCTGCCCACAGTGGCACTCAGAGCTCTGGGGGCCCTTACCACAGGGGGATTTCTGGAGCTTCAGGGTCTCCTCCTGCATGCGGCAGCTGGGAGCTGTGGGGTCCTCCCACCGCCCACGATGACTGGGAGCTCCCAGGGGATTCCATGAGTTCTGTGACCTCCATGATAAAATCATAGCCTTACTGTTAGGCATTCCCCTACTGCAGGAGTGGCAATGCTTGAACCCGGGAGAGCACGACATAACTCTGGTACCAGGGCCAGATCCACACAAACAACAAAATAATTTTTTTACCACACTAACTTAATTACTAAACCACACTAACTATACAGGACTACAATAGTTACTATTTGCACACTTGACTAAAGACTTGCAGAAGCAAGGAAAGGAAACTCCAACACCATCATGGGCAGCAGGAAGGAACGGCTCAATCATTTAGGTCTGCACAAGGTGTGTGAGGCAGCAGCAGGCACTCATATTGTTGCTGTAGGAAAATCTCTCCAACAACTGCGCACTGGAGCACACAAACACCTACAATGGAACGGACATGTGCAATTTATTCAAAGAGGATGTTACTTTCCTGTCTAAAAGTATTTCTCACCCAATGGTCAGTCCCTACAGCACTTATCCAGTCCAGAGAGATGGTACCCACTTTTTATAAGACATTGGCAGGGTATTTATACCATAATGGATAATATATTGTGCTTCTTCTTCTCTTACACAATCCCAGACTTTTTGTTTCTTTTTATTATCAGGGTGTCATTAACTTCAGTTCAGTCCTGAGGATCTCCTGTTCAGAGTCTTTTTGTCTTTGTAAATGTTCAGACTTTCATCTCCTCCAGACCATAAATACAAGACTAGGCCGGGTCAAATTATATTTATTTTTCACACTCTTGATGGAGTTAGTGGAGACCTGCCTCACCTAGATGACATGCTGCTTCTCCAACATATAGGAACATAATATTCTACATTTTACATATGTCTTACAATATTTCCTGCATAAACTTCTAGCAATAACCATGACAATCAGATATGTCTTAGCTTTCGTCAGAGGCCATACATGGCCCTCCACCTTTGATGAAGTATCAAGAAGGTGGTCAGACATAGGTGCAATATGCCTGTTTGAGCATGCCTTTATCAAAGTGAGCATAATATGTGAGATGGGGTAATGAAGAGTTGGAGAATTGAGGGAAGCAGAACATAATTGGGTAAAGAGGAACATAATTGAGGACACAAACTACAGAGAAGGGTGCAAAATTACACTCACTCGACAGAACCCTAGCCGGCTAACAAACTTGCTTACTTAACTCACTCTTCAAAACTTGTTAGCTATACCTGTGGCATATGAGCTACTTAAATTGAAGTTAGTTGACAAGAGACTTCTTAACTCCAGGCCTAGATGTACTGAAGAGCAGCTAAGCCAGCAATCCACAAATGAAGGGGTGACTTCTAAGAAATGAAATTACCTTTATTCCACTTAAGGGATATAATTTTCTTTGCATACTAAACCTATAGGATAATCCCCAAATGAGGTAATTTAAACACTACTAGCCAAGAGAACCTAAGAGAGAGTTACCTGACTGTTGGATTCTCCCAGAGAAAAGATAAAGGTGCTCTGACTTCAGATCTCAAAGAGAATGGGACTCTACCTTTCTAACTACATTTTCCAATTTCTAACTGTACTACCAAAATGATCCATATTATTTTCATGCTTCCTCTACTGCGTTCTAGCTTTGTTAGTAGAGTAAATTAAATGCTCCACAGAGTGGATAAAAATCAAATATTTTTTTTAAAAAGAAATACAAAAATCAGTTTTTTTTATTTAAATCACTTTTTTTGGTAAAATGCTTTTTGAGGAAAAACACTTATCTAAAGATAGTTTTAATTAAGATAAATTACAGCTCAAAGATATCGCATCACAGAATAGGGATTATAAATTCTAATTCTATAGTATGAGACAATATATTCATGTAATGTTTAAGAAAAGTTTTGTAAATGAGTTCCAATAGCCATGGATTGGGAACCCAATCTTATGGGGTTCCAGGGGCTTCTGTATAGATTATTTAGGTTAATCCTTCTAGATACCCAATGAGACTCTGTGCTCGGTCTAGAAGATACCATCAGATATGTTTAGTTTTGCAGTTCTCAAACTGGATTTGTGTCTCCAGAAATAACATGCTTGTTAACAGGAAAAATGTTTTTAAATAAACAACATATAGGGGTAAGAAATAACAGACCTCAACCCTACTGTCCTCTGAAAATTTGTGTACATAGAGTCACTCCCTTAGCTCTCTCTAAAAGTGCAAAGTTTCAAAAAGTTCAATGAAGATTGTTGGGGGTGGAATAGATCTGGACAAGGAGAAAAAATCTGAAGATAAATGTGAGAAGGGAGGGACGGCAGTAGAAACAAAAGTGAAACTGTTTGAGCAGCATGTTACAGAAGTCTTGAGGTCTTTCTGAGTACGGCCTTCATTGATTTGAGATCTACCATGCCATCCTCTCACTAGAAGGGAAAACCTATGATGGCACTAGGCCATAAAAGAGACCCAGTTTGGGAATATTTTAATGAAGTTAAGACAGGCATGAGTGCAAAATGCAAACAGCGCAACAAAGAAATGCAACGCCTGGTTGCCCGAATGAAACAACATCATGAGAAGTGTTCCTTCTCAGGAGGAAGCTGTGTTGAACATGATGAAAGGAACATTTCTGAACATGCAGGATCTTCAGGCTGGTAACAACAAACAAGAATGCATTTTTATGTAGAAATCCATGAGTAAATCAAGTCTTCCTGACTAGTGATTGAAATCATGATTTAAATCAATTTGATTCAACTCAAATCCACCTTGATGCTCCAGCTACAATCCTTTTTGACTGCATTATGTTTCAAGAGAGTTTGTTCTTGGCACACCTTGTGAAGGCCAAAACAAGTTCAATACCAGAGATCTGCTAGTCCTGAATAGGTGAGACAAACTAGGATAGTTTGAAGAGCAGTTACAATGTTGTTTTAAGCTCACCGCATGCCAAAGGATTTTGGAAGTAAGAGAAGCTGACAGTACCAGTGGAGTCAGGCATAGTGCAGAGAAGCGCTGTGCAACTTCTTCTCACAGCTGTACAAAACACTTCTAACTTGACTCTTAAACTTATATGTCCAGAGGTGAATGAGCGACAAAAATATGTAACAGGTAAAATGTAAACATATACATTTTCAGATCATACACAGATGTGTGTGTATATTCTAAACATTTAATCCAACAAAAGAGAAGGCATGAGAACTTTTCAGTATAGTATAGTATGAATCAAAATCTATTTAATATAGTTATCAGATGCTAGAGCAAAAATTAGTTGTCTTATCTTTATTTTTTTAAGTATAAAAGCACCACTATATGTATCAGCTGATTGTACAAGACAGAATAGGTTTTGGTACTTTACCATGTACTGAAGATTACATCTCTCTTCCATGGGAAACCTCAAGATTCTCTCTTGGCAAAGCTATATGATTTAAAGGATGCTGGAAACAAAGATGAGTTAGAGTTTCCATTGTAATGTTTTAAGTAAGTGAGCTACTTGAGCAGGGTCCAAAGAACTGTAAAATGTTATATTCCAAGCTGTTTGAAAGTAAACATGGCACAAAAGGTTTTCTAATCTTCTTATGATATTGACCCTGATCACAGTCATCATACCCTTAAATGAGTTATTAGTACTTTATTTGCCAACTTCAGATTTAAGATACTGATCCAATGCTAACGTTCTCCAGGGTCTGAAGTACTTAAGTTTTCTTGGAGTTAAATGTGAGGCTGAGTTGGTTGTAGGCCTCAGAGAAAGTACTGACTATTTTTTGAAGATCTTATGAGTGGGCACACAGGGCACAGTCATCCGCACATTGGAGTTCAAAGACTGATTTAGTGATAGTCTGTCACAGAAAGCTTACACTGACAAAGAAATTCAACACTGCCTTCAATGCACCATGCAGTTTTTGGATGCTTGAGAAAAGATGTCTTCGAAGATCGTGATATCAAGAATAAAACCAAGCTTCTTGTGTACCAGGCCATTATTATTCCTGCTCTCTTGTATGGTGCCGTAACCTGAGACACATACAATAGAAAAGTGAGGGGTGGCTTTCGGTCTCTGTGACCCCTGGCCAGTGGAGTTAACAATTGTGACCAGAACAGTCCCTGTTGCAGAGAATAGGGCATTGTGGAACAGCTGCTGGAGGAGTTTTAGGGTTGACAGAGGTCAGACAATGTCTACACTCACACTGCATCAACCTCAGTAAGTTAACCAGGGCTCCATGCTGTTCAGGGAGGTGGTTTTACTGTGCCATAAAAGAGTGGTTATGTCATTTGCAGACAAATCTCAGTGCAGATACATGCATAAATCTGTCATCAAAAGTTAATTTATGTCAACCTAACTTTGCAGTGTAGACCAGGCCTTAAATTCCTAAATACCTTTGAAAATGTGACTCAAGAACCTAAAATCACTTAGGAGCTTTTTGCAAAAGTTACCCTCTGTTTTATTCAACAAGATGATAAAGATGGACAAGCATTAAGAAATAACAGATGAAAATTTGCCTAGATTGAAATCATTAGGAGTTTTGACATTGCCTGCAATGTACCAGGATTTCATCCATCATGTATATTTCAGCCTCCTTACATGCAAAATCCTTATATTATACACTGTCACTGGCAAGTCTAACAATGTATATTTTAGTATAGTTTTGTGAACAAAATTGTAAATCCTGTTTTTCTTTAACTAGATATAGTAGACATAATTTTTAAAGATTATTTATTACATTAATCTTTAGCATATTCCAACACACTTTAAGAACCAGAACTGCTTAGAATGGGATATGAATCAAAGAGATGACAACCTATCCCTGGAAAAAAAATATACTGTAGTCTAATGTAAATTTGCCAGAAGCATTTAATGTGTAAATTGAATGAACTGATTAAAAAAATCTGGACTGATAACAGTACATATCAACATGACAGCAGCATTGATATTAGTTAAGAGGAGAAATCCAATGGGTACACAAAAAAAGAGTTTGTTAGAAGAAAACAGCCAATCAGGTCTTAGCTAGAATGTATGTGGTACAGCAGAAGTAGAACTATATTTCTGCATGCCCACAGCAGAGAGCAAACCACAAAGGAACTGATACATCAGATCCCATACTGCAAATATAAACCATTTACCGGGGTGGAGAAGGAGGGTTCTTTTAAACATTATTTCTTAAAGAAGAAGTGATAAACTGAAGAAACTGGGGAGGCTAAGTTATAAAAGAAAAAAATGTTTGGCATTCATTTTTTCCAGAAAACATGTGGAAAAGATTTTAAAGGGGAATTAGATTTCATACTGGGACCAGGTATCTTGGGAGATAAGCAATCTTTATTTGGGTCAGATGCCTGGCTTTAAGAACAGATTAGCACTCTTAGATGCTTCTCAGAACCCATGTAGAATACAACATAAAAATATAAATGCACATTGATGCGGCAATAACACTTCAGATAGAAAAGAGGTCCTCAGATTGTGGTCTGTGGAGTACTTGTTAGTAGTCCACAAAGAATTGGTTGGCCTACGGTGGTGGCTTCTCTGCCTTATTTGAAACTGCTAAACAGCTTTAAAATAAAAATAAAACAACATTAAATAGTTTTTAATATTACTTTTCCAGGTAAACAACTGCAAGAGTTCCCGCCGAGATGTTCTACAATCATAAATGGGAGCAGGCAGTCTGTGCAATTGTGAATGGGAGGGATGGTGATCCATGAGGCAACCTACATTTAAATAGGTCTACACTACAGAAAAAGTCTGAAAACACTTTAGTTATATGTTATCCAGAAGTCTGTTCCTTTCATCGAAAGATAAAGATGGAAGAACCATTCATCTATGATTAAAGAAATTAAAGAAAACCACTAGCAAGTTATATTTTAAGATACCTGTTATAACTATGGAAAGATGTATAAAGATGAAACTACTATAAATCTATAATACATACTGTTAAATTTTCAGTCTTGAAGAGTCCACAGTCTGTTGATCAAATACCCTAGGAAAAGGGTAAAACCTCACACCTGGCACAAGTGCAATTCGATAGACCACTGGTTCCCAGACTTGTTCTGCCGCTTGTGCATGGAAAGCCCCTGGCAGGCTAGGACGGTTTGTTTACCTGCCGCATCCACAGGTCTGGCCGATCGCGGCTCCCACTGGCTGTGGTTTGCTGCTCCGGGCCAATAAGAGCTGCTAGAAGCAGCGGCCAGTATGTCCCTTGGCCTGCGTCGCTTCCAGCAGCTCCCATTGGCCTGGATCAGTGAACCGCAGCCACTGGGAGCCGCAATAGGCCAAACGTGCAAACGCAGCAGGTAAGCAAACAATCCCAGCCCACCAGGGGCTTTCCCTGCACAAGCGGCGGAACAAGTTTGGGTAACCACTGCCGTAGACTTCAATGAAGTTACATTCACACTAGCTGACTTCCAGTTTCAGTGAATAATTTATAAAGTGCTCCAGCCGTGTCAAATTGAATAATAAAATCAAGTTACTACACAACACAAAGGAGAAAAATACTTGATGGAAAAATAAAACGAAATCAAAACAAAAAAGAAAGGGAGGAAAAGGATGGTCCTAGTCAAAAACAAAAATAATCCGCTCACCTTTAATAGCAAATAGTTTAAAGATTATTTTTTATGGGGAAAGTTGAATTGAAGCAAATGTATTTTGGAAGATTTCTACATATTAGGGACTACTACCGCAAAGGCAGGATCACCAACCAAAAAGAAGTCATGGTGGTGGGTGGTATGAGATTGTAAATACAGCTCCTATCAGAATGAGGCCCAAAGAGGTCTTCACTACAGGCACAGCTGACAGTGCTTAGGACTTTAAAAACCAGCACTGCAAAATACATTAGCATTATAAGGCACTTGAAAAGCTACAAAATGTATTCACTGTAAGTAACCTGGATTTATACTGTAAATTCTCCCACCCACTAAACTTCGTGCATAACAACTTGGGTGGCCTACACCACTTTTCAACAGAACCTCTCTGGCCCTGACCCATACAAAGGATTGGCACTGTTCCCCAAACCCTTCAGCTTCCTTCTAGCTCAGCTGTTTAGGCTTTGCCAAAGCCAACAAAGTGCAAGATGCAGCCTGATGTGACTTGCAATCTCTATAACCACATGGGAGAATGGTTTCTGAGCACTTTTTGCCCTAAGTGCTTGACATACTAAGTCTTTCAAACAAACCATTTTTCCCCAACTTCATTCTGTCTATTTTATTAATTATCTGACATTAAACCTCCATAACTCCATTAATTGAGCTCTTCAAGGTAGTCTGTTTTGAAGGCTTATGTATTTATTTATTCCAGTAAGACTTCTTTAAGGGAACTACATGCTGACATAGTTCAAGAATAGTATTGTTGGGAAATTAATATACACATTTCACATATACACACACCACATATGTTGAGGTGATATCCAATAAATAAACTGCACAACTATATAATAAATTGAATTTTATGCACTTTTGCCTATCTCACCTGTGCTCCGCCCACTAATTCATCTCCATTCCAAATCTCTGAGCAGTGTCAAAGAACCAACATGCAAAAAAAATAAAACAACCTGTGTGACAAAAAAAATTCTATTTTTACCTGCCTCCCAAAATGTAAAACCCCTTCTCCAACTCTCTGCCCACCCAAAAAACATACCCTGAGCCAAGCCTCAGGATAGTTAATATTCCATCCTATACTGGTGACCTTTTAAAAGTCAGATTAAAAAATGGATTTTCCAGTTTCCCCATTGTCAACTGAGACATATAGTAATTACTTCCAGGCATGATACAACCCAGGGCCTTAAGGCATATTAAGCAATATTATTGTGTATGGAAAAACTATTTTAGATAGTTTATATATTTACAATTTTCCTCCAAGGCCTCCATACAGGAGAATTCATGATAACTAATGAAGTCTGACTCTTCAAGCAGATGGCTATGAAAGTATCAGTACTTTATTTTAAGTTATCTGTGACATTTATAAAACAGTTACTCTTTGAAATATACAGTATGTGTAGTAGAGAAGGCATAATTGTATGATATTTTCATAGCTGATTTTATGAGCACTTATTTAGAATTACCTCTCTACATCATTCATGAGCAATGAGGAAATCCCATTTTCATGCAGATTAAGCCTTTTACCACACCAGATTGCATTTTTTCCATAATTATTATTACTTGATATTCATATTACAGTAACCAAAGTCCTCAATCAAAATCAAGGCTCTATTGTGCAACTTGATCAAACACTTTCAAGGACATGTTCCCTGTCTCAAAGAGCTATTTATATCTATACAGACATCTATAGATTTAGTGTACACATATATGTTTGACATTCCACACGACATGGAATAACTTTGAATGAATGCCCAATATTACAAAACAAAATGATAGGATATCCACAAAGATTAATTAATTAATTATTATTATTATATCAAGGTAGGGCCCAAACTGAACTATACACTTTTCGATCAAAGGGAAAAACAGTGGTTGCCATGAAGAATTTACAAACTACAAAAATAAAGACAAATGAACAGGGATTCCACTGTGGGTGGGAGTGGGGAAGGAGGAGGAGATTACAACATGCAAACTAAGAATTCAAGGTGATGATAGGCACACATCTTAACAATTACGATTGTTGGTTTTTCTTCGAAGTTTATACACTCTAAATTCCACTCCTCAACATCCTCCTTTCACCCATTGAACCACCTCACCAACCCCTCTACCTGAGAGCCCCAGCTTCAAATGCAGCAACCTTACATCCCTCACTCCTAATATATGATCCCCTCCCATCCTGACAGGCCACAATATGGCCCTATACCTTACTGAAAGCAAGTGAGCGGCCCTTATTCAACAACATTCCACAAAGTTCTTAAATTATGCACATTAAAGATCTTATTAAATGTACAGACTCTCCTCATCTTCCATGGGCTTTAGATCATATCCTAGAAGTTTCTAGTAGCAGTTTGGATGCTTAGAATTAGAAAGTTCCATACTTAACTGATTCATCTACTCCACAAGTTCCACCTTAACCAGAAAACCGTCCTCCTACTAGCATTCCCCCAATATTATTTCATCCCGATCAGGCTTCAATCTTCAAATCAGATCATTAAAACTTGCCTAACAATCTGAGTTTCTGATTAATTTGAACTCAGAAACATTAGGTTAGACTGATCCTGTGCCTAAATTAAGATTTTTCTAGCACTTACATCAATAGAGCTGTCTTTAACTTTTCACTATTACTCTGACAGGTGTAACTGTTAAGGGTCAAATGAAAACTCATTCAGCAAGAGCTGCAGCAGTGATAGTAACAGGCATTCATTCTGTTACTAAGATTCCAAGAATATAACAGGATCAGTGATGGAAGACAGCCTCATGTGGGCTTCGGCACTGAATAATGTCTCAATGATGCTTGTTATGAAATTGGTGTTAATAGCCCGACACTGGGAGTCTCAGAAGCTAAGGGATCACTGACCCTGTGGAAGTAAATGGGTGTGATAAATGCTCAACTGAAGCACTTAGTGTAGTAAAAATGACTGCAGACAAAAGAAGGGGCTTGATGGCTGGAGCCACCTGACAAGATCCTACAGCTCCCAGGGGACAATGGAGCTAATGGCTTTTTTAACATTTTAAATCCAGGACCTGAAAAAAATATTCTGTGGGAGCTCACAGGAGAGTCTGACTTTTCCTGTGAGTCTGTTTGGGTCTCTGGAGAAGGAGAAAGGTAGAAAACTGCTTCTTCTGACAGGGCAAAGATCCTATCCCAAAGGCTTCTATGAACAAGAGTTGCCTGGATACAGTTTTGTTCCTATCACTGTCCAGAGAAACAGGACACACACATACGCATGTACACACACACTGTACATAAATGAATTACACTAAGAAAATACCCTGACTCCTTGTCACCGATTTCTCATCCAAACGGAAACCATCCTGCAACACCCAAGGATTTGGAGCAATCAAATTTTTGAATTGCTCCGCTTCGGTTCCGCTCCAGCTCTGGGCAAAAACCTACTAGTCCACGCTCCAGCTCCAGGCTCTGCTCCAAAGCCCTGGCAATACCCTGAATTTCATCTTCCACTTACCCAAAGGAGGAAACACTCCTTTAAAACAGTCTAAATTTGTGTTATATTGATTGCATTCATATAGGGCTGTTGGCTTATTTTTCCAGCTCAGAAAGGACTAATGGCAGACCTAAAAGTTTGATCATGCCCTTCTTTCAAGACACAGTTTCAAGAATAAAACAGTTAAATGTAAGTTCCATATGTACACTTGGCCTTTCCCCTGACCCAGGTCTCAGTTTCTGAGGTAAATGAACCTCTAACCCATTTACAGCCTCCTTGAGGGTACCCCAATTAGGTCTTAGATCTCTAGCCATCACCTTTCTCCATCCCCCAACTCTCTTCCCCTAGACCAGGTGATTTAGGCTATTCTGCAATTCACTGTGATAACCCCAGCAGGTCTTTAGTTCAGCACCTGCCATCCTGTCCTCCCAGGGGAAATGACAGGGTTAACTAGTGAACAGACAGTATGCACAAAGAAAAGTATTACTTATTCAGAATGAAAGCACTATAGGAAAAACAGATCATAATGCAACAAACAAGCTTACTACACGCATCCTTAGCAGGCATCATCATCTTCCACATGGAGAACCTGGTAATTTTCAAAGTACTTTAAATATGGTAGCGACTGATCAAATTTAGAACAACTTTAGCTTGAAATAGTTTTATTCTCTAATCCACTATTTATTAGTTAGAAGAAAAACATAATGGATCATATTATATTTAATACCACAGAAAAAGAAAACATATTGTTCTAAAAACACATGGCATCAAAATTCCAGAATATTTATTCAGAGGTTATCCTGGAATTTCTGAGAGGAAAAGGAAAGGCATTTCTCCTGGCCTGTCTCATTTCAGTGTAAAATAAACTCCAAAACTAATCAAAGGTACATTCTTTTTAGTTTTGAATGAAGAACATGCAGTAATATCTTACCTGGCATGACCATAGTTTGCTGAATATTTGTGTCTGTACCTAAACATAGGCGACCACCTTTGGCCAATCTATCACAGAGCAAGGTGATGTGTTTCTTCAGCCTGATAGTATCTTTGGGTATACTCAACTGACTGGTGAGAGTCAGGATCTGTTCTTTAGAGCTCTTGGACAGACATGTTCTCAGCAAATGAGAGATAGCAGCATCCACGCTTTCTTCCCAACCCTGGGTGAAGGAAAAAGGAACTAGATAAAATGAAAAAAAATCCTCTTCCTGATTTTAAACATACTGACAAATATATAAAACTCAAAATGATAAAGAAAAGTTTTAGACAATACTGATACACAAAATAGAGTTTGAACTACCATGAAAACAGAATTTTCAAAGTTTGTGGAAATCAAAAAATAACTAGTAAAACTGATAAAAATGAAATTTATCTCAAACACTAAAACTAAATGGGGTCAAAAAGAGAAATAAAGGAAAATTATGAGGATGGTCAAACTGAATATTCATTAAATGATAAAAATCACAATTTACTGTAAGCAAAATTTAGAAACAGATCTAGAAGAAATTATACGTAAACACAAATGTTACAATATTTACCAAAAAAAATGGAGAGGGCCGAGCTGTGGTCACCTAGTTATTTTGTTTTTGGAATTACCAGCTAATATTCCACAAATATAGGAGGAAACAACAATAGCAGGAACAACATGGTCAATGGGAAAGTATATTCATAGCTATCCCACTGATCCTCCCCTCCAAGGAAAAGTCATTTAATTCTTTAGTGTTGAAGTGTTAAAGTTTTAAAAGAATTTGCTTAGTAGCATGGCCTAAATGATTCTGGAGCGAATTCTGCCCTGCGTTGTACCCAAACAATCCTACGTATTCAAAGGATTGCATGAGTAAAACCAAGGGCTGAATTTGTTTCAAAACCACATCAGGGTTTTCTGACCAGATTTCCTTTGCATGAACAGTGACAAAAATAATGATTTCTTTGACTAAAAATATTATGAGGGGAGAATGTGCAACCACTGATATAGCTTCTTGGAAATTAAATAAGATATTAGAGCTTTCAAACTCATAGTGAAAATCTATTCTATCAAAACTCTTTCCTCTCTGACCCATAGATTGGGCACTGAAATCTAATCACAGGTGGGATAGAAAAAGCACTAAAGCCAGCCCCTCCAGAGATGCTACAAACATGACAAATTATAGAACAAAATGTTATACATTTTGAGAATTCACTAGAAGACAAAGATGTCCATAGTTTTATTCTTGTCAAGTGTGCATCTTTCTCTACATCACCAAAGTTTCTAAATTTTTCTAAATTTTAGACTGGTTCAATGAAAATCTTGGGAAGGTCCTAAACATATCACCAGCTTCTTCTAAGCCCAAGCATTATTAACTGGGGTAAGGGTCCAGATCCTGATCTGGTGTCCATTTATAGTAACTGAGGATAGGGCCCCAGTATTCCCCTCCAAATAAGTTATAAAAATACAAGCAAAAAGAATCATTTAAATCTGGCCTTGGCTACACTTGAGAGTTACAGCGCTGTTAGTGGCTTTATAGTGCTGTAACTCACTCCCCGTCCACACCGGCAAGGCACGTACAGTGCTGTATCTCCCTGGCTACAGTGCTGCTTGTACTCCATTTCCCCAAAAGGAATAAAGAGTATAGCACTGCTGCTGCAGTGCTGGGGTGCCAGTGTAAACAGGGAATAATCTTAGTACGCTGTAACTGACCTCCGGATGCTTCCCATAATCCTTTTAAGTAAAGATAACTCTCTTTGTTTTGTTGTGAACTCTGGGCTCCCGAAGCTGCTTATCAAAAAAACAAACACAGCTCCTGTTTGCTGTGAATGAGCAGAGGCAGGCAGGCTCCCTTTGGAAAGCCCACAGCTAGTGTTTGCTTGAAGAGAGGGGAAGGGAGGGTGCTTGAGGAGAGAAGCAGCACGGTGTGTGGGAGGGGGGAAGGGGTCCATTTCGGGGAGGCTGCTTATCTGGTCTGTGAGAAAAAAAAACAGCTGTTCTTTGCTTTCAGTGAGTGAGAGAGGGGTGGGGGAGGGGGTCGGAACTTGCAAGGCAGCTGCTGACACAGTGTCGGCTCCAAAAATCCACTCACTCTCTCCCTCACGCTCCATGTCACACTCCACCCCACCACCCTCTTTTGAAAAGCACATTGCAGCCACTTGAATGCTGGGATAGCTGCCCATAATGCACCACTCCCAATGCCGCTGCAGATGCTGCAAATGTGGCCACAACAGTGCACTGGTAGCTGTGAGTGTGGACAGACTGCAGCGCTTTCCCTACTCAGCTGTACAAAGACAGGTTTAACTCCCAGCGCTGTACAGCTGCAAGTGTAGCCATACCCTAAGAAAACCAAAACACAAACTAACTAAAGTCAGGAAATGAAAAGTGGCTAGCATTCTCTCCTTAGCTCACATACGTATGTTTTATTTTATCTCACAACCTTAATAATTTGTAAATCTAGTTTTTGTATTTAATTTCCATGTAAATCTGGTGTTCAATAGACCATAAAACCACTCTTTCCAATTCAAGTACTGTTGACCTAATAAGTCAAGTCAACTCCAAAAGACCCTTTATGATTGGCAAAGGAATAGGAAAACTACCTCTAAATGAAACGTCTCTATGGAATTGTTGTTCAGGTAATTTTGTACAATTAAGAATTAATTGTCTTGAATAATACAGTATATGTTAGCAACTTTTATTACTGAAAGAGCGGGGAGGACTAAGGAAGTGGGAATACGCCACCATGTATGGGCTGAAAAGCAATTAAGGTCTGAAAGGAAAAAGTGTGCTATACTACTATATATAAATATCCCACATAAATATCAACACTCAGGCTCATAACACAGAACTCTGATTTTTTTAATAACTTATATGTTTGAGAACTGACAGCAAACACTTATGTTAGGCCGGTCAGATGCGGGCAGTCTATTATCCTCCAGAAAACATTGCCAGATCTGCAATTCTTCCACAGTTGTTACAGCAGAATCACAAAGGCGGCATTGTTGAGAGGCTTAGGCACAGCATACAAATTCTTCATATCATCATCTGAAACAGGCGTATCAGGAAGACACAATTTATAGAATATAATTTGTTCCAGACTTGCTCAAACAAACAATGCTACTGAGCTTCCTCTGATTTGTAGCCAAAAGGGAAAAGTTTGTCTTCATCCTTTTGCTTCTGTGCCCAGATATAATAATAAGCTCATTTGGAAAATAGGTAAAATAACGCTTTTATACTTTTTAGATATAGCAGAGATACAAATCTAGAATTTGGAGATTTAATATGGATCTGTGACAATATGCAGGACTGTGAGCACATAAATCAATAAATTACTCTCATTAATATATGTTATTACACAGCTCATGGCCCCCATGTAAACCATCAGGTAATTTCTATGTGTGAAAGTTAATGAACTGTGGATCTCTTTTTGGCATGGCGGTGGATCCTGGATGTATAACCTTTGGATGACATCAAGGCCTTCCCACTCTCTTAACATGGTGGAAGATCTAAAATGATGCTTTCTCTTAGGTAGATGATTATCCTTCTGTATTCCAAAAGTCTAGGAAATAAAACAGAATCCTCTCCAGACAGGAGCATGGACTAGCTGGTGAGACATTTCAAACCTCTGTTGTCCATGATCATCAACGTTCAAACACTCCTAGATGCCTCCTGCCTGTATAGACATTACTCACAGATCACTATAATGTATTCAGTGCTATGAGAGGAAGTTAGGTAGCTGCTGTGCTGGAGTTCCAGTGCAGAAGCTATTCAGCACATCATACGGAGTTTCTATATGGACCAAGACTGAGGCTTAAGAAAGCACCTTACATTCAAAACTTGTAAATTGGCCTAACTTTCAAAAGCACTTAGCACCCAACAGCTCCTGTAGAGTTTAATGAGGCAGAATTTCTGGCACATGGAGGTGAGCAGCATTGTTGTGCTCCAAAGGTACCCTAGCAATAGGGCTGAACTGCCTTCTGCATCCACATAGACGAGATCCAGCTGATAAGTGACAGATTGAAGGAGATATGATGACCCAGCATATCTCATATGACTTTTATCAAAAAACCTCCTAATAAAGATACTTTATTTACGATCCATACTACATACATTTAACATGAAAATTAAAAGAACCTACATGTGTTGCTTTTAATTGCTAATCTTAAAGGTGGTTATCAAAAAAGTGGCTAACTGGAAACTAAGAGTTTCAGCTGAGTTTATGCAGACAACCATAAGTAAATAGTGACAATAAATCACCCATCCCATACTATTTAATGCTGTATTTAACTATTTGTTTTTACCAGTGCTTCAGATCGGATCTAAAGGTTTCAGCTTTATTAACAGATTTCAGAGTAGCAGCCGTGTTAGTCTGTATCCGCAAAAAGAACAGGAGTACTTTGGCACCTTAGAGACTAAAAAATTTATTTCAGCATAAGCTTTCGTGGGCTACAGCTAATAACTTTATTAAGATCATTCAGACTATCCTAATCAGCAAAGCCAAGCTCAGACCACAGCTACTAATAATCTCCTTTAGAGATAGAGTCTGTTTTCACTGAACATACCTCTTACTCATAAAAATATCTCATTAAAACCTTCAGACATACATCGTTTTGTGAGAATCCTACTACTGCATATGCTTTCAGTTCATAGTTTGAGCCACCCTCATTTACCCATCAGGATTACACTTGTCACTCCCAGATTCATAAGAACTTCTCATAAGGGCACAAGCATCTGGTGACATGGGCCTAAAGAGGCAATATTCAAAACATTCCTCTCCAATGTGAATGAGAGGGATGCCAGGTGATGTTTAGGTCAGCCCCAAGCCTCAGACATTTGGGCACCACACAAGGCAAAGGATACATTTTAAAAAAAAAACAACCACTCTATATTTATTTAGTTATTTCAAGAGAGATAAGCAATAATAAAATGAAACTCCCATCCTCGGGTATGCCCCAGTCTTGCAGTTCCCTCTTTCCTTTGAACCAGAAACTCCAAAGGCCCATTTACAGAGCCACATTCTAAATTTCTAATTTTTAAACCCAGTATTATTTTCTTATAGGAAGGAGCTATCATCAACAGTGCTGATACTAGAGGCCTCAAAACACTTAAGCACTGCACCTATATAACCATACACTTTGAGCTTCAGAGTTAATTGGGACTTAAGTATGTACTTAAGTGCTTTGCTGAACAGCGATGGACATGTTAATAATAGACCTGGTCATTAGACCTCTCTCAGATGAACAAAGCATTCCATAAGTACAATAAAGTGGTGTGCATGAAGCACATTAGCTCTCCATTTGGAGACTGTGACCTACAGAAAGAGCGCAGAAAATCTTTTGGCCCCCAGTTCAGCCTCCATGGCAGGGAAGCACAGGAGATTCACAGGTTGTACAAAGCTAAAACCACAGAAAACTTTGGCTAGTTTAATTATTTTTTTAAATAAAAATGCAACACATAACCACTGACCAGTCTAAAAGAACAATCATTTGTATTCATACTTACAACCAGATCAGGTCCAACAATCAGACTTTATTACAGTAAATATCGGTTTAAAATATTAACTGTGGTTATTTTTGCTATATTTTAACATATGTAATAACCAAGGTGACTCAATTTTGGCCAACTGTTACAGTTTTCCCTCACAGAAAATAATAGCAAGGATTTCCTGTTTGAATGAAAACTGTTTGCTCTTCACTGCATTTTGTGGTGTTTTGAATATAGCATGAAAACTATTTGACAGGTCAATAGAACTAAGCACTTACAATTCAATACTAAATTGATTAAAAGGCTCCCCTGAATCTCCTTTCTAACTAGATAAAAGAGGAACATAATGCAACAGAAAGTAAACATGTAAATGCCAAGCGAAGAAAAATCATTATTTAGCTCGCAGATTATAGCAGCGAGGGTTTTAAGAGCCAAAAATTAGAAAGGAAGACAGATGAGCTAATGATTTACTCTGAAAGAAAAAGCCACATTGTTCTGCATACCCCTACTCTTGTGATAGGGTAACACTGAAAGAAGAATACAAACAGAAGATTATTTTGTTTGTTGTTAAGAAGTGAATGCTGTCTCCTGAAAGTCTGCTGAGACAAAATGCACAGATAGGATACCATGTCTTTGGGAATGGTCTAAACTCTTCAAGCACAAATGTTTGCCCACCAGATTATCAGTATCAAAGGCTTATTCACAATCAAGTCTATAATATGGACAAATTATTCAGTTCAGGATAATGTACTTTTAATAGGTATCTCTATCACTCAAGAACTACATCAACACGTTCTTTAAAAGTTTGGCTGTTATATATATATATGCTGGAATTTCTTCCTCTTCTCCCAGGCTGAATTTTTTTAGTTAGAGAATGCAAATAAAGAGCAAAATCTCGACATAAACCATATGCCTGTCAATAATGTAAACCACAAAAATAATGCAGGAAATAGGAATAAAATACAGTAAATGCTGAAATTAGAAAACAAGGTTAGAAATAATGTAGCTGGATTCGAAAAAGTTGCTGGAGAATTTTATGAGCAATAAAGTTGGTAGTCATGTTATGAGAAGTATAATCAAACTTTATATTTCAGGACAAAAAGCCTTTATCTTGAGAGCCAAGTGGCCTGATGGTTATATTGGTTTTGAATTTTCCTCTTTGCAGTGGTAAAATGTGGGTTTTCCTCAAAACAAGTCCATATACATACAGTGGGCCCACTTAAAAAGTTCTACCAATTCGAAAGATTTTACTACAAATTCCCCATTTTAAGGATAAGGGATATCTCTGGAACTTGTAGAACTTTCATACCAACAGAATTATTTAAGCAGCAAAGCATCCTGTGGCACCTTATAGACTAATAGATGTTTTGGAGCATGAGCTTTCGTGGGTGAATACCCACTTCGTCAGATGCATGCTTTCTAGTTCCACCAGGATAATCTCTGATAGTTAAGGGACAAAGCATATCCACGGACACAATTACAGATAGCACTCAATAGCAAAAAAGGCAGCACTAGCAGAAAGCTACACTAGTTCTACTCTATGATCAGATCTAGATGTCAAACCAGATGGCCATTATCCATAATACCATTTAGCTATTAGAATTTCTACTTGAATTTGAATAATAGACTATTACTTAGTTTAAATTCTTACTCTTGGCCTCAACAGGTGTTGATAGTGGCATTATCAATTAAAGTGAGGATAAACCTAATCATGTAGAATAAACTAAAATCAGGAGAAAAAGAAGGGAAAACCCTATCACAATAGTCCAAAACAGAGCAAGAAGGTTGCAGATAAATTTCTTTAAACAAACATATCAGCAAAATTATTTCATTTCCATTTATACCTGAGAGAAAAACTACACCTGACGATTGGGACAACATTTTCTTTTCAGACAATCAGATCTGAAGCCTTAACTTATTATCATCAATTACAAGTATTGTGGTAGCACCTAGCCCAGTCATGGATTAGTGCCTCACTCTGAAAGCACATAACAAAGAGAGCTTTCACTTTAAGTATAAGACAAGCGGCAAGAAGTGAATACTACAAGACAACAGGAAAGTATACAGTAATAATAAGACAATACAGGTTATCACGAAAAATCAGTGGCAATAATTTACCAACTACCTAACCACTGACAAGTTTTTTGTAAGTATCATGGCAGAGGAGACTTAAGGAAGGACAGGTTAAGAACCAAGGAACACATGATCATTACCAAAAAAAAAAGGCTTAGTCTGAATTGCAGGCAGTCAGAATTCCCCTAATGCCCTCCTTCCAGAATTGATATAGGACTGAGAATTGATATAAGACCCTGCTTAAATCACGAGTTCTCTGCAGAGCTATTAAGTAAACTAATCTTCAAGAGTAACTATTTTCATACTTTTTCAAGGAATCTGATTCCAACAGTAAAACCTAGACTTCTGGGTGGAGTGGAATTAATGTACAAGAAAGGTCACACTTTTCTTTCTCCATCAGGAATATGCTTGTCAATTCTATACAACTGGGATATAATCAGCAGTTACTCTTAGATTAGAAAGGGAATGCATCATGATCTGTCCAATGGGAAGACACTCCTTTTCTACCACAGCATGAAGAACAATCTCCTGAAGCTGATAAATATGAATTCATACTGCTTGGTAAAATGTGTAAGAATGCCTATGGCAGCAGGACATCTCTCATCCAGGGGAGCATACATAGTATATAAATGCATATGACTGACTCTTTCCTGGGCAGGAAGGACTCCACCTTATGGGCAGGACCGGTGCAAGAATATTTTGCACCCTAGGAGAAACTTCCACCTTTCGCCCCCACACTTCCTGCCCTCCCCCCAGAGCACTGCTTATTATAAACTTTCAAAAATGAATACTGCATAATATGGCATTGTTCACATTTGGCTTGAAAACTTATTAATTTCATTGTTTAGACTACATATTTAATAAAAATAAATGAATAACCTGACAGTGTTGACATTGTTATTGTTTTCACTTTGCACAACAGCATGGATCTTAATATAAATCACATACATTATACACAATATACTGTCACTTCCTCCCTTCATTCTTTCATATCAAAATCTACTGCATTTTATTCTACCTTTACAATATCCAATTATTGTTATTAATAAAATTTATAAAATTAGAGCCTTGCATGGTGTCAAGTATCAGGGGTAGCCGTGTTAGTTTGTATCCACAAAAACAACGAGGAGTCTGCCAGCAACTACACACCACATCACAGAAACACTAACCCAGGAACCAATCGCTGTAGCAAACCTCATTGTCTACTCTGTCCCCAGATCTACTCTGGCGACACCATCAGAGGACCCAACCACATCAGCCACACCATCAAGGGCTCATTCACCTGCACATCTTCTAATGTTACATATGCCATCTTGTGCCAGCAATGCCCCTCTGCCATGTACATTGGCCAAACCGGACAGTCCCTACATAAAAGAATAAATGGACACAAATCAGACATCAGGAATGGTAACATACAAAAGCCAGTAGGTGACACTTCAATCTCCCTGGTCATCTATAACCGATTTAAAAGTCACTATTCTTGAACAAAAAAACCTTCAGAAACAGACTTCAAAGAGAAACAGCAGAACTAACATTCATTTGCAAATTTAATGCCATTATTTTGGGCTTGAACAGGGACTGGGAGTGGCTGGCTCATTACAGAAGCAGCTTTGCCTCCCCTGGAATTGACACCTCCTCATCAAATTACTGAGAGTGGACTACATCCACCCTGATTGAACTGGCCCAGTCAACACTGGTTCTTCACTTGTGAGGTAACTCCCTTCTCTTCATGTGTCATTATATAATGCCTGCGTCCGTAACTTTCACTCCATGCATCTGAAGAAGTGGGGTTTTTACCCAGGAAAGCTTATATCTAAATAAATCTGCTAGTCTTTAAGGTGCCACCAGACTCCTTGTTGTTTTTATAAAATTAGAATGGTGAATACTCCGTCATACTGGGGGATTGGGTTTGGTGGGGAAGGAAAGCAGACTGGGTTTGGGTCAGTGGGGGATTGGGTTTGGCTGGGGAGTGCAAGGGGAGCAGAACAGATTCAGTCATTGGGAGGATCGGATTTGGCTGGGGAAGGGAAGGAAAGCAGACTGGGGTCGGTAACTGGGAGGATCGGGTTTCACTGGGGAGGAGAAGAGAAGCAGACCAGATTGGGTCAGTGATGGTTCGAGTTTGGCCTGGAGGAGAAGGAAGCAGACTGGGTTCGGGTCAGTGGGGGATTGGGTTTGGCTGGGGAGTGGAAGGGAAGCAGACCGGGTTAAGTCAGTGGGGTATTGGGTTAGGTGGGGAAGGGAAGCAGACTGGGTTCAATCAGAGAGGGAATTGGGTTTGATAGGGAAGGGAAGCAGACTGGGTTGGGTCAGTCGGGGTTCGGGTCTGGCTGGGGAGTGCAAGGGGAGCAGACCAGTTCGATAACTGGGAGGATCAGGTTTGGCTGGGGAGAAGAAGGGAAGCAGACCAGGTTTGAATGTGGAGGGGGGAGAGGGCACAAGCTGGGTTTGGCCGGGGGGCAGCATAGGACTCAAAGAGCCGCAAGGTGAGATGGGCGCTCTCCTCTCCAGTCCCTGGCATGCAGCAGCGGGCCAAGTACAATTGCAACAGGGCAATGGGAGCATGTTCCTGCTTTGCCTTCACGAGTCCATCCTGTGCCCGGGCTGGGGAGCTAAATGCTGGGCTCTCACTCTTGCAGGGAGGCATGCGGCAGGCATGACTATGAGGCACAGAATGCGCTGCCCTCATGCCAAAGCAGGGTCGAGAGGGTAGAAAGCTGGGGTGCAAGGAGGTGGGTTAAAGCGGTTTAGCCGCCCCTCCATGCAAGAAAGCCCACAAAGCTGCCAGCTGCGGCATCCTTCCCTTCTCTCCCCAGGGAGCAGCAGAGCCTCTGCCTGCAAATCCTGCAGCACACTCTCTGAGTATGTCATGCAAGCCAGCCCCAGCTGCACCTGACTCAGCCCCAGCAGGGGTCTTACACTTCCTGCGGCAAGCTGCTCCACTCTCCTTCTGGCTGTTGTGCAATCTACAAGACAAAGGAGCTATTACTGTGTAAATGTACCTATCAACAAAGCAATCAAATCAAAGCACTTCGCTGAAAGGCAGGAGAGCAATTCATTGGGAGTGTGGTTCTTATCATATATGTTTTCCCTCCCTACACTCTGCAATCTGCAGCCAGCATCCTGATTGGCGGCAGTGCCCCCAAATCTTGGCACCCTAGGCGACTGCCTAGTCTGCCTAGCGGTTGCACCGGCCCTGCTTATGGGAATACCTTAGTGATCTTGATGGAAAAATCTTGTAAGCTCAAGAAGGGGTATGTACAACTATACACCTCTACCTTGATATAACACTGTCCTTGGAAGCCAAAAAATCTTACCGCGTTATATCAAACTTGCTTTGATCCACCGGAGCGCGCAGCCCCCCACCCCCACCCCAGGGCACTCCTTTACTGCGTTATATCCAAATTTGTGCTATATATCGGGTCACGTTATATTGGGGTAGAGGTGTATTTAAGTTCTAGAGGAAATCAATTCACTGAGTTCATCAGATAATTTCTGAAGTGTGCAAACTGTAGGTATTTTTTAGAACTCGAGTAATATGAGGATGGCTAGATAGCATGTAGTACCATAAAGCCTTTATCATGAAGATGATAGCTGCTACTTTAACTATTAAATATCTGGCACGCAGTCCTGCAGAAAGTCCCACTTCTAGAAACAAATGGATATTAGAGATTGTAGGTTTTCTCTGGCTAGTGCTGTGGTCTGTGCACCAATATAATGAATGGTAACCAAATTAGAGAATATGCCCTCTATAATGTAGCAGATCTTTTTCTAGATGAGGACTGTGTTAGTCACATTTCTCGAGCAGGTTTATACTTCTATTCTCCTCTCCCTTTCAGTGATCTGTTTTAAGGATGAAGGGACTGAATGACAAATTGGAACCTGATGTATCAGGTACAGTCTAGATAGTAAATTTATGGGTCCTTGCACAGCTATCTGAATGTTCTTGGATAACTGTGGCTAAATTATTACATGGCCTGCCTTTCGAATAGGATGTTCTTTTTTATCCAGGCAAACAGTCTAGAATGAGAACAATTAGTTCCAGTTGTAATCAATCTTTATAAAACATCCATGTCTCCACCTGAGTGGTACATGGAGGTAGACTTTTTTTTTTTAAGGTTGATCCAGGCTATTAATTTAATAATGAATGTCAAAACTGATTGCAGGTATCTGAGACAGGGCATGTATTTGCTCTGTTCTTATAGGTCCAGGACTGTTTTCATATTTTCTAATTTCTGCTGGAGCATGAAGAATATTTATTTAGCACTTCCTAAAGACCAGTTGGAGGAAATGCTTTTGTGGGCCTATTTCTAGGAGATACTGAATAGTGATTAAGATTTTTGAGTGGCTAGTGTGCATGTGAATGTATGAGAGATACAGAGGTGAGTCTTTCAATATTGATAATTATAGGTATCTCCTTGCAGAGTTCTAGGTAAGTTCCTTGTATGCCTTTGGTAATAACTGCAATAGTATGAGTCCATCCTAACTGAAATCATGACAGACTACTCCATATCAGGAGTATCTGTCTACTGCGATTCATTGGCCAGTCACTGTATGGATCTAGGGTTAGAAGAAGCTTTATGGCTGTATTTTGATTGACTTTTTGCTCTCTTAATGCCCTGATCTAGGACTGCCTCTCTAGAATCCTTGGTCCTTTTATTGGATAACGAAATTGTGATGGACAAAAGGGAGCTGTTGTATTCATTGCATAATCTGTGTGCACTGAACTTCTTTGTAGCTGGCTTGCAAGCTATCTTATTTTGCTTCCTTGCACTGGAATCAGCTAACACCTCATCTATCTTCCCCCATCCTCCCAAAAAGCCTTAAACTGGTAAATTTGGCTGAAGTAAGGTGCTGCTTGTCTTCTACAGCCACTGTCAGAGCAGTCTGCATTCATACACGCTGGTAGCTCTGGATCTCGCTGCTGAACTTAATACATCCAGCAGTATGCCTGCCACAAATGAGGCCACAAGTTCAATGATGCTCGGTGAGATTTTCCTGACATGGAGAACAGCTGTTGGACCCTGATATATTTACTCTGGTGAAACAACTGGAGCAAATGGATGCTTAAAAAGATACTCCTGAGGCCTCACAATGCATCTCAGGACAGCTTTTATTTTCATGGCAGTGGTGCGCTTAGGGAATCACTTCCCTTCTATTATGATAATATTCTTTATTGGACCATCACTACAACATCTACTTAAGGAAGCATGATGTATGAGTTTCTCTGTTTCTGGGACCTGTGAAATTTGGAACACTGCCTATTCAGACATCTGGATTTAATGGGTTGCTCCCATTTCCATTTCATGGCATTTTCCACTGCCACAGGGAATCCCTATTTCTCCCTTTGAGTTCAGAGAAGCATTTACCTGTTGGCAGTTTAATCCTCTGTAAGTATATGTTTGGATTCCCAGATCCCCTATAGTCCTTTTAGCCATAGTTTTAAACTGTCTCGCTGTCTGGCTCTCCTGGTTCTGGTTGTCTCGCCCTCCTCAGTTGAGAAGGTGAAGGAGAATGTCGAACTGGTCTCGTGTCTTTACTTGGACTTCTTAGATTTGTGGGTATTGCTACATTTAGATTCCTTTTTCTTTGTTTCTTGCCATGCTGGAGCTTAGAGGGTATCCAGGGGCTCTCCTGTGCCCCTTTCTAAATTTAATCTGCTGCTTCACTTCCTGGGTAGAAAGCCTACACTTTCTGTATATCAAAATCTCATTTTGTTGAAAGATCCAGTCCAGAATTATTGAAATAGGTCATACCATGGTCCTGGCAGCATGTGAGTTCTTTGACTTGGGCTAGGGTGAGAGTACAAAGAGGGCAGTACATTCAACAGGTCAGATGAAGAACACTGAAGGGATTATTTTACAAAGTCAAGGAATCCTTACAGGCAATCAAGGACTGCTTCACTTTTCTTAGTTTTATTTGCTGAGTGAAGTCCCTTGAATTTGTGCCCTGCTGTGGCTGTTGATGTTGTCTGATGTACAGCAATCTCCTTGACAACTGTACAGACACTTGAGGGAGAACTAACACCATTATTAATTTATAAAATTAAGAAAGATGTTTTCCATGGACAAGCAGACAAGTAATTTCCCATCATATCTGTAAAAATAGCAGCACTTTGTTGAAAATAAGTGATAGTAATTTTGTCTATGATCTCAGGGATCATTTAACAAACAGAAATGTTTGCCTGATCTCCTGGAGCAAGGTTGAAATGGGGGGAGTATCTGGCTTCTTCCTTGGCCTCATTGGCAGACAACACTGTCTTTGTGCACTGAGATGCATGAGAGATATATGTTGCTAGATAAACATTTGTTGGGGAAAAAAATCTGTCCCTAAAAAGAGGAGAAAATAACCAAAGGAGGGTTTAAAGCAATGGCTATGAATCCTGCCATTTGCCCTACAAAAGAAACAGTAGCCTATTGCTGCCTTAATCACTCCTGCCTTTAAGGGAAGACCATTTGAAGACAGGTGCCTTGGTGACTGAGTGCTAATATGGCCTTCTGGAAACAGATCTGACTCCCTTTGGTTCTCAAAAGAGAGCACCTACTTAGCCATGGTGTATTAACAGACATGAAACAAAATGTTGAGAATGTTTCCATCTTATTTTCTCGAACAAAGCCAAAGATATCCAATTTTATTTAGATGTTAATATTCTCTGGCAGTGCTAGCATGAGACTGTCATAAACAGATGGTTAAGGGTTAATGTCTCTTTTACCTGTAAAGGGTTAAGAAGCTCAGTAACCTGGCTGACACCTGACCAGAGGACCAATAGGGGGACAAGATACTTTCAAATCTTGGTGGAGGGAAGTCTTTGTTTGTGCTGTTTGTTTTGTTCGTTGTTCGTTGTTCGCTCTCGGGACTGAGAGGGACCAGATGTACACCCAGGCTTTCCCAATCTTTCTGAATCAGTCTTTCATGTTTCAAAATTGTAAGTAATAGCCAGGCAAGGCGGATTAGTCTTATGTTTGTTTTCTTAACCTGTAAATGTGTCTTTTTGCTGGAAGGATTTTTACCTCTGTTTGCTGTAACTTTGAATCTAAGGCTGGGGGGGCGGTCCCTCTAGTCTATATGAATCTGAGTACCCTGTAAAGCATTGTCCATCCTGATTTTACAGAGATAACTTCTACCTTTTTTCTTTCTTTAATTAAAAGCTTTCTTTTTAAGAACCTGATTGATTTTCTCCCTTGTTTTAAAATCCAAGGGATTGAGTCTAAACTCACCAGGGATTGGTGGGGGGAAAAAGGGGCGGGGGGGATGATTAATTCCTCCTTGTTTTAAGATCCAAGGAGTTTGGATCGGTGTGAAGCCTCTCAAGGCAACCCAGGAAGGGGAAAGTCTGGGGGGAAAAGGAGGGGGATGGTTAATTTCTCATTTTAAGATCCAAGGGGTTTTGGATCTGTGCTCCCCAGGGAAGGTTTTGAGGGAACAGAAAGTGTGCCAGACACTAAATTCTGACTGGTGGCAGCATATCAGATTTAAGATAGTAATTAAGCTTAAAAGTGTTCATGCAGGTCCCCACTTTTTGTACCCTAAAATTCAAAGTGGGGGAAAAACCTTGACAGAGACAGACAGAAAAAAAACCTGACTACTCTACTTTCATTGTCCGCGATGAATGTAATGCAAAGAAGTAAACTAACTGCATGCAAAAAGTGAAGAGTAAAATTATGTTTTAAAGTACCTTCAATTTTAATTATTTTAAAAGT
This sequence comes from Chelonoidis abingdonii, assembly GCF_003597395.2. Lineage (NCBI taxonomy): Eukaryota > Metazoa > Chordata > Testudines > Testudinidae > Chelonoidis > Chelonoidis abingdonii. Next base: position 93,403,771 of record NC_133770.1, on the reverse strand, counting down.
GTTACTAATTACATAGGTAAGGAAATTTGTTGGGTGTTTTTAATATTAATTTTAACCAATGTTCATTTAAAACAGCAGTGCAATATACTGTACAAAATCATGCTACCTTGGGTCTACAGATCTTTCAGTCAAGAAAAAATATCCACAGAATTCTCTATTGACATTATTCTGACTACTTTGAAAGAAATGAAATCAATAGAAATGAAAGGGATTATGTCTTGGACTGAAAATGCATGAAGATCTTTTGAAGAATGTATGGGGAAAGAAATTTTTTGTTCATCAGCGATATCACTAAGCAGTCTAGATGAAAATTGTCGTGAAATGCCATGGTGCATTGCACATTTAGCAGTTACTACACTTCTATAGCTTAGGTGCAATCAGACACTAAAGAAGGTTAATCTAATTAGCTTAGCAAAGAGAAGACTGAAGTAACTTGATCACGGTTATTAAGTAAATACACAGAGAGAAGATTTTGGATAGTTGAGGGCTGTTTAACCTAGCAGACAAAGACATAAGATCCAATGGCTGAACACTGAAGCCAGACAAATATCAGACTAGAAATAAGGTGTTTTTGTTTTTAGTGAGGGGTAATGAGCCATTGGAACATCCTTCCTAGAGATGTGGTGGATTCTCCATCACTTGAAGTCTTTAAATCAAAACTGGATGTCTGTCTAAAAGTTATGCTCTAACTCGACCAGAAGTTATGGGCTTGATGCCGGCACCACTTGGTGTAATTCTATGGCCTATGTTACACAGGAGCTCAAACTGCACGATCATAATGGTCCCTTTTGGCAATAACATTTGTAAAACTATGAACATATATATCTGACATAGGGTGGTCCTGCCTGGAATGATCCCCCCTTTCAGAGTCCGCCCCCACAGCCAAACAATCCAGCTTTTCTTAGTACAAATGGCCCTTGTGGGGTTAATTTATTACAAAAGGCCAATGCATGTAAGTCCACAATTTCCCCACATAGCCCAAATAGTACATGCAAGGTACAGCCCCAGCACCTCTCACCATGCTCCAGCTTTCAGGACAGCCCTGGCATTAGAACTCTTCTGTTTCTCTGCCAAGACAACCACCCAACCCTTCAAGAGCAGAGTGCAACGCCTACTCTTCATAGCAGGAACCACCACAGCCTCTCTGCTGTGAGGCCATCTTAACCAGGTAAGCATCCCTCACTCCCCTCTGCTCACTTACTGTTCTCCTGGTTGCAGCTCTCTAGCGTGGTGACATCCGCTGGTAAGCTCCCCTCTGTTGCTACTGCTCCCCTGTCTTCAGACTTTTCTAGCCCTTGGGCTTTAGCACTCCAGCCTACAGCCAGCAGTCATTGACCTCTGCTGCTACTCCTACCTTCAATCCTTTGTAGTCCTCTGGCCCAAGCTCTAGCTTGAAGTCAGCCAATGAAACCCTTATGTTGTTTCCCTTGCTTTCAGCCTTCCCCCCGCAAAACACCTTCTGCTTCCTACCTGGACTTTCTACAGTCCCCTAGTAGCTTTCACCTGCCTTATGCCTACTCAGGCAGCTCTGATTCACCAGGTTTGTCTCTCTGGGTCTCTCCCTGACCTTTTATAAGCCAGATATTGCCCCACCCTCTTAATTGGCCAAATAGGAGCATCTGCTCCGGCACAGGGAACTGGATCTACTTTAATCAACCCCGTCACAGCCACCCTGTGACAATACCAAATTAATTTGATGCCTGCAAACTTTTTTTTTATTATTATTAATATTATTTTATAGGAAGTAGGCAAAACCAAGAAGACTTGTAAGAAAAAATATACTCCTTCCCCCCCTCAAACCACAGCAAGAATAGCAGATGAATGACAAATAGTTTGGAAAATACCAGAGGAGATAGCCAAAGAGGGTAAGGATTGTTTATAAACCCTTTGGGGCAGGAAGCAGCAGGTGAAAATGTATTGTAATACAAGTTAAGTCACCACAGGATTTCACAGGTTCTACTAACCCTTCCTTCCTTGCCCTGCAGAGAATTTGCCCTTTTCAACTGTGTCCATGAAATTCATAGTTAAGAAATCAAGCTGAATTCACTCTGACTGACTTGGTATGTTTGCCTACCTCACTCAAACCTCTGTTGTGTACCATTTTCTCATGAAGCAAATTAATTGTAGAAAGAGAATGATTTACAGATATTTACTGACATTTACAGATAGTGCTCAAAATAAGTGGTGAAGTTCCCCCTCTATGGAGCTCCCACCAAATATATACATGAAATACACAGTGTGGAGTGGCTAGAGTGCCTGGTCCACCATAAAAGCAGCAGAGAATCCTGTGGCACCTTATAGACTAACAGACGTTTTGGAGCGTGAGCTTTCGTGGGTGAATACCCACTTCGTCAGACGCAGGTAGTGGAAATTTCCAGGGGCAGGTATATA